>NW_027210608.1:6817500-7127500 GCF_029030835.1 Brachyistius frenatus | reverse complement strand
CAGAGTTAAAGCACCAGAATACTCCATCAGAAATGCTTTGGAAAACCCCTCCCCCCACACCTTTCTGACTTTGGAAGTGCTGGGGTTTCACAAGTTCTGTAAAATACCACCTGCAACTCAATTGACCACATGTGTGGGGTATGAAATGAGCCAGAGTTTGATCCTCTCTTACTTGCTCTCTTCTCTTCTTTCAAATAAAGACAATACAAGTTTTTGATGAAGATGAGGGTAGAAAAGAAACTGGACACTTTTAACTTTTGTGTGATTGAACAGAACGGATAGGTTTAGTGATTTACAACCATGCAGACAGAGGTATATAATCAGAGGATATGTAATCATAGGACAGGCAAGCAAAAAAAAAAAATCTCTTTCAGTGACAAACAAAGGTCAGAGACAGACTGTTTGCTTCGCTGACCAGTGACTAGATTAGAGGCTCAGTTCTTGAGCAGCAGACCAAAGATAAACAAGAGAGGTGGGCAGGGTGGGACGGGAAGGCCACTATCCCAAAGGTGGGTGACACAGCTCGGCTGGTTGTATCCTGTGATTAGCCCTTTGTGTCCAGGCGTTCTTGGCCGTAATCAAAAGACTAAGACGGGGCTAATAGTCAGAAATGATGGCTCAGAAGAGGGTGGACTGGGGTCAGTGGGTGGGCCAGACGAGGTCTTTGTACTGCCCTTTCCTCACCCCCACTAATTAGTTGACATTGAGGGTGGAGGAAGTGGAGGACGCTAGGGGAGGGTGAGGACAGAGAAGTACAGGGCAGGAGGAGAAATGGGAGAATTGAGGGGAGAGGATGGAGGAGGAGGAGGTGGAGAAGGCGATCGTCCTGTCAGACCTCAGGCAACAGATGGAGAACAACGAGGATGGGAGTCAATCAGACAGCGGTGGGTGTGGTGAAGGAGGGTGGACCTGCTACTGTTAGAGCACACAGAAACACCCAGTGTGATTGAAACTGACACACCGTCACACACATTTCAACATAACTAAACAAATGCTTAGTCAAGCTGTGATAAATGCCCTTAGGTCTTCCATTCAACTGCACCAAAGTCCTGCTGTTTAATTCACAATAACTTGAATTATAAATGTACTTGCAGCCATTGTGAATACATCAATATGTTTACACCAACAGCTAAATGCTGTGAAATGTTAATGGGTTCATGAACAATGAAGCAAATGCAATGTTTCATTGAGGAAGAATAGAATGGTTTTAATGATTTGTAATAACATGAGATTAAATTTCAAAGCTGGTTTCGATTTCAAACCCTCTCACTCTCCTGCAGTCTTTTGCTTGATGTTTCTTATGTTAAGTTATTCCTCTTTCAAATGATCATTATTTGTCGCGTTGGAGGCGAGGCTCAGTGAAGTAGTAACACGGCTCCGCACAATCGAAACCCAATCGTTAGCAACTGTAGTTTGTCAGCCCCTGGTGCAAGCCAACCCATTGTAGCAACTGTTGACTCACTAATTGTAACAAGTAATGGGGGAAAAGTGATGGATTGCTGTGGGTTTGAACATTGTTAGAAATATTTGGGATATTGCAAGTACACAACTAAACAAAATGTAGACATGAGTCTAGTCTCTTTCGATTTTTTTAGAGAGAGAAAAATTCATATTATACCATTCAGTGAAAATGTTCCAAAAGCCCACACTACCCACAGCACCAATGAGCAGACAGACATTGGTAGCAGCCAGGTGATTATCATATGTGCATTTAGCAGCTTAAGTACTAGATATGTCCATCAGGAGTTGGTAGAGACCAAGAAAGGTAAAAGAGACTGAATGGCGGGGCTTTACATTTACTAGATACCAGTAACACAAATCCAAATCATAAGGCTACTCTACAACTTAAAACTTAAAAATATGGAAATAAGCAGCTGTTTGCTAAGAAGTTCACTATGTCAACAAAAGTGATATAAGTGTTGTGTTTACGACTAGTTTCCCTGTCCCCATGAGGCAAAAATCAGTTGTTGCTATAAATCCTGAAAAAAAATCATATACCATTTTAGGGGCAATAATCTATGGCGGAGTGTATTATGTGGATTATAATGTATAATGTGTTATAATATCTATGCTGACAGGGAACGTGCATTAAAAAATCATATTGTAATGAACTGTGAAGAAAGAAGCACATTGTACTGTCCAGTGACACCAGTCTTTTATAATTGTAAAATAAAATGTAAAATGGGGGAAAAATACGTTTTTCATCATTTCACGTTCTCACATTTTGCAGTGGTAAATCCGGATTCTTTTAGCAACTAGAAAGCCTTCTGTCTTGTCAGGGTCTGGGCCTGTTTTTCTCTTTGTTATGGGACTATACACTGTCTTTGCATGGGGTAGCCAGGGAAATCTGGCAAGTGTGTGGAGAGTCAACAAACTTGAGGAGAGCAGATGAGAGACGTGGCTGACACTCAACACCCAGGAAGATTAGCATTCTTTCTTTATTCGCTTGATTTAATGATTAGGTTCAGGTAACAATAGCCCCACTGCAAAGTACACAAACTTTTGTGTTGTGTGGGGTACATTGCGATAGTGATCAATTTTAAGAATGACAAAAGCAACTGCCCTGGAGCCTCATTTATAACCGTTGCATAAGCACAAAACAGGGTCTGAAAAAGGTCTATGCCACTCCCCACGGCAGTCGGGATTTATAAAAATAAACTTGACAGTAAATATTGCGCACCTGTAAGCAAACTCTGAGCCATCCATACACACGTTTTGGAGACGGAGAAAATTGGTGAGGTGGTGAATTGAAGTCAGATTGTAGAAATTAAATGTGACAGACAAGTTGATATGTATTACGAAGCCTCTCACATTTAATTTCACTTCATATCACATGTTATTCGGACATGGGTCCACTTTATCATTAACATTATAACCAGCTGGGTCATTTTTGCTCGTGACCTAAAATGATTCCATAAGCAACTTTGAACCGTAAATAATAGAATCAAATCTATACCTCACATTTAATTCCGCTCATTATAACACACGCGCTGTCACTCCAAACACGTTCCTTTTCACCGCATTCACATTGCAAACTAATCATCACCCTTTTTAAAAATCCAAGATTACATCAAACAACATCAGGTTAAAGAACTGCATAACCGAGCGTCTGTTTTTACTTTTTTTTTTTTCTTATATTGTGCACATATAGTTTAATGCAGTTGTTGTGCGTAAAAAAAATGTCCACTGCACTTTCGAGGAGACATGGCGGTGGAACTGATATCACTGCAGCAGCAACACGTTACCACTCGTTGCATTTTCTTTTGTTTTTGACCCCACAGCTGTGACCACTGAACAAATACAGGTATGTGCCTCATATCCTCCACCTCGTCCACAAACATCTCAAGTTCTGTGTTGGAAAAATTCTATTTCCGGGTTTTCCTCTCTGTTTTTTTTACACGATTCACCAAAGAACCACTGATCCACATGGCAAATTATATATTCAATCATATCAACCTTTATAATATGCTTTGCGTTGACCATTTATGGTTGAATGTGGGCGTGCTGAAGCTGGGATGTGAGGTTGATCTACATGCGCACATTTCAACATGGATTGTGATTTATAATGGGAACATGGCGTGCAGGTGTGCATGCGCACGGTTTTATACAAAAAACTTCCCACGCAATGTCTTAAAAATGAGGCCCCTGAGCATGACTTTTTTGTTGTTGTTTTTATTTTCTAAACCTTCTGCTATTTATATAATTCGGAGACCCACAACTGTGCCTTATCTTATACCATGAGTACAACTCCGTTTCAAAATCCTTTAGATTTGATAAAGGGTGAAGCCTAAAATCTTTTTTTTTGCACAGTTGCATTTTCATTAGGTAACAAGAAAAAAAGACTCCAGTAATACAAATAATGCAAGAGGTAATTTTTTCCTACCTTACCTGTTCACAGAAGCAGCAGTACTGAGGAGGACAAAGTAAAGACCCATTATCGATTAAACCACTGTTTAAAACACAATAATGTACAAGCCATGAGGTGACCATGAAGCGTCAAGACAAGGTGCAGAAGGGAGGCACGGAAAGGCTCAGCAACCGTCAACTTAGCCTCCAAACACCATCCCAGTGGACAAAGCTGCCAGCCGCAGCTCCCAGCAGCTCCCGGCATCCTGTAAACACTGTCCATCTTGGCTACCTTTTATTTGAAAGGTGTGACAAACAATGGCAGCCCTGCATTGTAAACATGTGAGCTCATGACTGGTTCGAGTTGCACAACTGCTGAATTTGTCCTGAAAATTTGAGCAGAGTGGAACCAAAATGCACTTTGACACAAAATAAACCATTACCGGTCACTGAGGGAGCTGCACTGGGAGGTCATGGGCTTCGCCAAACTAGGAGACGACCACTGCTTTTGAGTTAAAATGGAGAACAAAATCAGATAATCCAGAAAAAACAAACTTGGAGTTAGGGTGGCTCCAGGTCAGGAGAGACGGTGGTTAGGTCAAAGAAGAAAAAAAAGGATGTTGTTTGCTGATTTGTCATAAATTGCTCTAGCACAGCAGGGGGTTGTGTTTCCTGCAGCTTTGACAGAGAATCAACTTTCCTTCTTCTGCACCACAGTAACTATGCAAAGAAAAATGACAGCTCTGACATCCAATTAGCGCGCGCACACACACACACGCAGTTAGGATTAAATCACAAACTGCTGTTCACGAGGCCTCCATGCTGCTGGAGCCATGAGCCTGAGATAGTTCAGAGTTACACAAACAAAGCATCAATCAGCCAAAGTGAACACATGAACAAGTAAAGCTTACACGTTTTAACACCAGGTAGAAGTGTCAGCCCTTACTGGATCTTTCATGTAAATATCTTGATTTTACTTAAATCAAAATAAGTATAATTTAGGAAAGTCCTAATCAGAACAAAGACAGCAGAGTCATCAGTAGCTCAACAGAGTGCTGGCTAAAAAAACAACAACAACAACAACAAAAACCAGTTTAGAAGCAGGGTAAAAAGTGTCTTTAGAAAAGTAGAAGAAACTTCAAATGAGTTAAATGACTTCACCAAGCAGCGATGTCAGACACTGTTCCTGCACATATTTTAATCTTACAATATATAGCCATTAACTGGTTCCATGTAATAAAAGCCAAATGTACTGTAAATCCCTGCAATGCCAATCTTAAGTCTATAGAAAAAGGAACACTACTGTTGGTGTCTGTAACAGTGACAGCAGCCAGTTTATTGACTGGAGTTGATATGTGATCTGAGTGTTCTGCGGGGGGACGCTTTGAACTTTGACCTTGCAGCCCTCAGGCATGGCCCTTGTGCCCATGGGCAGATGTGACTTACTGGAGCAGACTTTCCTGCAGTGTGACAGCTTGTTACCCCCCCTCCCTCCTCACTCCTGCCCCGCCCTGCACGCACACTCTCAAACACACAAACTCTGCCTCCGGTGCCTGCTCTCCTGTTGCGGGTCCTCCTCTTCACTCCAACCGACAACCCCCCACAATCTCTGTCCCCAGGGAGATTAATTAAAAGGCCCCAGCTTCTCCGCCCCACCTAGTGATTGGCACCATCAACCACCTATCCACTCCGCCCCTTCTACATAGATGAAAGGCTTTCTTCGCAAGCATAGAGCACCAGCTGGAGAAAAGGTGGAGAAAAAAAGGATGGGTTCTGTCTCTGGGTGTAAATACAATAGTAATCTATCTTGTCTGACCTTACTGACTGAGTACAAAGGGTGGACAGGAGTAACAAGGCCTAGGTGCCACTGGCCGCACATCATGTTACTATGCACTGCTCCAGCTCCTGCTTTCTTCTCTTATTTCTATGATATTGTCCACATTTGTTTCTCATCACAATCTGTTTCTCATATTTTTATGTCTTACCAGCTGGTATGACTCTGACTGCACAGATACGAGAAATAATCTTCCGCAATGAATCAAAAGCGGCTGTCCTCTCCCTGTGTGGTCGCCACTCAAACAAGATCTCCGTCTCACTGAATTTAAAGTCCTTGAGAGATAAGGACATACATTTTAGCCATGTAGTATATTTGTATTTTCAAATTATGAGGGTTGAATAATATGTTTAGCATTCCAGATAACAAGCTTTTCTCCTGTTGGCATAGTTCTGCCTCGACAAGCCACATGATATTGTATTCCTCACCGTGTGCATATCTTGTGCTGCTCTGCTACAGCTAAGTGGAAGGAAAACAGTCAGTGCTTGCCAGAGAGAGGTGTCACTTGTTCTCAGTATTAGCAGTGGAGTAGATAAGAAAACAGATGGGACAGGGGAGGTCAGAGGGCCATGCTACGGCTGACAGCTTTGTTTATTTGGCCTGTCTCTGATATCCTGCTTTCCCCCTCCACGCCCGGTACTGCCTCTGCCTACAGCCTGACCTGGAAGTGACCACGCAGAGATGGATCAAGGCCACTTTTCACCGAGAGAGTCAACACTAACCGCCCCACTCACCACTCAGGCCAACTCAAAACACATGGGGCAAGTGTGGCCTTATTACTCCTTCTCTGACAAGAATAACAATTGACAAATTTGTACTAGCAGCTGAGCTGAGGTTAGATACTGTAGGGGGGAGGGGGGTGGGTGTTGTGAGAATAGAGCCTTTTCCAATGAGGCTAAACTTCAACATCCCGTCTCTCCACCAGGCTGTGTGAGGTCTGAGGTCCTTTTGCCTGAGGTAGGCCAGAACTGATAACCCCGCCTGGGCACCAACAGATAAGACCGTTCACTGAGATCCCACTAACACTGACCTAAAGAGCCTCTCCAGGCAAAAGAAAGATAAACTGGATACAACAGATTCCAGAAGATTTTCTTCATCGATGTGCCTCATTTTCTTTTAATGACAGATGGCAAAACACACATGGTTGAAATAAGGGAAATCATTTCTGGGGACATCCCTGCACCTAATCACAAGACAGACAATTTTCAAAAAAAAAAAAGTTTATTATATGTACAGCCTCAGATGAACTGTTTTTAGTCATAATCAGATCCCATTCTATTTATGAAATTTCCTCCCTCACTTTCATTCTCTAATCCTGCTTGGGCTTTATTATTTCAGGAAATAATCGCCAGTCGTCAATCACAGGAGCAACAATGACAAGTATCAAGTGGTGGGAATTCCTCTATAATGCAAACTGAATATTCCTAAATTGTGTAATCTCAGTAATCCTGCACCAGAGTGGAGTGGTTACAATATACTGTAATACTAATGGTGTATACATTTTCTGATGTTACATTCTGGGGACACGTCCAACTTCACAAAATGTGCAAAGCATAAAACATGCTTCAGATATTAAAGTAGTTAAAGAAATACAAAAAAGTATCCCATAGGTCTTTTGTACAAGCTGGTCTTCCAGAGAAGCGGTGTAGTTTAGATGACATTTATATTGTGAGTGTTTCCTTGTTATGAAGAGGTGTGTTGTGTAATGTAAGACACAACAGTGGACTGCATAGACTGATGTTCACTTCTTGTTTCCAAGTGAGTCAGAACAGTTAAAAATAAATAAATAAAAAAAAATCCTGTTTACTGTTGCCATGACAATGACACTCGGTGCTGGAAACTGCTGTTCACTTCCTGTTTCCAAACAAGAGTTGGGCCAGTTTTCACAAACCGCATTTACTGTTGTTAGGTTGCACAACAATCTTTCCCTAATGTTAACCAAGTAATTTTTGTGCCTAAACTAGGGACATGTAACATAGGAAACACCCTTTGAGGGTCATATTTGAGGGTAGGATCTAAGCGTGGACCTTAACTCAGTAAACAGAAATCCTTACCTGAGGCATCAATAAAGTTTCATACATAAACACATAGCTAAAAGAGTCAATGTTTTAAAATATTAATTGTACAATTATATATGAAAACTGGCAACATTATCCCAGCCAAGCCAACAACATGAACGACATAAAGTCTCAGCAAACAAATCATACTATTTCACCCATACACACTGAAAAGCTGGGCTGACCTTTCAGACATATTTATATATAGTTATATATAAATATATTTTAAATATTTAGCGAAGTGCACTGTGGTATGTTTTCTTTATTCCAAAAAAGTAACAAAAAAACAGACCCTGCGACTTCTTTTTAATCAAGCGTCATGCTGTTAATCTGTTTGAACGGTCCCAAGATAAGTGGAGTGGCACAGACAGCTCTACAGACGGGGCACAGCACAGAGACTTAACTAACCCTTCTTCAAATGTCCCACAGTGGATGGGGTGTAATCCCTCCATTTCTAAACAGACGAGGGGAAATAATAAACAAAGCAGCGTTACAAACAACCAAAACATCTGCGCAGGGTAGCCACGCACAGGCTGAGGGAATATCAAGCACACCCAGATTCAGCCTAGCAGATGGTTTGTCTCTGCCATCACTCTCACACACATATCCTACTCAGACACATACATCGGGGCAGGAGTGAGAAGCAGAGCCTGGGAGTGTCATGCAGCAGAAGCAGCCCGCCGCCCAGGGAGAGGAGGGTGTCTTATGAGTGTGTGTTTGAAATCCCAAAACATCAGTTGGTTTGCATTCATCAAGTTGGTCAGTTTGTAATGTCAACTTGTTGTGCAATGTAAAATAACAAAACAACTAATTAGATTGGATTTATACATGCAAAATACACAGGAATGACCAGAGACACATACAGGAACTCACTTCCCTGCACACTCTGCTTCGATTTAAATTCAACTGTTTAAATAAACATTTTGTAAACCTCATGCACACATAACGTGTCCTAAAGTCAGTATACTCACTGACACAGGAAGAATAGAGTGTTAATAATCTCCACCTGCTAACAAACAAGTGTGTCTGTGTGTCTGTGTGTCAGTGTGTGTGTGTGTGTGTGTGTGTGTGTGTGTGTGTGTGTGTGTGTGTGTGTGTGTGTGTGTGTGTGTGTGTGTGTGTGTGTGTGTGTGTGTGTGTGTGTGTGTGTGTGTGTGTGTGTGCGCGCGCAGCAGGAGAGATGTGTATGAGAGAGAGAGAGAGAGAGAGAGAGAGAGAGAGAGAGAGAGAGATTCTTGTGTTTGTGGCTCATATCTGAATTTCTACTTCTCTCTCCCTCTTTAGGACATGCTCACTGTGAAGCAGACCTGTTGAGACAGCGTGGGCTGACTCCTGTTTAGACTGGGCCGGCGCCAGTCGTCCCCTTACTTCGCCTCAGCAGCGACAGGTGAGAGCCTTCAGCTGACTATCATCACACTCAACAGACAACACCACAGTCAATCCATCACTCCTGTCATACAGCAAACTTGTATTTCCAATGTGGTGTTAAGGAATTAGGAAGGGATAGTTTGCGAAAAGAGTTTTTTTTTTCTTTTTCTGGGGCTTTTTTTTGTGTGTGTGAATTACATGAGGTCAAGGGTTATGAAACTAGGACTGCAAAACAATAACTAAAACCAATAACCAAAGTGAGAAAGATACTGAAAGAAAAAAGTAAGAAAGAAGTAATTATGATTGGGAGAGGCAAAAACATTCACCTCTGTAAAGTTTACAAGTTCTGTAGAGAAACAGTTGTCTTATATGCACACTGAAAGAGCTGGATCTGGCTTAATTTCCCAGAATTCTTTGAGATTTAAAACAATAGCTTGATATAATTAGAAAATGATCCAGTCTCACAATTGTGACATTATACGATTATAAAACATCAACACACCAGGCTGTTTGCCAGTCAGATCACACAATGGTCACATGACCAAGGAAAAAGGTGCACTCAGTCAAAAAGTTAAGCAGCTGCCGTCGGCCCCAAAGGTTCTAACACGGCAAGCTGCAAAGCCACAGCACAGAAATAGTGTCTGCTGTGATAGATAAAATCCATTAGTGACAACTGTGTGGAGCTTGTAGAATTGTGTCTGGTCGGGTATTAATGGTTATATGATTCCTTATCCATTAATGGCTGCACTTTTGCATAAAAATGCATGTGCACTCGCATATTATTATTGTCTATATGTACATTCTGTTTTCTGCCAATGTGCTTAAATCAAATTAGATCTGGGAACCATCTCTTTTTTTTTTTATTCATAACTACAGTATGTTTGATTATTATCCCTATCAGACAGAGGGAAAAATATAATTCATGTATTTAGAATCATTAATGTTCCACACACCAAAATAAACACAGGAGTTCAAAGGCACAACTCTCTGACCGTGAATCCACTGAGTTCCTCTTCCTTATATATACGTATATTTGGAAAAAGAGAGATACTGACAGAAATGTTTCTCCTCTTTGGAAAAAATGTCATCAGACAATATTAACATTACTTATCTGTAGGCTTATCGATCAGTGGAAATTGAAGAAAATCCCACTATGGTTTTCAGTTTTAGACCCTTCTAATCAATATTCTCAAAACAGCATGAAAATGTGAACAAAGACTTTTAGTTTCAGTCCTGCAGTGTGAACAGTTTGCCCCTTTATAAAGGTGAATATTACACTCTTGCTTCATGACAGCTTTACAATCCTCAAGGTTAAATGAGGACCAATTGCAAAGCAATATATTATAGCAAGACCAGACCCAGTTAAATGGCCGATGGTTATAAATATTAGTAATCAGCTGAGGCAAAGAGGGGGAAAATATGCAACTTCAAAGCTGAACTAATAATCAATTAATCAAATCTGTCCCTTCATTCACCCCTTTGTGGGATTGATGCAGACAAGCCTCGTCATAAAAAGAGCTCACTGAGGAATTTGGTTTTAAAGCTGCTTACCAGGCACTGTCAGTAGACATATACATATATCATACACATCATACTACGCAGTGGAAGGTTTAAGTTGCATGCTTTGTTATAAAGTGGAAATTAATAGGTGCAGATGTATTAAAACAGCCTCCATGAACAAATATAACTCAGCCATCTCAGTGATTCCAGATGACAAAAGCAGCCATTTGTTACCGTGACTGGTGAGAAAAGATCATGTCTCATGTAATTTAATTTGTTTTAACAATAGAGATGCGTTATAAACGCAACTGGAGAGTGATAGGTGGATATTTTCAGTTGCTGCAAACAAAGCCTGTCCCCAGTGTTAGTGATGAAAATTAGACAGGAGACAAGGGCCCAGCAGTATTTCTGGTCCTACTGAAAAAGCTCTAACAATAGGCCAGTGGACACAGTCACGGGTTACAGGACATGTCCAATATAAGGGTTAATTCAGATTAATCTATGCAGCAGTCTGGCTTCTGCTGCGCATGCTGTTTAGGAGCACACACACAAAGGCAGAGACACACTATCTAAGAAATCCACGTGCACATACATTATATTGCGATATGGCACATGCACAAACCATGAGACAAACACAAAACTTGCACAAACAAAAACACACACACACACACACACACACACACACACACACACACACACACACACACACACACACACACACACACACACACATGCACACACAAATGTCCACAGTGACCCACCTCCCTCTCTTCTTCCATTCCCCATTTACAGCCTCTAAAAGCCTTTTCCATTTAACAGTGGGCCTGGGGCTGTGAGTGACAGGGAACAGAATGGACCTTATGTTGTCACTTTCGCAGCACTGTGGCCTGGAGGGAGGCCTGGCACAGCGGTCTGCTGCTGGTGGCAGAGTGGGTGGTGGGTGGGAAAGACTGTGGGGGAGAGGAGGAGAGAGGGGCGGAGGTGGACAGCCTAGCACGGACCTACATGGGCACAAACAGAAACTAGTTTCAAATGGACTTAGAAAAAGTAGCCTAAAGGGAGGCATGGCACAGCTTTATACTTTTTGTATGTAATATGAATGTAATAGATATCTGCTTTACTTGAATGACATTTGACCAGAACTAATTTGAGGTCAATGGGAAACTAATGGAAACACCCTCAGTACAATGTTGTTCAAAGGTTATTTGATTGATTCCTAGGTTCACTGTAACCGCAGTCAGGAAATATGTTTAACAGTAAAAGCTTTTAGACCAATTTCTACTGCTGGGGACTCCCCAGAACATGACTTCATGCTGAACTCACTTTGGAGCTCAGATCCTGGCCTAATGTTGCTTTAAATGCCCCACTGTGAAATCAGTTGCAGCATTAAAAACACACAAACTGTGAAAAACATATATAAAGGTACATTAAGTGACTGAAATCTTAGTCATACACGTTAAAGACAAAATAGTCATACCTTGTTTAAGTAAACTGAAATTGATTCTCAGGTGAGGAGACAAAAAGTTGATATTTACAAGTATTTCACTGGAATCATCACCCGATTTCCTAAACATAAGTGTAGTGTTGCAGGGATGCACTGGAGCGATTCTTCCAATAAAAACAAATGGAAGGGTCAAATTTGTCATATTGATATTTAAGGTGTATTGATTGATTCGCAACGTCAACTCGTAGCCTCGTTTTGATCCGCTACCATTTGACCTGTTAAAGCTACTGCATTATGTATTGATACAAACTCAACACTTCCTGTATCCATTTCAAATGAAGACACCCTTCACTTCTTAACAAGGCTTTTATTGTGAAATATTTGCAGGAAACTGTAATGACTGAAATTGGACGATAACACTTTAGTTGAATAATCCAGAAGAACTGCTAAAAGCAGCCTTATTATATTGTTGACTTTATTAAATAAAAGCAATAGAAATATATGTTATTGACTATTGGATGTAAACTTTCCACCATAGGAACAGTATTTACACAACTCTGGAAACAGTTACAACTTAACTCTGCATGCACTTGTGTGTGTGCACCCGTACTTCAACAAATATCTCTACACTCCTGTTCCTGTACAAGCCAAAAATTTGTTCACAACGGGTTCTTTCTTAGCATTAGGTGGTTGGAAAAAATATTAAGCATAAAATAGATGTCATTTCTTTAAAAAAAAAAATTGTTTTTGGTATTTTTCCATTATTTGACAGTCACAGTGGAGATAAAGGCTAGAAATGTGGAGAAACAGATATGCGTATGATCCTCAAACTCAGGACAATGCTGCTATGCTTTGTAACCACTTGGTCACTGGGACGCCCTAACTAGACATGTCATTGATGCATTATGGTATTCTGAGATATTGGCAATCAGGCGAAAGTTACTGTGAAAAAAACTAAATACATTTACTCTTAAAAAAAAAAATTCTGACAAAGACAGTAATCAAGATCAATGAGAAAACATTGAAGGGAACATCTCAAATAGATACTGGTCCATTGTTTGGTGCCCGTGTGTGACTATTAAAATAATATGACTCACTCATTTAGGGTTTGGTTACTAGATTCTCTCACTGTGGGTCCAACATGGGTCCAACATTGGCTCAACATTCAGGTATGCAGCAAGAAAGGAGACATGCGACATAGACAGATGACTAGGTGTTGACAGTGAGTGGCAGGCAGACTACCTGTTCACAGTTCACTTGGAGATTCATTAAGCATTTTGGACATGCTCCTTTGGAAAGGCATCGTTTTGGTGTAACCTGATCTCTGGCCAGAGGGATACTGTAATGTTTTTACATGAATCGCCCAAAACTATGGGTAAGCACTCTGTGACGGGCCGGAGGGGTGAGGGGATATTGTGGAGGAGAGGAAAAGGACGGGAGGGTGGGTATGTTTGTGTAGCACAAGCTTAACATCCTAACATCTCTCTTCCCTTATCTCTCTTCTCCTCTAATGACAAACGGCTCATCCCGCAACTCACTTTCTATTCGAACCAGCTTCTCAACTTTTTTGTTTTACATCTCCCTTTCGTCCCCATGTTGTGACAGGCATCTAAATTGATTAAGCTGTGCCCCAGGATCTGACACTACAGCGTGTTGCCTTCTATTTGTTGATTACTATTGATTTTCTTTGATACTTCATTTAAAAATCAATAGTCAGAGAAGAAGAAAAATAGGCACAGTTTACACATACTTTAACATACTATTGTGCAACAGAGAAGGCCGCAGTTTTGGCAGTCGCCGTGATGGCAGCAGCCAATTACGAGGAAAGCTCTTAACAGGTGAAAGAGAGAGGCCCCAGATCGATTCAAAGCTTTCTTCTCCAATCACAGAAAGTGGCCATAAATTAAAGCGCATCTGTTTTGTTCTGAAGACAGCCATGAAGCATGGTGGCAACTTTTTATTTTTTTATTTCTTAGTATCATTCGGTCTTTATTCAGCCCCCACTTTTGAAATAGCTGCCCTATCCTCCATCATTACATGACAGACAGAAAGGACAAGTGTCAAATAACAGGCAAACATTGTGCATACAGCATGATATATCAGAGATCTGACCTGTCTCATCACATTTAAATTTACAATGGGAGTGTAAAATAATTTACAGTAAGTTATGTTATTCCACTCTTCAGATCAGCCACTCCAACTGTATTACTTCAGAGTCATTATGTATGAGATTTCTCTGTTTTCCATAAAACAAGAGAAGCAAATTGTCTATAAGTCCTCTCTAAAATTAATGGCAATATTTATTAATTTTTTTCTTTAAGATAAAGTAGAGCAGTGTCTTCACATTAAATATACTGAAGGTCAGTTTTAACAGAAAAGACAAAACTTGTTGGTGTCTGTTGTAATATGTGCAAAAGAAGAAAACCTGGACCAGCGGGTACTTGCAAGTAAATTGTATAATTTATTTTAGTCTTTTTAAGAACCCCAAGGTAATTAAAAAAAAATGAACAAAGTGACCAAATTCAAGGAGTCACTGTATTGGTAATTAACGGAGCTATCTGGTTCTTCAGGTGCAGCATATTTCTCTAAAAGATGCCCTTCGTGTATGTGAGGATCTCCTCTTATTGTTTCATTAATCCCTCCTGTACTCTCTTCTTCACAGACCCCCTGACACTGTAGTCAGTCCAGCTCAATGGATGGCGGTCTCAGACAATTAACCTCATTTTATTGGCAATTTGTTTTTCAGCTTTAATCTGTTAGTGGGGCTCAGTATCAAATTATACCCCCGTCTGTTTTTTACCTAAAATATGAACTGAGTTGAAAACTGAAATATTTAGATATTTAGTTATTAACACACACGCACACGCACGCACGCACGCACGCACGCACGCACACACACACACACACACACACACACACACACACACACACACACACACACACACACACACACACACACACACACACACACACACACACACTCAGTACTAGAACCTGGAGTATCGTCTTATATCTTAAACCTGCACGACTTGTTTTTTTTTTTAGACTTGGGGAAACTTATCACTTGCCTAATACGGCTTTAGCAGACACAGAGCAACTTTGGGAAACTGTTCACAATTATTTCCTAACTACATCCTGTGTGCAGAGTCAGTTTATAAATGTGTTGGTTCATCACTTTGCGGTACATCTCTCACATTACACACAGTCCTTTGAGCCATCGTTAATATTTGAATGTGTTAGAGCAGCTTCAAAGGAATTAAACTACTTATTATTGTTTTTTGTATAATGGTAACTGAATAAAATCTATTAATAGTTCACCAAATTTGGAACCTTAACTAATTAACAGCTTCATAACTTACCGCTGTTGGACCTTTAAAGTTCAATCTGTTATGTATTTGTATTTCTCATTCTGTTTCTAGAATTGAATGTCTTCCATTTGTCCTCAGTTGCACTAATCCTTTTCTCTCATTCCTCCCTCCTTCTCACCTATTCTTCCCTCTCCATCCGCGTGTCACCCCTTTCCCAAACTCAAGCATGCAGAACAGAGCAGGCAGGTCTTCTCCAGCAGACCAGAACGCTCTGTTCTCAGAGTTCTCACCTTTCACCCGGGGTGAACGTGAGGCGGCATCACTTGGGCCCCCCGAGCCCCGCGGAGACCAGAATACAACACCGACCCGACGAGCCGGGCTGTATGGAGAGTCAGCGGCACGGTGAAAGACACAAGCTTGTAGAAAGAAACTGGGAAGAACAAACAATTGAGCGACATGGTAGAAGAGACAAGGAGGTGACTCTAGAAACGGGTTTGAATGCAATTTAAGACTGCAGGGGTCAGAGTTTTCGTGAGATGTTCACTTTTGTGAGGTGAGGGGACAACCTGTCAGTAAGGATGTTTTATCTAAATTGTGTGTGCATATTTATCTATGTTTTTTTCTGTGTATAGTCTGACACGTATATGATAGTATGCCGTTTTCCTGCTCGATAGCCATACAAGATTTTCAAAATCAAATGTTATAAAGTCAAAATTAGGCACCTTAGATTTTGTGAATCAAATATCTGTCCAAAATCAGAGATTCATTTTTACATGTGCTTATTGTTTGTGAGTGCTCGACTCAAATAATGGGACGCTGCAATCCTGTAAACCCAAGAGATTTTATAGCCTTTAGATTTGGTGAACAATACCAGACTTTCACAACACATGTGTAGACCATGATCATAACGCCAGAACAAGTCTGTAGAATTCGTATATGTACGATTCCCTGCTGGCTTGTGTAATGGTGCGAGTGTGTGAGCGTGTGCCAGCGGTAGCGACCTTGTCCCTGCCCCCTCCAGCAGGAGTGCCAGATGCTCGGTAATCTGTGTGAAAGGCGATCCACCACTTAATGGGATTGTTTCTGTTACACCTTAAAGAAGAGGCAGCCAGCAGACCAGAGCTGAGCAGTCATCCTCCATAACTGCTGTCCTGGGACCTCAGGTGGACACAGCAGGTGAAGAGACACCACATTAGTGTTGGGGAGGAAAGGGGGGGGGGGGGGGGGGAGCTTCACACCTCAGAATCATAAAACAGTACTGAGTTCTCCTCCCCGCAGAGTGTATTGTCTTAAAACAGATGGCTGACATATTGACTAGGAGGAGAGAGATGATATGGTTGAAAAGTGTGAAAACCCTCAAACATATGGAAGCCTGAATATCTTAGTTAACATATATGTTTTGAGGCAAACAGGTGTTTTTTAGGCTCAAAAGAAAAAAAAGGGGCCCAAAAGCCCCAGGTTGACTGCATGTTAATTGATTTAGGTAATTGGATTAATTGAAATTTAGTTCAGCAACCTGATATGAACCATACGAGTCTCGACAGCGAGTCGTGTATCAGGTCCACTTTGAGTTTTTGCATAAAGCTTTGGGCTCCGGTTGTACTCAGTTTGGACATTTTCAAAGAAGGGAAGTGGAAAATTATGAGCTTGTTGTGACAACAGAGAAAAACCTTTATTCACAAATCCGACTGATGCAGGTTACTGCGATTATTCTGTTCAAGGGTTATAACTGGATGGACGTTAAGTTCAGTTGGTAAAGATGTGTTGAATTTACCAGCCACATTTCTCTGGACGATATTGGTAAAAGGCTGCGATGATTTATTAACAAGTAGGACAGATCGAGTTTCGTTTTGAGATGTTGTTGAGCAACAAACTGGTAGCTTCTTTCAATGTGTGTACTGTCACTAAACCTATGGCTTATTGACTGTTAGAGGTTTATTATGGTTTGGCCTGGTCAGCTGTTGTTCGAATGAAGATGTAGCCTGTTTCTGGTTCTGATCTCAAATGCATGCAGAAACTCATGCACTTCGGAGGGGGAGAGCATAACCCAGGTCATTTTCTGAAGCTACAACTTACAGATGTACCCTAAACATCTCACATAACAGACTATCAGTAGACGCTGCAATTTACCAATGTTCCCCAAACGCCTTAAATGCAGGTTATCGGTAGATGCTTGCTCGGCAGCTGCGCACAGAGAAGTCTCCAGTCTTGACTTGGTTACTGTAGCACACGCAACATCTACAAACTGTCCAACACCGATCAGATAACAGGAGACGGACAACTTTTTCACGCATGATCACCTATATTTAATCAAAAAATTTTTTTAAAGTGGTGCAGTAGCTGCTGTAATTCACCCACCTACTTTAAAATCTACACGCCACTGGTGCTTAGTGGGTATGAACTTTGTTCCAAGTTCATAGAAATGATTTGTCAAATACATATGTTTTCTGCATAGTGAGGTATGAGGTAGTTATTCGTGAAAAAAAACAATCATATGTTGATAACAAAAAAGTATTTATTTCTACATCTTGTACTCTAGAACAGAACCTACTGACCGCAAAAGCATGAAACACAAATGCTGAGCCAGCTGGCGAGATAATTCTTTAGCATAATAACTTCAAATATATATATATATCAGAATATTTACCTTTGTTCTCTCGAGATTCAGCTTCCAGAACGGTTTAGCACGCTGCATGGAGAGCAGTGGGTGGGGTCTAATGAGGGGCAAACAGCAACAGAGCCCTGGGGAAACCTTAGAGATTAATTCAGCCATAGTCATTTTCAACAAAATATATGATCATTATGTCGTTGAATATATGCAGTCTGAATATCTGTAATATTTCTTGGCTAATACGAATATTTTTTTTAAAATACAATAAAACAATACAGATCATAGAGTCTATTAAGCTGCATAGAAGATACGGCCCTATTAAAATCTGTCTTTTCATCATGATTGTAAACAGAGTCACATGGCCTGGGACACAGAGGTGAACAGTAAACAGACAAACACACACGCAAAGACTGAGAGAGGCAAAGAAGAGAATGATAGAAAGAGGCGACAGTGTCTTTATCTCTGCGCTAAAAGTAACATGAGAACGAATTTCCTTCCTATGGCAGCAGTAAAACTGTCCATGTCATAACGCCCAGCATGTCAAAATGATGTTTAACCATCTCCTACCTATTATTCAGGACAATGCTCACCCGGGATGGGTTTCCTCCCAGTGTGAAATGACAGATTCTCCTTCTTTCTTGCCGAGTGCCCACTCGGCTCACCGCTCCTCTTCAAAAGACCGCGACTATGTGTCACCTGTGTAGAATGTAAAGACACGTTAGATAGAGTTTCACAGCAGACCTCTATTCATGCTTATGATTGCTTTGTTTGGTGGAGAGATTTCAGTGTCCATAGGGGATGGGAAGGTGGGACATTGGCTTTATAAATGAGCCGTTGCTTTGTCAACACAGGAGTGGGGTTATCTCAACCAGCATCTGAAAGATTGATGGAGGGAGATGATTATCAGTGAAACCACAGTATGGTGATCGGGCCATAGAGATACTGTATGTCTGGAAGGATAAAAGCATAAAGAATTACAACCGATTAGGGCTCTCACTTTTTCAAAACATCCAATGTTGACTGAATTAGTTCAAAGAAGAGATGCAAAGATTGGTCAATTAATAATCTCTCACCAGAAAATGTTATCTGTAACTGTTGTGACAATCAAATCATTACACCAGGCATTTTTGTTTCCAGCAGAAGGACAAAAAGTGCTGGTTTAAGCTTCCCATTGTGAGAAATCAATTGTCCTCTTTATCATACAAACAGAGTAATCAGAGGATTTGGATATCACCTTTGACTACAGCAAGATTGATCATTTCATGTCTACAACAAATAACATTACTGACAGAGGCAGAAGTTACTGAATGCCAGACACATAATAATGGAACAGCAAAAGGTCAAGTTGCTGAATAAGCCTCTGAACAAAAGATATTTTGAGTAATCAATAAGACTTTGCATTGAAACAGTAATTAGTTCTTTTATCCATTCATCTGTCTTATGCATTATTGTCTATTTTACATTCTATTGTAATCTGCTGAATAGATTTCTATTAGATTAGAATTTTTTTTTTCTCATTTTGTCAGAAAAAAAATGGTCGTCAACTAACATTTTTTTGCATCATCTTCATTGAAGGCCTCTAATAAATGGATCCAGTGGCGATAGGAATTCAGGTGGGAGAGACAGGACAGGAAATGCAGCGAAGCTCCCTCAGCAAGACAGAAACGGGCAACATGGTGGTTCATGGCTGGTGCCTTTCCCCCTTCAGCAGGGGTCTCCACCCTTTTTCCTCCGAGAGCTCCTTTGATCTACCGGGTAGATTCTGATCTACTGGTTGGAGACCCCTGCCCTACAGTACGTCCTTTACACTGTGAATTTTAAATTACAGACTGGAATTTGTAACTTCCTTCCCCACATTTGAAGGTAGTGAAAAAGTGACAGCATCACAGCAGAACGTATTCGTCCTGATAATTGTAATAATTCTAAGTAGTTTGGGAAATAAAATGTCTTTTCTCGTTATCTTAGTTTCCTTTCCACACCAACACACACATTATATACATCAAACCACTATGGCCACTAAGTGAAGGACAGGGAAAGTATACATGTCTTAAACATACCAGAACACTGCAGGTACTTCAGAGTAAATCAAAATATTTGAAACCATATTTAAACTTTCTCTCTACTGTGACAGACGGACAGAGAGACACACGCACAGTTGAATGAGTGAAGAGCTAAGGGTCACAAGGGAGGGGTTTGGGGCCACAGATCAGTGGGGTCCCGTTCCTTCTCCAGCCTTTTCAATTAAGCCCCTGCACACTGGTAACAATTTATGAACATGACCTTCCAACTCTCCAGCTCCCACAACTACATCAAACCAACCCCCAGTGCCCCTGTGACCCTCTGACCCGCATACCCCATCCTGACAAGACAAACCTAATGTCACACATGCAAAAAGCACATGTGTATTATGTATGTATTCATACAGGCGCAAATGCACACACGCTCTTACACACAAGATCAGGTCCCCTGTGTTCACTTTGAGGGGTCAGTGCTTATTCTTTAGCGCAGGCTCAAAGGTGAGTAATAAAAAAATCCAATACAGTAAATGCACGGGGTCACCAGCATATCAATATATAATACAGAAAGGGGACAGATGACAACCCATAAGCCGATGGAAAGCGATTGAATCCTCTGTTTCTCCCTATTTCGCTATCTCTGGATGCATCAATCTGCAGCTGTTGATAATTGAATTAAGAAGGAGACGTGATTAACAAGTTCTTCAAAAAAGCTGGAATTGCCTGCAATCTGACGCCTGCAGACCTTGATGGGCTTCTTTGGGAGCGAAAACTATTTGTGACATCTCCACAGTTCAGCCAGCTGTCTTCATTTTAATTAAAAATCTTTCACGGGTGTAAGAGTTATGGAAGGTACGGCGAGGGCTTCTGGCAGCAGCCTGAATGAAATACCACATAACAAATTGTGTGCGCGAACAGAGTAAGCAACAGCTACATCAATCGGCTGTGACGGAAGATGCGATTTCCCAAAAAGGGGGCATACTAAGGCAGCCAATGCACAGTAATGCTGGGCAACTTTATTGAAACTGTGAAACTTTATATGATATTATGGGACCTGCTGTCATTAACCTGAGCTCATTGCATTACCAATAACTTTACTGCAGAGCTGTTTGACTTTGGAAGGACTATTATAAATGTGTTTCATAGCTTGACTTTTTATTCAACCTGGAACTGGAAGTCAAACATCTATTAGAAATATTACATCAAATAGAAACTGAATTTTGGTGCTGCCACTAAAAGGCTGTGAATCTTTATTAGACTAAATTAAATGTATGTTTCTGATGTGTTTTCATTTTTCTTTTTTCTGTGCACTTTGAGGCTGCGAGCTTCTAAAAATACATAAAGAGGCTATTTAGCTTGTAATTCTCATTAAATTTAGAAGACTTTTTATTTATTAATTTTTTTTTACATTTACCTGTAGTTAACCTTAGAAGTCAGTGTATACCAATGAGGTTCTCTAAGTGTAACCTCTAAGGTTAGCGCACACTGACCAGTTTACCTGTTTAGGTTTGATCCTAGCATGTCTAAAATTGTGAGATGCCTTTGTTTAAAACTGGGTCGTTAAAGAAGGAAATCATGTGATGGAGTAGAAAGAGTAACAGTGGCCATGTAAGGATGATGTCAGGGTTGGTTGGATGGATCAAACTTAGAACTATCAACCAGGAGAATGATGTTCAAGTCCGCAAAGAAGCAAAAATCAACCTGGATATATGTCACGTAATCCATGTAATTAAACGTATGTACGTAACTAAATTTACATCAGTAACACACATATTCTAACCGAAACCATGATCCTTTCCCAAACCTAACCACATGATATTGGTGCCTAAAGTTACAGCATCTTGTGCGTTGAGACGTCTGAGACGCCAGCAGGCTTTGTTCGACAGTCACATGACGCAAATTGAAAAGAACAGGCTAAGAAAAACTTAGGCATCCCACAGTTTTAGAGCATTATTGTAAAACTAATATTTTGGTGGACCAATGCAGCTATAGCACATTTTGATGTGAGACTGGGTTGCTTGGTCAGCTTCACAGACCAAACGCATGGTAATCCCTTTACTGCAATAATATCTGAGCTTGCTCTTCAGGGGTTAAAAGTATAAAGACACTCAAAGTGCAGCATCTCTGTCGTACTCTACATTAACAAAATAATGATAATCTTCATTCAATGTTAGTTTCCAGACATTATGTTTGTTTTAGAAATCTTCTGTTTAATCCAAAAAAAAAAAAATTGAATTAGTTTTTTCAAAATACATAGTTCTTTTGTTTGAGTCCTACTTTCTGTATATTTCAGAGATACCAGAATATGGGAACACACTCTGGTTGCAGGGGTAATCATATTAATACAATTAACAGTTGGCTACTGGCACAGCCAACATCAGACACATGAGATTGTTCATCACAAAATTAATTGTCAAATTACTTCTGATCTCATTGCTTATTATGTCATGTCTGTGTGAGCCAATGAATATAAAAAAAAAAACAATATCTGCAATATACGGGCTGTAGCAGTAATCCGAGACACCTGTGTTTAATGACTATGTATGTGGGGGACACATTTGCAAATCATTTTAAATACCAATGAATGAGACATAACTGGCTGACCTTACTATTAGTCTGCTAACAATTACACCTTATCTTACCCCAGATAACATCACCTCCTTCAACAAGTAGGCGACAGCGATATATATATATTTCAAAATGTGGCTGTTCTGGCTGAGAGTATAAGAAGGGAGGTCAATTTTTATAGTTGGTTATTACCAGCTTTTTATTATGCAAAACAAATTTTACTCTCCGCAACTGAACTCTTGCAGTCGGTCATCTTTATTCAAGCTCACTCTCCCAAGACCTCCATCAAACTCCCCACTGCTCCTTAATAGACTGAGGTCCTCAGTGACACCATAACTCACACACTCATCTCTACTCTGACTATTGTTCTCTTTCCTTTATCACTGCAGCAGGACTGCTCACCGTCCGCTGCAAGGAGGGTCAAACATCTGTCATGAATGAGTTCAAGTTTTTGATCACAGGTCTTCATTTGCTTTAACGCAGTGTCACTTCAGTCTTCAAACACGTACACACTTTCTCATTACAGCCTTCTCGCAAACAAGCAGACATCAGAGGGATGGACCGAAGATCAAACACAGGCCTCGGTCATAACGGGGTCCAGCGCAGTGCATGTCATTAATGTGACCCTGGCAGGGCAGTAGAAAGGGAAGTAATGAATTAGAGTGGAGCGGGGAAGGCATTAGAGATTAGGTAGCAGAAAGCGCTGCACTGAGGAGCAACTGCCGGGTCAAGGGTTAGGCATATACCACCAACAGTTGTCAGAAAACCTCAGCATGTTTATTTAGCCGAGGTCTGCTTGTTGCAGAATTGAGTGAATATAGACCCCGTTCTAATGCAAAGTCCAAAACTTTAAAAACCTTTATTTTATTGCCTGTTGCAAAATATGGGAAAATGTTTCTGGGTGCATAGAGTAAAAACAAAAGAAGAAGAAAATCATATAAAATGTCATCTAGCTCTAAAGATTCAGTTTATGCCAGCTGGAGGTTTTTAAATAAATGCCTTGCCAAATTCTGAGTGAGGACTTGAGGAAAAATAATTAAATAAAGTAAATCATTTTATGAAAGAACTTTTGGGGAGCAGATTTAAGAAAATTACAATACTGAAGGAAAAAAAATGAAAAGATGCATGACAAAAAAAAAAGGTCTGCCATGGATTTTAAAATGCAAAGACAAAGTTATAAATAACATTTCCTAAGTTGACATTTTGTGCAAGAATTAACGAAATATTTTACGTGGAGCCACTTTTAGTGCAGCTGCATCGGCCTTTTTTTTTTTTTTTTTTTTTTTGTTCATCCGATTGTAACTCTTCCTTCAAAACTAAATAAATGCAAGATTGATTGCTGTGTAGATCTGATCCTTCCCCTTTTCAATGTAAAGAAGCCCTCAGGACCCTGACGAGGTATAAATTGTGCATTACTCCGTGAGAAGGACCTCATTCTCCCTCTCAGCCTGCCTGCCCTCATAGGTGCGATAAGTAAAGCATCCCTATAAATCTGGTGGTCATCAAAGAAGTTCTGCTTCCAGGCATCGTAACCGCAGACTCAGATCTGAGAAACGGAGGGGTCAGTCCCAGAGCCTGACTCATGCAGAGGCCGTCAATAACAAATTCTTTCCCCGACTGTCCGGCTTTGAGCTCTGGCTTCTTCTGACGCATCGTTTTGTTATTCTTACGGTGAAAGAATACACACCGACGATGTCCTAAATGATGACGAGCCCCAGACGTGGGAATCCGAGTAACCTTCGGAGGTCAGTGGGGTTTGTTGTGATGTCATTTCCAGCTTCAATGACGATAAGTAATGGCATATGTTTAATATTACTCACTTGATAGTCAGTGTTGTTTATGAAAAAGTCCTGTGCAATCGCATACTGTATGACTGGATAACTGTCATGACTGTGAGAAGGAAAACTTCTGTTTGCACCAACACACATCAAACACTTATCATAGCTGTTTACAAAATTACATCGATATTACAGAGGCCTAAATACTGGCATGGTAGATAGTCAATCATGACTGGGACCAGCGTCAGCCTTCTGTTATCAGGCTGCGACAGATACACAAACAGATATGACCGCATGTTTTACCGTCATTACAGTCCAAAATTCCCATCATAGCAAGGTGTCATCCTATTACATTTCATATGTCATAAGAACTTTAAAGTTATATAGCATGCAATAATTAACAGTTTATGTTATTCAGTTCAATAATTTAACAATACGTTTTTTATTTACTTAATTATATGCAACGATTGCTTTAAAATACAGTTGTCTGATGTCTAATATCTGTTTTATCACTTCACATGTTCGCACTTGACCAGCGAACTTAATTTCTTGTTCTGAAAATAGACACAAAAGATTAAGGAGAGAGAAGAGAAAAAGGAGCAGGAGGATAAAGTCCTGAAACGGGAAGGCTTTTTAAAACGTAGCCGCACACCAGTACAAATGCTTACGACACCCACTCGGGTTGGTCTGTCTCTGTGTGTGTGTGTGTGTGTGTGTGTGTGTGTGTGTGTGTGTGTGTGTGTGTGTGTGTGTGTGTGTGTGTGTGTGTGTGTGTGTGTGTGTGTGTGTGTGTGTGTGTGTGTGTGTGTGTATGTGTGTGTGTGTGTGTGAGATCTTGCACCCATCTTGCTTGTAAATAGGGCCTATAAATAATCCTGTTATTACCGTACCTAACATCCCTGTTCTGTTACCAGTCCTTTGCGTTTAAAAGGAATTTTCTGATGTTCCTCCTTCTAAACTTCCTCTAAAATCACTGAATGACCTCAGGACAACAAATGTTTTCTAAACAATAGAGAAAAGCCACAAAGAAAATGCCATATATCAAATAATTATTAAGCTAATTGGTCATGCCTCTGCTCAAAGTAATTACATAATAACACAACCACTGATAATTGTAGCACAACACAATTATTTTTCTTGCTTGTGCAAATAATAAAGTGATGGAGAATTGATTTTAAGAATGATGTTAGGATTGTTCATCAGCCTTTCATCCTCTTTGTGACAAATGTTGGTGAACGCTGGGGTCTGCATCGTCATGAGAGAAGCATGACTGGTGTGAGTTCTCGCTGAGCCCCGGCTGTGCAGCCATGGCTAATGTCAATTAAACAGAGTGGCTTAGTGACGGTGACCTAAAGATGATCGCTGGTGTCAGCTGCTGGCCAAGGTCACGCCACAGTGTTAACAAGATTTGATCCTCCGAGCTCTCTGTTGCACTTTCCCCGTTTCTCTCATTTTACCCTTTCCACTTGTCCTGTCTCCCGTAACAATATTTCACTGTCAGGTTTCTGTTGCTCTTGGTTTTTACTATACACTCTCTCTCCTCCGTCCAGTTTATTTCTCTTTGTCTCCGCTCATCCTCTTCTTTCTACGGGATTGTTTTAATCAGCAAGATGCCAGGTGACATTCATTGCCTCACCCATTCCATTTTGTTCCATTGCAGATAAATGTTCCTGCTGTTTTGATTTGTGGCTCGCTGTCTCTCTTTTATAAGCATAAACATAAATGTTCATTTATCACCCTGGCCACTTCATGTTCAATGAATGTAGTTAAATACTCATTTAAATATGTTCTCTGCTGTAACAAGAGGACAGGGACCAATGTCTGTGTCAGTGCGAGTGCCAGACACAGACAGATTACATGTTATCTTAAACGAGCAAAAGAAATGTGAAACTTTGCCTTTAAACATTTCTGTTGAGAGGGATTATAACTAATAGCATATTTCAATGTACCACAGTTTCTTGGTAACCTGTGTTACTTATAATACGCTTTAAAGTTCAGCAAAAGGACTTATTATCCATCCTATTGACAAAAGCAGAGAATTAGAGTTACTAATAACATTAAAATGGTGTTGTTCTATTGTATTCAATTTATAAGTGATGACAGTGACACGGGATGCCAACAGCAGGACACCGAAACCAAATCAGTCATTTGATTACTTACGTGTGCCAGTTTCCTACTGTGACATGTCGACATGTAAATAAAATAAACAAATAAATGTACAAATAAAGTAAATAAAAGGCCCGTTCCAGAGATGTTTACCACACATCACGGAAGTTTGAAAATAAACAAATATTGCACCCCTGTGACTTCTGTCATGCATGCTTATAGGCCCTGGATTGTGCTGGGTAGTGAAACCACTATATTTTAGTGATACCGACGCAATTGCTTTGACACCGTCTTCTTTCAAACAATGCCTTGTCATTGTGTACACAGTTTCAATACCGAGGCAACATCCACATGAATACGTTTTTGCTTTAAAATGCAAAACTTTTCCCCCATGTATACAGGAGTAAATCTCATCAGCAGCAGTGAGCAACAATATTTAGCATACTTGGGCTGTAGATGGACAGTCCACAAAGGTAGATGAAAATCAGTTGGTTCCAATTTTGGTAAATCTGACATTAGAACACCTATTTCACTCTTTTTCAAACTCATGTTTGGCCACAGACCTATCAGAGTTGCATGTCCTGCAGTAACTGGAGGCTTCCCTGCATATGAGGCGTTTAGGAGACATCGGTCAATTGCGGCTACAGGAAACAACATGGATTACACTCTCCCCCTCTAAACCCCACTAAAGATCTGTCATGTAATTTTCTTTTTCTCAAAAGGGATTAATGAAATTAGTATTGAAAAATGTATTGCTCAGGAACTGGTGTCAAAGTCAAGGTATTGGTACAGGCATCGTACATGTTTAAATGATAATCAGCTGTAGCCCCGCACACCCATGCTGGTGTTTTCAGGAATTCAATTCATTTAAGTTTCATTTACAGTAAAAAAAAAAATCTCCATGGAACATCGTACTATATAATCGAAGTGAATAAAAAGAGACAACTGCCTTAAATTAGCAATGTTAATATCAATGTCAATAAAATGTCTATGTTCAGTTCTTAATGTTCAGACGTCTGCTCAGTTCAAAAGAGGGCTGGCTATACTTATCTCCACATATTAACGGACGCGACGAGTCAGAGGGCCGCCGCAGTGAGCACAGAAGCCGACGGCGCGAGCCCGGGTGGAATCGCCGCGGGTGCAGATCTTGGTGGTAGGAGCAAATATTCAAACGAGAACTTTGAAGGCCAAAGTGGAGAAGGGTTCCATGTGAATAGCAGATGAACAGCAGGAGTGCCAAATATTGGACAAAAAAAAAAAAATCATAAAAAGAACTACGAGCAGCGGCTGAAGCTAAATACTTAATATGAGCCTCTGCAGATCACACACTGTTTCTTTGTTTCTGCCGATTCAACACCAACTAAGCCAGACTGGAGCAGACCATAACAAGTCTTCTCGCTCAACATTCATAAAGTGTGTCGGCCCTCAGAATTTTTATTCCTCAGCAGGGCTGTGAGTGCTTCAGTGGACAGTACCTGCAGTTACTGACTCATCATCAGAAAATCCATTTATTTCCATCAGACATACAAACAGCCACACATCCGTCTCTGGTAAGTGACGCTTAGATCATCACTCAGGGCTCATTAAAATGATTACTCTGCTCAATAAAGACATTTTTATTATGAGAAAAAAAAAAAAACTTTTTCCAATAAAACAGTCAAACAACAAACAGGCAGTCTCGTACACATGTGGAACTACGTAAACACACAGGTGCACACACAAGCACACACATAAACTGCACAAACCAGTAAATAGAGGTTCAGAAAAAATGGACACATGATGTCATGACAAAGACACGTATAGAAATATCAACGTTTTGCATCCAAGATGCTCAGACATATGCAGTGTTTTGTTGGTCAGAGGCAGCATCAGTATTATCTTCAACATCAGCAGCTGCAGCAGCAGCAGCATTAGAGGCAGCGGCAGGCTGGAGAGGTCTCACTCAGATGATGTGATTATCTGCTCCACTGGTCACTGTCTTCTGGCTGGTTGGCTGGCTGGAACACATTAGCAACTGGGATGTTTCTGTCAGGCAGAGCCACCACCTTCTGTGTGTGTGTGTCTATAAATGGTTGCATTGGCTGGAACACATTAACAACCTGGAAATTTCTGTTTAGCAGGGACAATGCTCTTTATACTGCTTCACCCCTGCGGTGAGAAGAGAGAATCTGCTACGAAGCAGAGTGAAACCAGCAGACAGAGTATTAGTATGTTCGGGTGTATTCTTATTAGGGGTCGACCGATGTGGCTTTTTCAGGGCCAACACCGATTATTGGTAATCATGGAGACCGATAAACTGATATGTGGAACCGATATGCATTTGCTGTAAAAATAAAAATATTTGTGTTCAAATTTGGAATAATGAACCCTAACACAAAACTTAATTCAAATGACTAAATAAATGAATGTCGCCACTACATAATGTTATTATGAAGGTATATTGCAAGGGGGGGGGGGGGGTATTTATTGTAAAAACAAAGGAATCCTTTATTGAAGCACCAGCAGATTGTTTGATACATGGTTGTAAAATGTGCTTTGGGTTTGTCCATTGATAGCTTAACTTTGGACTTTTATTGCACTTTGTTTACCATCACGTAACACCTGAAGTTTGTCATTAACTCGAGTAACGTTCACCTGTGTGCACCTTCTGCTCTGTCTGTGTCTGTGTGAGAGACATGACGCCCTTCATGATACATGGAGAGCGAACAGAAGAGCAGCAGCACAGAAATTAGAGCGAGCAAGTTAAGCGTAGAGAACTGAACACTGAAGCCTTCAGTGTTGGTTGGCCATTACTCATGAGGTGCAACCAATCGGATAAAGTTGTAGGCGGGACATTGCTGGGCCCAGAGTGGTGACTACATACTGAAAAAAGCAGCGCATTTTTTCAATAATTTTACCGGCAATTTAATTAACAAAATAACGATACTGATAATCGTAGAAATGCTAAATATTGGTGCCGATAATAGGCACCCTTGTGACAATGTGTTTTATGTGTAGACACTATTTCATTTCTGGGTAAAGAAATGAACTTAAGTTAAAGTTCAGCATGTCAGTAGATGATATGAAGTCATGAAGGAATTTCCACTGGAGGGCCTCGTGTGTCATTATGACAAACATAGATGTTTATGTGCGTCATGCATGTGTACAGCGCCAGTTAGAAGTCCCCCTTCAGTCAGTGAGTCAGTGAGATGAGACCATGATCAGTCAGACATAATGGGCTGAGATCTGCCGGTGCTGCCTACTGGCCCGCCAGTAAAAGAGCATTTAACACACCTGCATGCTTCACTGAAGCCACCGCAAGTGTGAATATCACAGCTCAAACTTGCTAAACGTGAACACCCCACTGGAAATATGATGAAGGCTGCATGGTCGAAAATTGGCTGTTCATGATGCAACCACCTGTCTATAACTACATGTCTTTTTCATTAACCAGCCAGGAGAAAGTTTCTGGACTAAATTTATTTCGTAAAGAATGTCTTGGAGGCAACAGGAACATGAAGGCTTTTCCATTTCGCGGGTAAATTAAAGTACCTTTTAGTTCTATTTTCATGCCTGGCATCACGTATGTTTAGCCTGGCATCACGTATGTTTAGCCTGGCATCACGTATGTTTAGCCTGGCATCACGTATGTTTAGCCTGGCATCACATATGTTTAGCCTGGCTCCACCCAACTATTTCTCACATTGTTCAGTCTTCCCTGATTGAAGTCTAAAAACCCTGTTTGCATGTGAATTCACTCAGCCACTCTGTCAGGCAGACCAATCAACGCCCAGTGGGGGTGACTAAGTATGATCATGTTGAGATCAAGCGCTTCTAAATGTAGTTGAAACAATGCCAGCGGTGGTCGAGGTAGATGAAGCAATACCAACATTTGTGGCAACGGCAGCAGATAGTTGAACTGAAGCCGGAGCAAGAATGATGCTCCTCGTATTGTTTCAAATTTACTTTACAAAGTTGGCAATGGTCATTTACTGACAATGCGTTTCGCTCTGCTGTCATTTGAGGAGGGTCTCTGTTGTAGCTTGGTGAGATTCGGTGAACAACATAAGTCATGTGGTGGTCCATGATGATTGGTTAAAGGTTGCTCTCATAGTTTCAAAACTAAGCCAAGGTCTACGCCCATTAAGATGCAAAGACTGGAAGCAATATATTCAGAATAGGAATTTGGGTTTGGAAACCAGACTAACGTGCATTCAATAAACTCCACCAATAAATGTTTCTTAGGTATCTACGACCTGTGATTTTCACATTTGTCATGTATTATCTTGAAAGCAATTTCAGACATCATAAATTGAAATTGAAGGGGGTAAATATTTGATTAAAAAAAAATCTCATAGTACTGAGTGATTTTTTTTTTTTACTTCCTAATATCAGTATCAGCCTTAAAACTCTAGTACTGATCAGGCTCTAATACTCTTATATTAGCACCTCCACCGTGACATTTTTCTTCAATGTGGGATTTTCTGACAATTTACTGAACCCTGAGGACGAAAACTGTTCAGACATTCATCTTAAAGGCTCAGATATTATCCTGTCATACATAAGAATATTGTAACATTGTGTGTGCACTTTGCCAGGGGGATGTTTATGTTTCGTCTTAAAACTCCTCAATGGAGCTGTGGCAGAAGATTTCTGGAAATCTCACTAGTTCCTGAAAATTCATTTAGAGTGCATGTGGGAAAGGAGCAGGGAAAGGACAGCAAGAAATGAGTGAGAGACAAGTATAAAACAGGGCGATAGATAAAGTGGAAGAGATTAGGGATATAAAAGAAGCTGATAGAAAGGCAGATATTGGTCACTATGCCTCCTCGCCCAGCAGCCACCTTAGCAAACTAGCTGTGAAAGAGCTCTCTGTTAGCTTCTGCAGCCAATTTTACTCAATAGCGGCTGGACTTAACCGTTTTCACGCCTCTTACCGTTGGCGTTGCTGCGCTGCTGCTGATGCCAATGTAGTCATCACCCTTCTCTCAACTGCCTTCGTTCTATAGACCCCTACACTGTTAAATCTATGGCAAGCTCTCTTTCTGAGGCCTGTGCTTCCACAGCTCTGTCAGCATATTGCCAAGAAACCTGTTGCCTAAGGTGAAAAGTCGACACACTCGTGTTTTTGTCTACTCGGCTTCCTTCACGCAGCTCCTTTGGTAAATCGCCTCCAGCCTTTGGTTTATATCTACAGCTATAACCGCATGTAAGAGCACCAGGCTGAACACACAGCACACAATGTAACCCTCTATTCCTGTCCTTCTCGTACCTCTCCTACAGATACCGAACCACCCTGCACTACCACAGGGATTGAGACGTGTTCAACATCAGATGGTATGAATTATTTGCTTGAGTCTCATCCAAAGCTTCTTGACATCTTGGTTTTTTTATTTTTTTTATTTCTGGGGGTGAAATATTTATGGGGCCAGCACAGACGGGCACCTCGCTGTTCTGTTGTTGTGCATCTGTGATGAAAAGAAGGCAGACCACAAACACAAGCTGCTAGATGAGTCCTGACTGCTCTCTCACGTGTTATCGGCACTGACGTGTCGACTATGGTTATGTTGGATGTCAGATAGGTTTAGATCAGGCCGTGACAAGAAGCGCTTCACGGACACAAATGGTAAGAGATAGGCCGTCTCACTGTGCTGCAGTATGCCAAGGCTCATCTCATCTCCACTCCGGATGAAACCTCATATCTCCAAAACAGAGGTTCCAAGTAGAGGATACAATTTTGAATTACGAGCTGAAATTACTTTAGTATTTTTAGTTGATATCACTTATTGCAAATATCAATAACATCTGGAGAGTTTTTTCTCTCTCTCTCTCTCTCTCTCTCTCTCTGTAGAAATTTTAAGTTCTATAAGGGCAGATAAGGCTTTATTCAAAGAGATTAATTCCCAGTGGTTTGGCAAATGATGGCAGTCATACTGTACAAAACAATGAGACAACGTGCATTGTGTATTGTTCCAAAAGGTATTAATTAGTCCTAAAAAAAACCATGACTTTTAATTAACTGCAAATAGGTTACATCTTAAATTCTAAAACGCAAGTAATATCTTTGAGATAAGTGTCACATTTTTAGACTTCGTAGATAGCTAAAATAATGCTGTCCTTTAATATCAATGTTCACATTAAAATTAAGATTTGACCACGTCTTTATGATGCATGTTTCTGACCTCATTTTCATCTTAAACCACCAATCTTACTCCTCTCTTCATACACTTGTCTGTCTGGTTACAGCCTTTCAGTCGGCCGATGCATTTTCCAGTATCGTATCAATTTACAGGCCACTAATTAAACATTGTTACAGCTCATTAGTCTGAAATGTATCACTAACCTCAAATTAACGACACTCTTAAGAGAAATAAATAAAGTTAAGTGAGGAGACTTTACAGTCAATAATTTGCAAAAATTTCCCATTGGCTTACTCTTAAAAGAAACCCCAGTGAAATAATACTCTATGACCAAGGATAACCTTGCTGTGTGTATCCATTTACTGGTGATAGTAACAGCTCAAGTGCATTTGTGTTTCATCTTTTATAGATTTAGACTCTCAGACCTTTAAACAATGTTCTAGGAAAGCATATATAGGCTGTTATGGAGGCTAGCTGTCTGAGCCACATGTGTTTAGTTTTGAAACACTTATCCTCCTGTTGACAGATGAGACTAGAGTTTTTCCATGACAACCCCAGACTCAGGCCACCTAACAATAGCTCCCCTCAGTCTCATGCCAGCTAACGGGCTACATCAGGAGTTAATGGGGACAAGGAGAGACGGAGCTCCTTCAGCACCTTGACTGTTGTCAGAATAGAAAATCGACACAAATCTTTTCCAGCCGTTTAACCCCTAGTTTTACACAAAAACATGCAGCATTACATTAATAATGTTTTGAGTTAGAATATTGCGACACTGGAAAAATGAATGATGCTTAAAAGTGTTTAGTGTGATGTTGATAGACAGTATCTTTCCACAGTGCTATAAACAACAGTTACTGAGAAGGTATTCGTGGTATGAAAATGTTTTTTGCCTTCATTATGGATAACTTCTATTAAAACTCAGGAAATAAAGGAATAAAGCAGCAACAACCTCACAAATCCTTTTCATTCTGAAGCCCAGTTTTAGCAACATGCAGTCCAAGGGTTCTTGTTGTGTGTTGTTGTTGATTTTTTTAGAGATTTGAGGCCTCAAAAAGAGTTTATAAGAAACTCAATATGATTTTACGACAACTGTGAATATCATAGTTGTTTTCCTATTTGTGCACCTGTTGTGAGTGGATTTTTCTTGATGGCATTTGGGGGACCTACTGCAGAGTTTAAATACTGCAGGGCTGCCTGTCCTTGTTGCCACCTAATCGGAGTTCCTAGCCCACACCGAGAGAACGAGCCAGACCAGACTCCTTAGATTAGGATCAATCCCTGAAGGCTATTAAAAAGTCATCTGTCTCAATACAAATGGCAGGCAGTCATACGCAGCCCAAGTGTTGCTTGTTTTATTTTAACCCTACAGAGTCTATGTCTGCCATGACACTGCTTGTGTTACACCCGCCTCTCGAGTTAAAAACAAAACAAAACAGAGTGGGTCTTTTCAAATCACTTACAGTATTTTAAAGGTGAAAAAAACACTTTCACTCTGATTGTGACTGACAAATATTTTAAGTTAAATCACTGCATCTAATTATATACAGAAAATGACAGTTAACGTTACAGATTTCTATGTAATTATTTTCACTACAAAGGTTGATTGGTAGATTAGGTTAGTGTCAGTGAGTCTGACAAAAACTGGTTTAGTTAGCAGGCAAACGTAATCATGCTTCATCACCAGCACTTAAATTTAGCCTAAAAGGTGTGGGAAAATGGGAATGGGTTGGATGAATGACACACAAAAGTTAATTTTCAAAAAGCTAATTTTCTTGTTGCTTACTTATCAATGAAATTTTATTAAGCAAACTTTGAATTTGAAAAAGGAACTCGTTCTTATCTGAAGTAGGTCTCCCTTTTGAACAGAAATAAAGAGTATTAACTGATTGTTCGGTTTGTAAAAATTCAGAAAATAGTGAGAAATGCCATCACAAGTGATCTAAACGATCATCAAACAGTTGCCAGTTTAATGAAGGTGTGCAACAGCACAGCCAGACTGATCCTGTCTGCACACTAAACTCACTCACACACACTCCTGTCAGCCCCCGAGCCTGGAAAGTTTGTGTGTCTGTTTGTAAGTCTGGGATTCCCAAGCAGACAGACGATGCAGATGCAGCCGAGAGCCAGGATGTGGATAACGCATTTTATGATCGATGTTTAAATGCTCAGACGTTGTTCGGGGTTAAAGTCATAAACAGGAGACATACTTTGATCTGCACGGAAGGATTCTCAAAGATGTTTGATGTGTTTCATCCTTTAGCAGACACATTTTTTGCAAACTGGATATCCATCCTCAAGGAAAACCCAATGTTCATTTTTAAGATAACCAAAGTTATCCCACGTTGATTTTAACTACTTCATCGGAGGTGAAGATGGTGACGTTATCAGTTTTGCTCTCTCTGCTGCATGTGTGTGTGACGCTTGCTGTCGATTCTGACAGTCAGGCAGAGCAGGCGGATAGGAGATGCGCTGCATGCAGGTGAAAATCTACTTTTTTTCCTCATACCATTAATAAGCACTTGTACATGTTTTGATGACTATCAATTTTAATACCACTGTATACCGCTGCAATCCCAGTTCCATGAATTAATATTTACAGAAGGAACTGTGCTGCAGTTACCTGTGTGAAATAGCATAATTATGTTGAAGGTGACATCTCTACTAATGTGACAAAAGGGACTGCGTAGCCTTTGTTATGACTGCGACCAGAGAGAGTGGGAGACAGATGAAAAGAGCTGTGGAGAGAAGGATGAGAGAAAAAGAAAAAGAGATAAGGATAGAGACAAAGGGAGGGTGAGAGCGAGAGTTGTAGAGAGCAGGCAGGTTGGAGTGTGCTGGCCGGGCCCCAGTGGAGCCATCGATCCAGGCTGGCCTTACATCAGAGACAGGAAACCTGAGCTGCATGCTTCATCACCTTCCCCATGGAGTCCTCCCTCACTCCTCTCTCTTCTCTTCTAAATCTCTCCCCACAACCATCTTCTCTCCTCAGCTCTGCTGCACTTCACAGTCTACACTCTTCTCCATTTTTTTTTTTACTGCTTTCCCTCTCCTCTCCTCTGATCCAGGACCTGTCAGCCTCCACTATAAGCTGCTGTCAATTCATCATCTGTGGCTGAGGCAAGCTGCACCCGGCACTAAGTGCACATAGCCATCCATTCACAACCGCCCATTCATTACACTCCCTGTGCATGTGTGTGCGTGCACTTGTGGCTTTCAGTGTGTGAGCATGCGTGCACATCGGTGTGTAAATTATGCACAACTTGTCTTGCCTGTCTGCCGAAGCTATTGTTTTGAATAGGGAGGGGGTATTATGGGGGCCGGTGCCATGCGACTTGGGGGTAACAAGGTTAGGTTATCGAATTTGTTTAGGCGTCACAGCCTCCTGTGGGAGTGAACTCAACCCCCACAACCCTCATCTCTCAGCCTGCTCAGTCTAAAATATCTCAACAGCCCAGTGCAAGGGGGTCTGTTGTGCAGCAGCTTGGGTGTTTGCTTATATATGTTTCATGACACTATAAAACTCCATTTACTATACAGTTGAAGAGATGTTGCCATTTACAGTCTGTAATTAGCCACAGCAAACAGTTGAGGATTAAAGCAGTGCGTTTGCAGTGTCTTGAGTTTCACAGGTGAGTCTGACAACTGTGGCTGTTTTGAAACTAATTAGCAGGTTAAGGAATCTTACATTCAACCTCATGACAAAGCGCTTGGTAGTTCTTTCTGTTTTTCAGTGGCAGTAGTTGTCTGCTCTATTTGATCTGCAATTATGTTGTCACAACAAAGCCAGTGAAAGTAATGCACCGGTGTAACAGCATGTTGCATTGAGAAACTTCAAAATTAAAGATGAATTAAGATATAAATTAACTTTATAAATTATTTGAATGTCAGTCAACCAATCATAAGGTCAAAGTTTGTATTTGTCCAATGCATTGGTTTATGACTTAAAGAAATTCTGACATTCTCATCGGGCTACTTTTGTCTTAAGTGCCAATGAGTGAAGGTGAAGGTTCGTTTGCTAACACCCACATGATGACGTGAAGATTTACCAGCACGGTGCCACCGTCCAGTCCATGGAAGCTGCTCAGTGGAGCGTACACCAAAGAAACATTGCAAACTTCCTCCGCGAAATACGTTGTGCATGAATGTTCCACATCCTTCAAAATTTGGAGCAAGCACGTTAGCATACTTCACTTGGGCCAGTAGAGGGCGCAACGATGACTCGCGCAACTATGACTCACACCAGACTTCCTGTTGGCTCCACACAGACACAAATGAGATGGAACAATTTATATATATATATATATAAATTGTTCCATCTCATTATATTATATATATATATATTATATATTATTAGATCGAAATGATCAAATTGTTTTCACACGTTTACAACAACTTTTTTTTCCAATGATTGTGAATGGGAAAAATACTTTCAGGACAAGTGCACATTACGTGATGAATGCAAAAGTTGTAGTTATGTAGTTTGGCCACAAAGGCACAACTGCAGCAAAGCCATGCTGTTGTTTTTGGGGGCCTTACACAGCGTGAGCAGGGCTGCTCACACTTAAGACTTAAATAACTTCAGCATGGTACACGCTGATCATTAGTGTACAAAGAGGATAACGATATTTCCTTCATTTCTATGTCCAGGGAAACCCCCATCCAGATTTGGTCTTGAGTCCAATACCATCTTTCAAACCGCACATTCTGCACAACACACACTGTGTGAAACTCTCAGCTTTCACAAGGAGACATGAGACTAATGAACAGCCCAAACAGGACAAACACACTTTTTCTCCTTTCTCATACTGTATTGATCCTTTCTGTTGTTATCATACTCCCTCCCTCTCTCTCTCTCTCTCACACACACACACACACACACACACACACACACACACACACACACACACACACACACACACACACACACACACACACACACACACACACACACACACACACACACACACACACAATCTTATATGCTGTCTCTCCTCACACAAGACACCCACCATCATGTCTACGTATTTAAAAGTTTAAGAGTATTAACTGAGACTAATCCTCTTGAATTCCCTGCCTTTTTCTGCATATCCTCATCCTGTACATCTGGTGTGCAGATCAATGCTGATAGATTTGGAATTTTCTGTCTCATTTTAATGTGCATATATGCAGTCCTATAGAGTAGTAGTCAAAATAAATGACATCTTGTTGATTGAACTGAAAAAGAATGTCTGAGCAGCTACAATGTAAAAAAATAAAAAAATAAAAAAATAAATATATATATATATATATATATATATATATATATATATATATATATATATATATATATATATATATTATATAGATGTACGAGTTAAGAGGAGAGCCTTCATGAAATATTACCCCCAAAACACGGTTTGGTTGTTATCATGGCTAGCTGGACTACTCTGAAATGGCATAAGCCCGTCCTTTTTACATGCATGAGTAGTTGGTGCATTTGGCCCCTCCAATGAATTTTTCAACATCACAGGTATGTTCAGCAGCTTAATAAAGAAAAAAAAATGCAGACACTAACGGAAGCTGAAAACCCCGGTTATAGTGTTTGGGCAAACGGATTTCAGGGATCTCAATAATGTAAAAATCAGAAGAGAGAAGACACATAAATAGCTCAAAGAAAAACAGGATATGGCTACATCTCCTGCTAACAGCATGTAGTAAAAAAGTAGGAGCGTTCCTGTTGGACAGGCCGTAGCAGAAACTGGCTCATAGTATTTGCTGCATGTGTGTCATATTCTCTTTTTAAATAAAAACACAAATTCCATAAAAAAAGACCAAAACCAACAGTGTTTAGTCCATCTCCAAAAAAGTGTCCCAGCCCATCTGTGATTCTCAACCCCAAACTTCATTACTAATAATGTAAACCTTTAAAATATATTTTCATTAATAAAAAGGCTCCATAACACCATTTTTTAGCAAAATGTACCCATAAACTAAGTAGAGTAAGGTGTGCATGTGTTCGGGAGTATTTTTAGCTATTGATTTGGTGCTTTAGTGAATATTAGAAGTACCGGAACAGTATATGTGCAAACAACTCAAACTAAATTCCACTGCCCATGTGAATTGGAGTGAAGGAACGTGTCACAGCGGGCAACAGTAAGGCTCACTCCACCTGTTTATGGACTTCAAATAGTTTTTAGACGATAGGCGAACAAGCTATATTAGACTTTGTATACACAGATAATTGTTTTTTGATCAATCTATTGTTTGATTTTGTGTTTTTTGCTGAAAATGTGAAATTTATAGAACATCATCAGACTCATCATTTCTACAAGCCTAAGAGGCCGTGGTGCCATCTCTACTCAACTTCTTGGTAGGTCTTGCTTTGCCCCCCACGCAGACACAGAGTGAGTAAATGGTCATCATGATCAATATCTATTTCCTGTGGTGTCAGGTTTCAGAATAATGTCCATATTGAACCAATGTTTCAGCAGACTCCCACCACAGTTTTTCTCTCCCAGCCGTCCACCGTTTCCGTTGCTGAAGGAGAGAAAATCCCTACAAATCAGATTAAACAAATTATTTTCAGGCAAGCCATTGATCATCCATCTTGCTCCACTGGCCTAACTGGGAGATCCTAACAGTGTAGACTGGGCATCTGAGAAGGGAATGTGCCTCTAATGTGGTTTGTGATTCCTGTTTATCCTGCACAGATCAGCAGTGCTAACTTAATGGGTGGAAACTCTTGATCTCACGGCTACTCTCAGAAAACCCACCCTAAAACTGAATTCATGAGTTGAGAACGGAGCTCTTTAGAAACCAGAAACTCTAACTCATAATGTCGGTAAAACCAGTTTACCTCTGTGGACACTAATTTTGCGAAATTTAGTGCAGGTCAGGTCAAATTTTCTTGTGTCTTTGAGGACTGTACAGTAAATCAAGGGGTTCATGATGTGGCTGATTTTGGCCATCGTGTTTCTAACTATGGGAAAGACTTAAGTTCACATTGACATGCCAAGATCAAAGACGGAAAAAACATATATTTTATCCAGGGTAGATTTTCACTTTGAAGGACAGTTAATAATTAGATTTCATGAATAGAAAGCCCTGCTGAAGTACAGGGGTAGTTGCTGCGATGGTGAGTGGAGCTCCCTGTTACTAGCTCTCCCCACTGGGAATCTTTGTAATACAGCAAACCAGCTCATGTAAAATACATTTCTACATCAGTAAACTGAGTTATTACCCTTATGGGAAACAAAAAGGCCAGAACCCATGCAAAGTACTAGTAAAGCAATCAATGTACAGTGCATGCTAAAAGCACAAATTGGGGGAGGGGGTGGCTACTTAAAACCCTGCACTTTTATGCCTTAATCAATTTATGGGCGTACTGGTCATTCTGTTTAAGCCAATAAACTGGTGGATTACCTTGAAATACTGAGCAGCCCATTGACCACCTGTGTTTATGATGGAAGTTACAGAGGTCGTGTGTGTATGCGAGTGTGTTTGGATTCAGTCGTAACATGGTGACTGGTACCTGGACATCAGTAGCTTGCTGAATCAGACACACTGATGTTTCTGTCATGAGAGATGTGACGAGTTTGCAGATGAAAAGTTCAAGTGGTGATTCTACACCTTGTACATGAGGATATATGTTTGTTTGAGCTTGCACAGTATTGCTATTGAATTCTGGGAGAAAACAACACATTTCATATATTTGATCACTCATTCAGCTTTATTAAGATTCTCAATTAATCCACAACTTTTCTGCAAAACTTGACACAATTTTGTTTCTTTTCAATTTGAGATTTCTATTGTTCATTTATAATCTGTGCTCATATAATTGGTTTAAAATAGGTAGGGCTTGTTTGGTAATAGGTGATGCTTTGTACCTCCATGGGAGTGCTAGTCATTCCTTTTAGGCCAATAAACTGGTGGATTACCCAGGTTTTAGTGATATTTGATCAACATTTTAATCTGTATGGTTACTCTTAGTCAAATCTGATCATTTTCTGTGTTTAATTTTTGGAAACTTTCATGATTGTGTCTATAGACAAAAATATTGGATGTTAGAGAGAAATACAGATTTTAATCGATGGTTTTAAGCTTTTATTTGTTTTTTTTGTTTTCACTTTGATTGTTACTCAATCGGGAGTAAATATTTGATGTTGTAGAAATATTTAGGATTTCAAACCAAACCAAACCAAAGATTGGAAATTTAAAGCTTTATTAGCAGCAACAAGCTCCCTTTTTTTCTCAGGAAAACTCTGAATGCAACCGACTACAGTAAGTCTGGGGGGGGGGGGTCACAGTTGAACCAAAAAGTTTGTCTGTAAACTGCAATGGATGTTTACCAAAGAATTTTACCATTACCCTACATTTTCTCTTAAATCTAACCCAGATATCTGATTTAAACCTGCATGTGGCCTGAACATTTTTTTGTGCCATTGGAATTTTATTTTTTGTGAAGTCCCCCTTTTCTGTAAGCAGTTAACTGGATGAGTACTTACAAAGCATTATAGAGATACTGGTACTCAGATACAGTCCAAAAGTCTAAATCTGCATCGGAGCAGACTGTACATTTGTATGCCAGTGATTCTCTTATAATACACTTTTACTTGTTCCATTACACTGACAGGTTCAGTACTCCTCTCTCCTCCATTCAGTTTCATTTTTCTTCTCTCACACTTTCCCTTTCCCTTCCTGTCCTCCCACTCCTATCTCTTTCTCTCTCTCTCTCTCTCTCTCATGCTCAGGCAGACAGGAAGTGTCAGGCCAGGCCAGGTTATTTCAGGCCTAATTGGGAGATTGATGTTCCTTCAGAAACCTGGCACCTTGACATGCCTTTCATCCTCCCTCATGCACTTCCTCCCAAACGGCAAGAGCCAGACATGTTGACGGCTCACTGAAACACAGACAACTGTCCTTTTTTAAGGACTTCTCTTGGCCAATCAAAGGCAGGGATGACACTAGAGTGATAAACAGCATCATCGGGAGGAAACCACAAGTGGTCAGAAGGTCTTAGGAAATGACTGCTTGTGCTAACCACCTTTATCTCCCACGATTTCGAAGCGCTGGTCTTACTGAAGCTATAGAAATGCTGAAAGGAAGAGAGTATCCTTGAATGGTCTGGAAGAATGGGGGCATCGGTCCCAGCTAATGGGGTTATTTGTGGGGAATGTCTGGCGGGGAATAGTGGGGGCAGTAGCTCTATCGTGTCCCCTATCACCAGGCCACGTCGGAGCGGGCTGTAACCTGAACCTCACGTCCACCACTTCTACAACACAAGCAACAAGGAGCTGGGGCAGGCAAGGGCCACTAGAGCATGTCCTGACCAGTGCTCACTGTTTAAAAAAGATGTGATTGAGAGAGCTCTGGAACGCTTTTAAAGGGTTAGTTCACACAATTACAAAAAACAGATTTTGGCATTAAAGGGGTCAGCATGATCCAAACTGTGTCTGAACATCCACACATCTTTCCAACGTCTGACTGTTACTTTTTTCAAAATTGGACATTCACACCCACTTCATTCAACAATTGGCCGGGTGTGTTCTCTCTTTTTAACATTCTGCATATGTTATCCAAAATTAACTGTCCAAACTGTTATCCCATGTGAACTATTAGTAGGTCTTTCCCCCTTCCTATGACAACGGTCCTTTGAGAGTGGCCATTCTGAAAAAGGATGACGAGTTTCAAAAAAAAATTTTAAAGCATATTTCAGATTATGAAACAATATACTGTTTTTTAGAGTCTGGTTTTGAGATAGAAATCTCCAACATTTCTGATTTAATTTTAGATACCAACTTTTTTTTTTTTTTTTAATTTTTTTATTGACACGCTTGTCAATGTTAACCTGATGTTTATCAGACCTAAATCCAGTGTGTGAATATGTGGGTCTGGCTATGCTTTATATGGATTTGTTTCCAGTTGCTGCATCTTACTTGATGTAGCTTCAGGTGAATAATGAAACTTTTGGAGAAGCCTTTCACCAATCGGCATTGACCACCATATGCATGGAAACCGGACGAAACTCTACCACCGCTGCAACTACATTCAGAAATAAATTCTTGACTTCAACATCATCTCACTTAAACACCGACACTGGTCACTGATTGGTCTGCCCTTCAGTGCGGCTGAGCAAACATTAATGCGAACAGACTTTCCAGACCGTATTCACAGTGCAGAAAACAGAAGCTGTGAGCAATAGTCTGGTGGAGGCAGGCAACGTCAATGGAGATTAGTAGAATTTTGTTTGTAGTGCTCAGAAATGAAAAACGACATGTAATGTCTTTCCCCTTATGTGAGTATGTGTGTCCTGATCACTCTGGATAATCCATAAAACAAAATGTCAACAGTGTTTATAAAGACTGTTTCTTTGATAGAAAGTAGTTCCCATAAAACGGTACACAGCTTCTGACAATAATTCAAAGAAACTGTACTTTGCTTTGAGAAATAGACTACTCTTGTTTTCACCTTGTATAGTGCTTTGATAGAAAGTAGTTCCCATAAAACGGTACACAGCTTCTGACAATAATTCAAAGAAACTGTACTTTGCTTTGAGAAATAGATTACTCTTGTTTTCACCTTGTATAGTGCTAGGAAAAATCTCAGAGCCAGATATCTCAAAATAAAACAATGAATTTAATCATTTGGGGTAACCAACTCTTTATTTAGAAAACATGCTACTAACTATGATCCTAACCTTAGATATTAAAAAAAAAGAAGCTAAATTGTGTTGGTTTTCCAGCCAATGGAAGAAACCTGAAGTCTGAATCAGTGGGAACCACCGGGGTCTTCAGTGATTTCTGTAACTCTGTAACAACACAGCTCTGGGCTCAACTAACTGAAGCTAAAAGGTCTACTTTGTCTGGGCACAGCTACAGACAACAAAAGTCCGTCTGAGGGGCTTCCAGCTGAAACGGCAGCACCAGTGGCCACAGCAAGATGCCCATCCATGACTAGATGGGCAGCTGAAATTACCAATTAGTTTACCAATTGGCTGCAGCGGATTCGATTGGTTTGTAATTAATTCTAGTTACTGGCCCGTAGAGCAGGACGGATGGCGCCATGCCTTTGTCCTACTGACACACTATCCCACAGAGCTGGGCCTCGGGGGGGAGGCAGCGGACATCAATACAGGGCCTTGCAGCTACTGAGCCCTCCACCTCCTTCTCAACACACACACTTAGACACACAATACCTTACACACACTCGCACTCTGCTACGCAAACACACACAGACGGACCCCCTTGCAGTGCTCGGCTGATTCCGGAGGAGGCGAAACCTCAACCGCCTGAGAAGGTGCTGACGACAAACAAAGACAACAGAAATCTTGTGTTTCGAGATCCTGACCTCGTCTCTGCATGTGTGTGTGTGTGTGTGTGTGTGCATGTCTCCGTGTGTGTGAAAAATAAATTCTTGTACATGTGCAGCGACAGTGATGACTGATAGCTGCAGAGGAGTGCAGGGGGGAACTTTGCACCTTTACAACTGTACTATTGTAATCTATGATATTCCGCATAAGTACATTTTTGCATGTGCAAGCAGGTGCGTGTGACTCCGTGTGTGTGTGTGTATTAGCAAATTGTGAAGCAGCAGTGGCGCTGAGCAGAGGTCACATGGCTCACTGATACCTCCCACACTGAAGGTCAAGGCTTCCACACCCAGAAGCAGAGGAGGGGGAGGCTGAAAGAGATCGATGATCCAGATAAAAATACACTGCACCTCAGCTAGTCTGCTTTATAAACACACAAACACACACATTCACAAACATATCCACACACCCTCAACAAATGACTTAAATGCCACTACAAATGATCCTGGCCTCCTCTTAATGAAAGTGATATCAAAGTGAGAGCCCACAGCAGTGACTGCTGGCTTTTAGGATAACGATACAGTAATAGAAGCCCATTAAAAGATCATAACAGCTTAAACGATGAAGTCTCTGTTGTTGCTCTGGCCTAAACCTCCCGCAATCAAAGCACCGTTTGCACTCAAAATAGAGGGGAACAAGTTGGGAGGTAAAGTTACTCATCGCACTGATGCTGCATCAACATCCACAGAGGATGCTGGTCAAAGAAGTCCCAAATCAGACCAGAGACAGAGACTACAGTGGTCTGAAGAGAGTAAAAGAAAATCAGACGAGACTGCAGCTCATGAAATACGACAACGTGTGATTTATGTGAGCTGTGAGAGGAGTGGTAATTGGGAGTAAAGCTCCACAATGCTTTTAGTTAATGACAAGTCGACTAGTGAAAGATGTCCGTGCCACCACCGTTCTTTATTATGGATGCTGGTTAACAGTGGGAAGAGGGCCGTGCCGGTGAGCACTCATCAGGTAATAAATGAAGAGCGATGCTGAGAAAGGATGGGGGCACTTTACAGCTGCCAGGCAGAAGAAAGGATAGAAGAAAACCATCCTTAATGGTTATCTGACCAGTGCATCAAAGGAAGTTGCCAAAAATGATTTGATAATGTTGGCTGGTGAACTGGTTTGAGCTCATGACAAAAAATTAAGTGTTTGTTTGACAAGATGCTACTGCTTTTCCTTACTGCTCTGTTTAACAGGGCATATTTTTAGTTCCCATTATGCTCTCCACTGAGAAAACGATTCAAATTCGAATTATAATCTCCATTAAAATTATATTTTAACAGAATTTCCTGAGTGACAAAGACTTCTCAAGACAACCGAGTAAAGAAATGGCCTCTTCATCCAAGAAAATGAATGAGCAATACATCTGATCTCACCGCACTCCTCATCATCAGCCATCAGCAGTGGAGACAGATGAGTGACATCACGACTGGAGAGTGAAAATCAATATTGTTAACATCTTTCAACATGAGACAAGTGCTGGCATGACGCTATTTATTATTTGTATAAGTAAAAACCATGTTGTTTATGAGCTAATCTACCCAATCAAAGCACTGCAGCAGACGAACGTTCTTATCCAAGGGGGAATATTGATGAGTTTTGTTCCAATCAGGCCCGGATGTGTTTTGCAACAAATTATGCCAAATGGCGTTCATTTGCAAGACAGCAAGAAGTGCCTCGTGTCCTGTAATGTATGAAGTGACATAAATCAAGACAAGGTAGGAGACAGTGTTTGATAAAAACTAATTAGACATTCATGCCCTGGGTTAAAGGGGGTTGGTGTTATTCAAACAAATTCATTAATCATGATGTGCATGTCAGTGGAAGATATACAGACCGAAGGATATCTGATCTTAGGCTGACATTTTTGCTGATGTTACTAAAACACTGAGGAGGCTCGACTTAGAGCTAAAGGCTCATAATATATTATTTTGTATCATAAAGATAATAATATCAAATACAGATTAACATTATAAAGAGTTATAAAGTAAAACAACTTAATGTCACCATCTAATCTGATTTATTTAGAGAAGCAGATGAAGCAGGTCATGGTTTGGCGACTGTAGTGCTTTCATTTAACTTTTACTTGAACATGGAAACACATTGAGGTATTCACAATATATCCATATAAAAAAATAAATTATACAAATTCAAGGCAGCAAGAAACACAAACGTGAAACTTTGTGAAATAAATAAATACAAAAAGGCATATTAGTAACCTAGAACAGAATAGACAAACAACTAAAATCTAAAATAAGCAAAGCAACTAAAACAAGAACATCTGGAAGTGAAATAAGAAGAAATAAAAAATTGTAACTGCCCTAAAGATAAAAATGAGGTAAGCCTTAAATTGTTCCTCGTGTTATTCCAGGTTAAATATGCGCAGTAAAACTAGCTATTTCAAACCCAGCAAAAACAAACCGCAACTGCATCGTAAACCAATTATTTGAATGTGTGTTTGATAAGGGCTAGCTTTAAAAAATAGCAATGAAGTGAAACGGGTAAAAAAAAAAACAACAACAACAACAACAACAACAACAACAACAAACCAAACCAAAAAAACCAGTAAAAGTCCAGTAGGTATCACACCTCACTGAGAGGGAGGCCACCCAATACCAGTATATGCCTCCCAATAAACAGTACAATAGTTACGACTGGCAATAAATCTTAGTACAGGGTGACAAAAAGCATCAAGTGCTTGGGAGTTGCAGTTAAAGCATGCATGTATAAAATATCACCATAGTCCAAGACTGATCAAATTTCTATAATAAGCATCATCTTAGCAGATGAAAATGTGTTTTTTTCTTCCTATAAACGAAACCAATTTTTTGGCTCAATTTACTCACTTGTTCATACACATTTAAGTTACCTTCTCATTGCTCCAAATTCCAAGATACAATTTCCGTAACTCTTTCAATATTTCCCATTGTTAGTGGAGATTACAGGATTCTCATGGCAAATGTATGGTTATTGAGCGCAACCTGTAAATCAGCAAAGCAGTGCTGAGGGGATTTAACAGCAGAATGTAGATCATCTGCATTGCTGTATGATGGAGTATCATCAACATAAAGATGTATATGACACCCAGTTATAGAAGAAACAATATGATCAATGTGAAGAGTGAACAGAACAGGCTCCAGGATTGAGCCTTGATGGACATCTATTTCAATTACTACAAATTCAGATTCAACATTTCCAATAGTCACACACTACTATCCATTCATGAGGTGTCTTTAGACTGGAGGCAACTCTGAATTGTTTTTTCCAATCAGATCTTAAAGATACATACGCAGCTACACTGGTGACGTGGCTTTTCAACACGCAAGTGGCAGCAGACAATTCATTTGTCCGTGGACTGTTATTGTCGTTGTCCTCCATAGCACCAGAATCTACACTCTCTGATAGCGCGTGGTAGCATAGATTCTGCTTACTCTGTCATTTTAAAATGACGTTGTCACGTAGTGTGGCGTTGTGAGTGACGCAAGAAATTAGATTTGAGCCAGCAGAGCGTCAAGAGTGGGATGCATCTGTTGAAATCCAACTGGAATCACATTTCAACCCACCTTCAAATGTGGCTTGGATCCAGATTGCAAAAATTGCATTTTGTGTGTTTCTTTGCTGTCCCGGCTAAAAAAAAAAAAATCAATCTGGATACAATCTGGACACAAAAAAAAGAAAAAAGATTGGGGCAGGCAGCCTGAGCAAGGCTTTTGAAACCATTTATAAAAATGTTTAATCAAATCCAATATTATGAGGCCATTTTAAGATCAATTGATTTTACTTAACTATATCGAATGCCTTTCACTAATAAAAACAAAGCGCAGCACAGTTTTTTTTCCAGACCTACAGAATATACTGCGTCGAATGGCTGTTTAAAATCTGTTCACAGATGCTTGGTGGATAGAGTTAGGGATGTTTGCATGGAAATAGTTGGTTTTGTAAATTTGTTTGTTCCGTCAATTGGCATGGTCACCAAACACAAAGCTGAGTGCTCGCAACTGTAGTCTCCATTCATTTCGAAGTCACATAATGGATGAGTTTTTATTTTGATGTGTGGTGAAAAAATTCCTGCTAAAGTGTAATAGCACTAACAAAACCACAATCAATAGCTCTAGGGTGTCATGACAAGAATCGGGCACAGTCAAGGCTGAAGACATCACATCAAACAATCGACTTGATGTTGAATGAGATGTCCCCATTCCACCACGACTGTATCAAAACTGCTCAAGCTTGCAAAACATACTGAGAGGGGACAGAGAAAGAGAAGGTTTAGGGTGCTCGGAGCATGCCTGTGGCAAACCTCCGTCAGATATTGTTTGTGTTTAGTGCTCGGCCCCATGAAGAATTGATGAAGGTCTCAGAAATGTCTCTATCACCAGAGCAAGGAAGAATCAGAGCATGGCAAAAAAAAATTTTTTTTAAATGCATCTCTGCCTCTGCTGTGCAAAGCTCCCACTATTTATGAGAGCCATCCATTAGCTGCAGCCACGGGGCCCAACTCCTACACGCATATGTGGTCACTGTGTGTGTGGTGTTTGTGCATGAGGTGAAAGAAGAAAGAGAAAATGGGCTAGACAAATGTGAAAATAAGTAAGACAGGCAAGAAGGAGGAACAAAATGAAGCATCTTATATTTTATTTTATGTCAGGACAGATCAGTTAAGCTGTAAGGTGATTGGCTAAAAAACACGTGTTGCATACTAAATTATGTGCTGTGACAGAAGTATACGCTCACACAGAAGGGCCATTAGTACTGGTGGCTTGTTTGAAGCCTTAGGCAATTCCCAAATGCTCTTCAGTGAAAGTGCATGTGTGTTTTAAGTGTGTGTGTGTGTGTGTGTGTGTGTGTGTGTGTGTGTGTGTGTGTGTGTGTGTGTGTGTGTGTGTGTGTGTGTGTGTGTGTGTGTGTGTGTGTGTGTGTGTGTGTGCGCGCGTGCGGTGTGATAGGGAAGAGAACAATAGCAGAGGAATGAGAAAACAGAAAAATAAAGACACAGGTTAGACACGTAAAAAGAAAGGTTTTCCATGAAGTCAGAGATCTAGAGCCTGAAGACAACAGAAAAAGGGCACAGTGGCAGTAGAAGCCAAACACGCACACACTCACACAGCTGATCTTCTTACACAGCCTTGGCTGTCTGTAGGCTAACCACAATCCTGCTCCCTGCAGTGCTGACCGCAAAGCAGTCAACAGAGGCACACTGGGCCTTATCCTGCATGACACGCTGGTCGATAATCATGCACGCCACCGCATAGCACAACACCACTGTAACTGCGATACCTGGGCCTGCCTGCCGGCCTGCATAAACAAACACGCCTGGATGGAGCCACACTCGAGCAAACAGTAATTCTTTATGTAGAAATAAAAATACATTTGTTGAATCTATGTTTTTCTGATTGTTCCAAGAGTAAGTACAGCACATGAGAGCATTACAGCAGTCTGGAGACAAAACCACCTGAGCCTTTTATAACTTGAGTTTGTTGGGACTTCTTTTTTTTTTAAGTCTAGAGCAGACATTAAATTATTTTTATAATGTATTTAAATCTAAGTGCATTTGAGGTATATTTTACAGTACAACATATGTAATGTAGAGATATGTTTTCAATAAATATAGTACCAGATGCTTCTTCCTTCATTTAGCTTAGAAGTCACAGTGAATCTTTATTTCACTTGTCATTTTTCTACAAGATTTGACAAAATGCTGTAATCGCTGACTAAGGACGTAGCACTGAAACACAATGAATATTAACAAAAGCATGAACACACAAAAATACAAAGAAAATGTGTGAAAATGTTGGATTGATGAAAAGTTTTACTGGTTGGAACGTTATTTCTAGCTAATGGTTTACCATACAATGACCATTCAAGATTCATGGTGATGCACGACCCAACAAAACCATTTGTTCTTCTGAAATGTGAAGTTAAATAAGTGTCAAATAAAGTTGTAAAAATATAACAATGTGTGGCTGCTTTTGTTATATTTTTACAACTTTATTTGACACTTATTTAACATTACATTTCAGAAGAACAAGTATTATTATAATATAATATTAACTATGACTGAGTGACTAAAATCTCTGATTTTGTACATCACTACTAAACATACATTAGTAAGCAGCCATATCAATGTCTCATGTCATACACATTGCATCAATTATTCATTAGCTGCTCAGACATATATTTTGCGAGCTTAAACAGGATAAAGGACGGCAATAAGCCAGAGATTGAGGTAAAGAAGAGTGCAGCGAAACAACTCTGAACCTCAGATAATCAACTACTGCCTCCATCCTTCCCTGCTGTAATACTGTAAAATGCAACCTGTGCTGTCCTCAGTTTTACCACAGCAATAAAATGTCTGATGGATCACCAACAACCAACAACCAACCATTCACTGCAACACAACATCAAACACAAACTGTCACACAAAGCCGCAGCTCTTACAGAAGTCCTACATCTGTATACACATAACATTACATTAGATACAGTATCTTATTTATCTTTAGACATGACTAAAAATGTAGGTTATTACGGCTGTTGTCTCTCCTCCTCGCATTGCTGTACACAGAAAACCTGACCGAAGTGCATTCAACACACAAAATCAGGCCTGAAGAGTTCTCTGTTCATTCATCTGAGATTTGCATATTTCATTTCTTGTTTGACAGGAACATGTTTGAAAGTTTGAAAAAAGGTGTGAAAGATGTATAAAATAATAACACGTACAATTCATTGTGGTGTGCGATTTCCGAAAATAGGTCTTAATCAACGTTCCCAATTATGGGCAAACTTTCCCGATGACCCCAGTGGAGAAAAAAGTTCATGAGTTTCAATCCCAAACAGAAGGAATAGTGAAAGATTCTCCCTTTAATTTACTAAACACAAGAAGGAGTAAAAGAGGATGCATCAATTAAATTTAATAATCTTAGTTCATGTATTCCTTTGTGCATATTTTTTCCTCACAGGTGTGATTTGGAAGTGTTGAAAACAGTTCTGTGAGCAGTAGCAGTGTTTACTGCATTATCAGTCTTCACTGTGTGTGGTGGATGAGTAGCAGAAAAGGCCTCACCATTCGCTGTGATACTGAACTAGAAAACAAAAGAAATATGGATGGAGAGAGAGATCTAAAGCATGAAACTCAATCAGTATATTCAGAAACTCAACAGCCCCACCTGCTGTTCTATATGTACACAGTCCTCCAAAATAAACTTGTACAGGTGTGCAAGACAAGGTGGCTTTCAGATAATAATAATAATAATAATAATAATAATAATAATAATAATAATAGAATGAAATAGATATAATAATAAAAGTCACATAGGACTTCAAAAACAGTTTAAAACAAGAACAATTTGACACATTCGCTTCATTTCATAATTAAAACTCAATATATTCATAAACAATAAAACTTTTTGTGCATTAATTAACCTGCCAGCCTGTGGAAAATCTATCAATCAACTTTAGGCTTCTGAAACCCATGTTTTTTGGGTTGTTTTTTTTACATGCTGAAAATGACAGTATTATCTATAAATTACTCCATTGAGAATAATACAGAATAAATAGTGTCAGTCTAAATAAGATTGCATTAGCCAAAGAAAGCAAGGCAATGTTGAAAACGGAGACATTTAGTTAATTTGAAACATCCTAAATTATCTTGTTGAGCAAGTGAGGTCGCGGCGGACGCCTTAAGTTGGAACCTACACCGTCCAAGTAAAAGAAAACAAACCTGATACTTTTTATCGGTTTGTCAAATAACAGGCTGCTTTTCACTTTATAGCCCTTTAAACCTTACAAACAAACACAAAGGAGAGTATGTGCAGGCATGTACACACACGTGTACACACACACAATCCATTATCGTCCACTAACCAGACACAGTCCTACATGCATGCCCACACACATAGCCACACTCTAAAAAAATCCATTTGTGCTCTTTGAACAGAAACAACAAAGCAAAGGTGGGAGCTGGTCCAGACGAAGTGGCCGCGTGCGCTGGTCTCCATCTGGGCAGACTTGGCCTCCCCTTGTGGCCTGGATCAGAGTTGTGAAGCCAAGCAGAATCTCTGTCCTCTGTCAGATGGGTGAAACCACTTAGCAAATTAGCAGTCTTCCCTTTCTGGTTTTACAACACACACGTGGACAGACGTGGACACACGGTGCAAACACATACTGTAAAAGCACTCGTACAGGTATGTGCAAGCACCCGCAAACAAGCAGCATGGGGTGGTGAAAGGCCAGGTCTGGAGAGAGTAGCAGGACCAGAAACATGTAGAGGCTGGAGGGAGGAAGAGTGAGAGGAGAAGGAGGAGGAGTAAGAAAGAAGAGGAGAGTTCGAGGGAGGTAAAGAGAGGGAGAGGAGAGGAGAGGAGAGGAGAGGAGAGGAGAGGAGAGGAGAGGAGAGGAGAGGAGAGGAGAGGAGAGGAGAGGAGAGAGAGGAGAGGAGAGGAGAGGTAGATGGTCAGGAGGCAAAGGAAAAGTGTGCAATAAAAAAAAAAGCAGAGGTCATGGGGGTTAAGTTTGAAGGACAGCGTCTTTGAGGAGAGAATGGTAGATGGGCAAATTAGCGTAACACCAAAATCCAGTCTGTTAAAGGGCCCATGCAGGGGGAAGGAGAGAAGCAGGATATGTGTGTGTGTGTGTGTGTGTGTGTGTGTGTGTGTGTGTGTGTGTGTGTGTGTGTGTGTGTGTGTGTGTGTGTGTGTGTGTGTGTGTGTGTGTGTGTGGGGTGGGGGCTGCCTGCGGCACGCACCCCCTTTTATGGGGGTCGGCCCCGGTGCCCATCAACTCCAATGTACAGACACACTTACATGCATGCCCGCCCTCACACACACTTCTGTCCGCACAAGATATTCTTCACCTACATTAAAAAACACAGTACACATCCACACACACACACACACACACACACACACACACACACACACACACACACACACACACACACACACACACACACACACACACACACACGCAGACCCACAAGCGCATTTTAAAGTCATCAAAGAAACAGAAACACAGTCATGATCACATTGTGTGACATCAGTGCAAATCAAATATTTATACAGGGGGGGGAAAAATACACACAAACATGCGTGTGTGCCTGTGCTGCATTCATCCCAGTGTCCAGAGAGGGACATCGGGGAATAACGGACACATGAGGATCAAATTGATGAGGGCTGCAGTTCTTAGCGGTAATACTGAGGATTAAGGCAGCTAATAAATGTTTCATTCAAAGCAAAGGGCAGCTCAAACGTGAGAAAGGCCGCGGCTCCCTCTCTGGGGTTATTCTGCTCTTTCCTCTCCTCCGCCTCCTTCAGCTGCTGGTTTTCAGTTGTATTATGACAGCCACTACAGATCGTCTCACTAGCAACTACAGGCCCTGCCCTTGTGCCTACACATCATTAGCTCCCCATCTGTCAGCTTCCTAACAGGTTCCCACTAATGTGGCCAAGGACTCACTTCATTGCATTCCTATCCAGCAGGCAGCACAAGTCAACGAAACACTGTTCAATTCAAAAACCTGTTTCTTTAACTTTCTATCAGTCCTTCTGATCATGCTTCCTTGTCCCTTTGCCTCTTGCATCCTCTTCCCTGCCTCCTTCTCCACTCCTCTTCCACTTTGAACCTTTCCACTCTCCACACTCTGCTCACCCCGCCTTCTTCATTCTCCTCAGACTTGTTCCCTGAAGTATCTAGTGAGATTCAGGGCTGGTGCCAATGGTCAACAGGGGATTAACAAGAAAGGAGGATGGAGAATGTGTGAAAACCAGTTAAGTCACACACACACTGTGCAGAGCAGAGGCTCACGCACACACACAGGGAATCACAGATAACTCACACATGTGCACAAACCCAAGCAGACACAAGCTGTTTCTGGCAGCACATGTTCATCACTCAGCACGCGCGCACACTGTCCAGACCCCCACCACTGAGTGCAATATAGGCACACAAGATCAATTTAAATATTGCATGTGTTGCGGCTGAAGTGATCTGCAAACTTTAAATAAAATAAAATAAATTGAGATCAAATAAAATAGAACACGTGTGTCAGAATACATGAAGGGATGTAGTAGCGGTGGTAGCAACGGTGACACTGGTCTTGGCAAATGAGCTGTGTGGCTGCTTGTGTAACTCTATCTGTGGAGGGGGAATACAGCAGTGGTTGGGTAATGGAAAGGTCATTTAGCCAATCCCCCAGGTAGGGGGGCTGGTCTGACACGGCTCGTTTGTCACAGTTCAATAACTGCCACTCCGGGGAGTGTCAGGGAGAGAGAGAAAACGAGTGAGAGAAGGGTAAGAAAAGTGTGTGTGTGTGTGTGTGTGTGTGTGTGTGTGTGTGTGTGTGTGTGTGTGTGTGTGTGTGTGTGTGTGTGTGTGTGTGTGTGTGTGTGTGAGTGTGTGCTCGGCCCCTGGCAGCACAGCTGATTCCCAGGGCTTGTCCCTCCATTTGAGGCCTTAAACGGGGTCACAGCGAAGGCCAAGCACCGCGGACTCAGACTTCTTGATGTGAAAATGCGTAAGCCTCGGCCTGGAAGGATTATTTTCGCTCTAACTGGTCGATGTTCACTTGTCCAAGTGGGAAAACTAAATTGTTTCTCACCTCTTTAACCCACCGATGGCCACTCCAGAATGATGGCCAGCTTTAATCTGTTGCCCTTTCATCAAGCAGCAAAATGAAAGTGTATTTCCTAAATAAGATTTTTATAAGGTTAAAAAAAAAAAACTACAAAAGCAGACAACACATAGGTTTAAAGAATCGTCTATACAATACTTTAAAAAAAAAACTGTAAAATTTAAATGTCTTTAAATACACATTAACATGAATCCCACATATTGTAGCGAATGGATAAATGGAGGCAGAAGATGTTATCTTTCAGTCAGAAATGGACACATTCAGCAACACACAGGAGCTCTCTGAAGCTGGGCACCGGTTCACTCACAGCAGGAGACTAGCCTGGACCTGTCCCTCCAAGCCTCCTGCACTCCTCCAGTTTAATATAAAACACTATTTTATACAATATATATAGAAGGGGGTCCCTGCTCCATCAGTTTGAGGGTCCTTGGCCTGAAAAACATTGAAGACCCCTGGTCTATAGCATTAGCCTGCATATGATGCATTTCGGGGACATCTGTAAATTAGTTGTGGCATCCACTGATAGTCTTTGGGTAAGATGTTGAGGGGACATCGGGAAATTGTAGCAACAGAAAATAACCGAGGCTACACTTTCCCCCACTAAACTGCATTCAAACTATAGATTAGTACACCCTCTCCACCACCTGCTGCAGGGACAGCGGAGCACTTTCTCCAAAAGATTCCTCCAGCTCCGCTGTCACAAGGACAGATACAGGAGATCATTCCTGCCGACCGCAATAAGACTATAATAACTCACCTCTGGCAAAATCCATCACATAACAATAACACTGTTGTCTGTTTCTTGGTTGTTTGCATATAGTATATATAGATATATATATACGGCACTGTATATACTGTGCATTTTATATTTTATATTTATATTTTATATTTTTACTGCTATTTTATTGCTTTTCTATTGTTCTATTATTATCTTATTGCTTCTGTATGCTGCTGTAGCGAAAAAATTTCCCCTCGGAGATTAATAAAGTAACTACCTAACCTAACCTAACCTAACCTAACCTAGTACAGTAATGTGTAATTAAATTGTCTTATCGTTAAAAACATTTTTTTACATTTTATCATTCAGAAACAGGTACTGAAGTCACGGTAGCGGTATCAAAATTATATTAAAGATATCCAGCACTAAGTATATCACACACCCCCAAAATGTGGAGATAAAGTAAATGTTCTCAAAAACAAATGTGGTCTGAACATTGATGAACTGTTCCCACGTGGGTTGGGAAAGTTCTCATACATCTTAAGATTTTAAGGCATTTAAAAAACACACTGGATTATTTAAAATAAAAAGGCATTGTCAAACAGATTAAACCTATTTTTATTAATTCATAAAAAAACTGATTTTCAAATAGTAGCCAGTAAGTGAGCTCTTAAATATATCACCCAAAATAAGATTTGTTTGTCCAGTCAATTAATCAATATAACAATGGAATATATGTAGAAATTATAAATGCAGCTCGAGGTGTCTAATACTTTCAAAAAGTACATAAATATGGAGCAAATAAAGACAGTAAAGTCGACGGAGCTCTATTATTCTCCGTTGGCTATATTGATTTGTACTGTCCATTTAAAATGTTGTTAGGTGTGTGACAGAATGATCCCCCAGCTTTGTGAGAGAGCCAAAGATTTTCACACATCTCATTGAGCGACTGGTGAGAGACACCACTGTCTGTCCTTCTCCGCACTTTGAAAATCAATAATAAGCTTCTATGTGCTCATTCACGTGTCCGTGTCTTCCCTGAGAGATGCCCGAGGCACAGATTTGTATTCATCTCAACTGGATCGAGAGATTTAAAGGAGTTTATGGCCGACCCCCGTAGAGATTTAAGAACGGTTGACTCTGCAGCCGGTGGGTTTTAGCCCACTTTGATACTTTTACCGAAGTAGTTGAGGTTTTCCAAAGGTTTCTAGCCCCCCCTGGTGGTCACCACATGACTGAATGAAAAGACTTCTTTAGAGATCATGTAAAAAAAGATTTTTCAAATTGCTGATCATATATTGATTGAAATAATATCCTCTATTTTTGCCACATGCAATTTACACTTTGGGGTCTTGTAAAAATAAAACGACAAAATAATTTAAAAAAAAAGACAGCCAAACAAATTAGTAAAACATTGTAGAAGCCACTTTAACAACACAAATTATGCTCCTTCCTGATTGAATTCAAACTGATTTGTATGATGTTAATGCATTAACATACTGTTAAAGTATTATTATAAATTGATTAAGGTAAGATAATGATAAGTTAGTACTTAACATGGCCACTGTTAGCGAACAGCTGGTCAACTATTAGCCCTCGATCTCTGTATTACTCACTGGTGGACTGAAACAATGATGTGTGACTTTGTTACTGCAATACTTGAGATGGACCTACAAAACAAATCAAACACACACAAACCATTACCTAAGCAGACACATATAAATGATGTACGGACACCTTTGAATAAGACATGCAGTCTTCTATAGTCCAAGTGATAGTCAAAGAGGTGCTGTTTCACATAGGGGCTGAGCTGAATGTGGTCAGTGACATCATGGGACAGAAGCTCTTCCTCATTCAAAATGACTCACTAATGTTCAGGCCACTCAAGGCTTTAAACAGTTTACTTGTATCTTGTTACACCTACGGGAACTTTCTTGAGCAAATAATTTCAGAGAAAAGTCCTTTAAGTGAAGTTCATAGTGAAGAACTGTGTTCAAGGAAGTCTAAGCAAGTAACGACTGCGATGGTTCCTTTGATGTTTAAAGACGCTTTCTGGGTAAGTCTATTTTTGTGGTCGCAAGCTCTGCTTATGTTGACCTTCCTGAAAATACAAAGATCTTTTATCTTTCGTCTTAGTGAACTACAATCTGCTCTATACAGTACATTTGAACTTACAACTGTTGTCTGCAGTTCAAAATTAGTCCACATTTACATGACTTTGATGTTAAATCAAGTAAACTACCAACAGAGACAACAGGCAGAATACAGGATAATATGAAGTGTTATGAAGTATTAAAAGTGTCTTAATTGTTGTTGTTTTTTACTAATTTATATCAAATAACTGCACTGTTGAGTAGTAAAGTTGAGGTGTGTTCAACTGACACTATTGAAGACGAAGTACCATGCAGCCATGTCACATGCAACTATCTTTGCCTCGAGTTACTTCTGCATTTTGAACACAGTGAGGCTATGATTGTCTCAAGGACATGTTGAAATAGTTTTTGAGCAGTGCTGTTTAATGGCCTTCCTGTCTTCTCAATACAGGGGTCTGACTTCACTTGTCATGCCGGATATGACGCTGTGATCCAAAGGTTACGGGATGGAAGGCAGAAGTGCAAAGATGTGGAGGATCTTTTGAAGATGAGGTAGCATCAGTTTGTATAAATCATGTTCTGGCTCATTAAACAAATTCAGCGTTTCTTCATCTCAAAGAGCAAAACCGCCGAAGCGTCAGTGGAAGGGGAAAGGTGCAGATGATTGTAAAGGCATGCCGAGACAAAGTTTATAATGTGTCTCTTTTGTTAGGACAGGAACGTATAACACAGTTCAGTTTTACAACTACATACTCAAACACAAATTGTGGTCTCCATAGAAATGAGTAAAGCTCTATCTGTTTACGCTGCACAGGGCACTAGCAGAGGAGAAGTATGGAAAGGAACTGGTGACCATTGCTCGCAAAGCTGGAGGACACTCTGAGATCAGGTGAAAAACATGTCGTCATATTTAAAGCATTCTGGCTGTGGGGTCTATACGATGCACTGTATTCACAGACTGTACAGCTAATACAACATATGGGATGAAAAAAAATAATAATTCTAGTTTAGGAAAGGGCCAGATTCCTTTTGCTAAGGTAGTATTGATGAGTACTTTGTAATGCTAATTGAAACTGACCTGCAACATTAAATATAAAGTATCAGTCAGGCGCCTCTGACTCACATTCTTTTTAGAGGAAACACACATTTGTGAGTCTGTGAAACTGTGCGTGTACCACCTAGTGCAGAAGCCCCTCTGTCAGTATACAGTTATTATCGGTTGTCACTTTCCTGTTCCCCTTCAAGTCATTAACCTACAGTATTATTAGAGAACTCACTATATTCTAACACCAAGAAACATTTGGCAGTACGATGAGGGAATCCTTTTGGTAAATTAATACCAGATTTAAACTGTTTTTACAAAGTACAAAGTCTGAATCTCCATGCTGTTTTATGCATTAACTTGGTAAAATGATGAACCACAATTTACTCTTTGCAGCAAATGTCAGCGAGGTGTCTTTGGTGGTTCATTTCAAACTACCCTGTTGTAGCTATTTAGTCACCAGCCATTACAATACTAAACTGTGAAGTTAATCCACCTCTTTGTAAACAGAATAAAACTGCAGAGAGGTCAGTGAATCATCGCTGATCATGAATGTGTCTTGTTGTTACAGCACTTTGAGAGCATCCTTCGACCAATTAAAAACTCGTAAGTCCTTTTGCACGCTGGATGAATGAAACCAAAGTTGAGTTTACCTGCCAAATTAATCATTTTGGATGTTTCTGGCTGCAGAAATAGAAAATGTCGGGAACTCTCACATCCATCTATCTGATATGTTGAAAGAGGAGGTGAAAAAGATTGAGACATTCAGAGAACGTCAGAAAGAGCAGAGGAAGAAGGTGGGCGACTAATTTGTGCTGCTAAACAATTGATTACTGTTCAAAAGTAAAAAAGAATAAAGTTTGAGTGCCCTGGTATTAATAATGGTTTCTTGGTTTACTCTTACTATCATTGCACATCAAAATAATGTACAGTAACTAAGTAAGTCTAATGGCTGCAATAGTAGTAACCAGTTTAATAGGTACACCATTGAACTAGTACAATAAGTGTATAGTTCCTAAGAATCGGGTTCACAAGAATGCGTCCAGTCATGTGTCACTTCATATTAAAGACATATATGATCACAGTCGGTATCAGGTGTGCATAGAAACAGTACTTGCAAACTTTAAACATTTTAACTTCACCCTTTCTGTTTCTAGTTTGAAAGCATCATGGAGAAGGTTCAAAGGAAAAAGATTTTGTTGTTCAAGAAGACAATGGAGGTAAGACAAACTGCTATGTATTAATGTAGGCATCAATAAAACCAGTTATAAAACATAATTCATTTTCTCACTGTGAAGTAACTGATTTGATGTCATATATTGTGATCAATGCACATAAATTACGAATATGTATTTTTGCGTGTACTAGGACGTAGTATAGAAAAAAATACATATAAAGTATATGTATTTTGTTGCATCAGTAAATTTGACAAAATAAGTGTTGTTCCTGTCCTTGGTAGGAGTATGTGGCCTGTACAGTGTTTCTCTTTCTCCCAGTCTAAGAAGAACTATGAGCTGAAATGCAGGGATGCTGACGAAGCAGAACATGCGGCTGAGAAAACAAATGCCATGTTCAAGACCCCTGAAAAGGTACAATGAACACAATGGTGACCTTTCCAAAACAGAGTCACACCAATTCAAGCAATTGTTGCCCTCTTTGGATGAATCCAAATACAAACTTTAAAAGGTATAAAAAAAAATTCATCACCAACAACACAAAAATGACCATCCAATCAGCTCTGTTCAAGTTTCCAGCTGACAGCAGGGCAACATTAATAGACTTTGCTGCAGTTGTGCAACAGCTAACAAGGCGGAACTGGAATATGTTCATGAGCTACTGTGACATCTTTCATGTCTTCTGAAGTATATTCAATCGGATGCCATTCTCCAAATTAATCGAGTTACATTTCAGTCTCTCTGGCTCATGATCAGACACTTTGTCACGACATGCATGTCACTTCCTGTGTAATGTCTGCTTCACAGGTACGTCACAGGATCAAGCAATGCAGACAGGCAGCCAAGGAGGCAGGTAGGACCCAAAGTCGCGATACATCAAACATCATTTCTTAACCTGCAAACATTTGTATTTCACTGTATTCATGTCATTTCTAAATGCACCTAGTGATTATGAATTGTTTTGAAAATACTTTACTGAAATTCTGCACTATATTTCTTAAAGGAAAATCTTAAAACCTTAAAAATAATGACTCCTTTAATCTTTCACAGAGAATCTGTACTCCACCAACATTTTTCAACTAGACTCTGTTCGCCAGGACTGGGAGGAAACACACAAAAGCACATGCGAGGTACTGACAACTCTATTTCTGTTTAGCTGCTCTAACCAGTCACAATCCAGGGTAAGCACTTCTCACACCGCAGACTAAACCTCACACCAAACCTCGTCCAACAGCAGTGCAAAACCCCACTGCCCTGTGAGGAAGTACACTTTATGTCATACTGAGCATGCCAAAAAGGGAACAACTTCATACACACAATCATACAAAAACTCACTCAATCACATGAGTTCCAGTAAATTATTTGTAATGGTACTCTACACTTGGCATGTCAGCCTTGCATGCTGATCATACTGTCAGTGTGTGTTGCACAGCTTGAGAAGCAGTATGGAGAGAAAAAAGGAACAATAATGTGTCTCTGCAGACACCAAGTTACTAAACATTAATTTGTAAATAGTACAATTAAAACTAGTTTTTTTGTTGTTGTGTTTTTCAGGTGTTTCAACAACTGGAGGGAGATCGCATCAAGATGCTCAGGTGTGCTCTCTGGGACCATTGCAATCATTTCTCCATGCAGTGCGTCAAAGATGATGAGGTGAGTTAATTTTGTCTCTATTTGTGTAAAGAGATGCAGTCTTCACATATTTAAAATACTCTATTAATTTCTACAAATAGCACAATAATTTGGACACTATCATGATGGTGCAAACAATGGTATTATACCAACACACCAGTGACCAGATCTCCATGCTGTTATATTGCTCTGATACGATAATATGATGATATTGGAATATGCTTTAATACAACACCATGCACAAGCACAAATGCCAGTAAGCAAACAGTTATTTTGTTGTTTAGAGGATCCAGCTAACTTTCTGCTGGTGAGTTGGAGCTCTGAGATGAAGCCATGCATACAAACCTATCTTGACCCCTGACAGTCTCACGAGAGTTTTTAGTTGTTGTTTTTCTTTACATTTTCTTGCAAATCTGAACAACACAGAAATACACTGCCAAGTGTAAACAAATTACGTGAAGAAAATAGTTGAGGAAATTACACATTTTATAGAGTGCTAAATCGTTTCAACGTCAGTAGGGCCAAGTTCCCAAATTGGTAGGTGGTATGTCACTTCGGTACGTAGTTTCTTGGTGGTATGGCACTTGGACTTGGAAGCGGTAGGCCGTACCATAGACATACATACAGGGCCGTACAGTCTATGGCTCCACCACGTTAGACAGGCCCCGCCCCCTGATGCATGTGCAAATCTGGTGCAAGTTGCGCCATTAACTGCCTTAATGTGTTCTTTTCTGTCATCATCTTCGATTCTGTGGTTTTTATTATGTTTGCCCAACAGAGGGCCATACATGGAGGGATGTACATGTTTGTTCCTTCTCTTCTGTAGCTTGGATGTGTGCAATGGTTTTCAAATGACAGTAAAGTGGTTTCATATTCTGACTGTGACTCTGAAATCCTGCCGATGTGTCCAAATGTGTTATTAGAGCCACTTTCCACAAAGTGACATACCACCTGTCAATTTGGGTTGTACTTTGCCTATTGTCGCATTTCATTTATATTTATTCATTCATTCATTTAAGTTTTCTGTTATAACATTTACTTTTGTGAATATACAATTTTGCTAAGACAATACAAAAATATGATAGTTGTGTTTGATCAAGAGCATAAGAATACTTCGATAGAATACTTTCATCATTGAAATTATCGAAATGATAATGAGACCAATCAAACCCATTACCTATGACTGAATAGAATAGTCATATTGCTGAATGCATTTGGACGTTTTTGGCCTATTTTGTTTGGTTTAATAATTGGGCCAGAAAGAGGAGTGTTACGTTACCTTTGCTGGTATTACTACAAATTTTAAATCTACACTGATACGGTTAAAAGTCTCTGACCACAGAAATTTTGTGTAGATGACCTATTGAGTTATTCAGCATCACTGGAGAATTCTCATTTCCTCTTTTTTTTAAATCAGTTTTACGAGGTCATAAGGAAGTTTCTGGAGAAATGTGACATCATCAACGACACCAACTGCTTCATAGCGATGAAAGGCACAGGCACGAGGCCACCAGGTGAGTTTTCACTGTGGGCCAGGCAGGCATTTATAATCATTGGAAAAAGATTTAGAGACTTCTCAACTATCAGCTTGTATTTTCCTTCAGAGGAAACTATAAAGTGGAAAAAAGAAGTGAGAAAAAGTACCAAAACAAAAGAACAGTTGAGAGTGCTTCGAGAAAGCAACACTTGACCTCACTTCTCCAATGAGCAGTTTCTCTTTTTTTCTCACAGAGCCTATAGTCTTTGAAAGCTACTACCAGACGGAGACAGACAGAAACAGAAATGGTCAAACTAATTTTGCAGGAGAAGACATGACAAGGAGGTAAAACACAAGAAGATGACACTGGGAATGTAGCTTATAACCTGCTGGGGATAAAAGACTGACATATGAGGAGTGCAAAGTAACAGTAACAGTGAAAACATCAGCTCCTCCTGGTTTATTATCAACTTTATTTAAAGCAGAGGACTTCTTCGGAGCTATGTGTTCGTTGAATCTCTAGAAGTCATTGGGTGTGTCTTAAATACCTGTTTTGATCTGGATCCTACAGATGCTCTGACCCTCTACTTAGACTTTCTGTGTACATCGACAGTCCTCAAAACTCACAATCAACCCTGGCATCTATTGGAGAGAGTAAGTACTGCGATCACTCTCCAAGTTACATTGATGTGTTTTTAAAAAGGAACAAAACTATCAGAGCATTGTTGGCTCTGCCTTACACATTTTGGTGATATTGTATCCTCCCAGTGGATCTTTACTTTTGACCTTGTATATTTGGACTGAATGAAATACAAATGTCCTGTTTGTTCTTTTTGATTTCTAAAGAGAAGCTTTCTAAATATTTTGCCTTTGCGCCTGCCTGCTTTGACTCTGGTTTCAGTGGAGACTTCAGATGGAGGGTATGCACCTCTACCAGGCCTTCCACAAGAAGCATCGATGGCTACAGCTCCAGCTGGTGAAGACTTCTATGTTGTGCTGTATGAATACACTGCACAGGTGATAACCAGGAGCCCATTATTTGGTCACATTATTATTTTATCACATTCCAAAATGTACATCAAACAAGACATGTGCCATGTTTTCATTGACTTGTCAGGAAGAAGATGAACTATCTATGAGTAGAGGGGACATTGTCCGAGTGCTGGAACAAGGAGAAGACGGCTGGTGGAACGTAAAGAGGAATGGGCTGACTGGACTGGTGCCAGGAAACTATCTGGGCAAAATGTAAACATGCACACAGACAGACAAGTTTCCATCACTTTAGAGGAAATTAAATGAATTGGCATTAAGTGAAAGACTTACTGTGTAGATGATCTCTATTTGCCTAACCCCAACTCTTGACCAAATTTCATCATGAAATGTAATTATTTATTTATTGGGACTTGCTTTTTGTCCCCAAAAGGGAAGTGAGTGACTGCCTAAATAGTCGTGTGTCTTCACAACAGGAATATTTGAAGTAGCTGCTCATACAAAAATAGGACAATACTAACAAATACACCCAGACACACACAGTCACACACCAAAACAAACCCATGCATGTGAATATGCTTAAAATACAGGCAAGTGTTGCATCATGTGTCGCATCATGTGTCAAGCTTGCAAAAACACGTATATGACAGTGAACACATACTGCACACAACACTGCCCACAGACTCACAGATTCACACAGAACTTAGTCAGGCCTCCTAGATGAGTGCTCTTTAGAATCAGAGCTCATGTACAAACTGGTATCTTATCTGTACCTGGATTTTAAATCTGTTGTCATTTACGAGGCAGAAGGTTATTTGAGCAGTTTACAAAAGTTTAAGATTTATCTTCATCAACTTATATCAGCTTCATTGCCCACTTACACAGTAAAGGTTCTCAGAAAGTTTTCTGAATTGATCAGTGGGATTAAATATTTGAGAGTTAGTTACACAAAGATATTATATTGCAACCCTGTTGCCTCATTTGTTGTGTTGATCTTGGTCTTTTCTCCCTATACTTATGATACTGTACATACAGTCTCACAGGGCTGAGGAATGTTAATACATCTAGTGTTGAAAAATGTAAAGGAACCATTTTAAAATGGTGTCCAATGACAACATTTTGTCAGTTTGTCATATTTTCCACATGAGTCTGATTTCCAGATACAAATGATTTCAGTTCCTAAAAAAAAAGAAAGTGCAATCAAATCTCTGCATGAGAACAAGTCAACTGAAATGAGTTGTCAGATCAGATACAACTAAATGTATCTGAAATTGATTAAAAAAATATATTTTTTTAAATATTCACTGCCTTAAGCGCTGCTTTGAAGTGTTACATCATGCGTATCCATTTGATAGTTAAGTGGTTATGACGTTAACAAAGTGGCAATTTTTAGATGAACACCTTTCTCTAGAAAAGAGATGTGTCTGCTTCTGCCATTGCCTTGGACCATTGAGCTCCTTTCTTTTTCTTCATTTTTTTTAGAAATGTGTCCAAACTAATAGTGCAACCGTGCATAGGGATGATCATACAGTCGACTTCAGATAGGTAGCATATTAGCATGTGTATGAGGGATAGGGAAGATGGTTGTGTACCGTATTCACAGTATTTTCTGTGAACTGTGGATAGACTAGCAGTCGCCATGGTAGCAACTAATAATGATCAAAATACAAAAACTAAGTTAATTTAGGAAACTATTTTCACATTTGTCAGCTGATGGAACAGCTTTTTGTTTCAACATTATATACTGCATTTTCCTTGTAACTGATTACACACCAAATCATTACCTGTGTATGCATCATGGTTTAATCGGAAACATATTTACACATATAAAACGATGAGGATGAAAATATAATTAAAACAATCGAGTTGAAATGTATGAGTTTATTTGTCTTCTACCTGTTCTCCGGACTATACAGTTTTGTTTCTCGTATTTTTTCTGCGGCACTAGCTAAATATCTATGGAGTCAACGTAACAGCTCAAAAATATTAAAACAATGCACAATTTCACAAAAATGATCAAATAATGTGTCATAGTTCTTTGTAATCAGGGTTATAACTAACAATCAAACTGAACAGAGGGAAGTCTGTGGCTGTAACAAACTGAATCTACGCATACAAGGTAACACTGATAATATTCCCTCTAATGGCACTGGAGACCGAAAGGTTGATTCACAATCTATATATTGGCAATGCCTCACTGGTGAAGCCTGATTCAGAGAACATCCACACCGAAACAGAATGTACATTATTCACAACCTGAATATTTGTGAACATAACGAAGTCTTTCTACTAAAAATGTCTTTAAGAATGAAATGCAGAGCTGCTCCAAAACAATAAAGAAAAGTTGACTTTGCTTCATTTTTTTTTTTATTCTGTCCATGTCCATCAAGTCGCTCTAAAACATTGGGCTGTATTGAGATCAAAACTTTGAGTCTTCACTATGGTAAAAAGATTTTCTATTTTCACGAAGTCTGGTCAAAACAGGGTCTTAGGAATAGTGTACATTTACTTTTTAGCATAGCTTATGCATTTAACCAACCACGAAATATCTCCAGAGCTCCAGCCGTAGTGCAAACTAGCGCACAAGGGAATACATCCCATACAACGCCCCCAGACATGAGCTCCAAATGACTCCTTTCCGTCCTCACTGGGGATGACCACACATTAACAGGAAAAATAAAATCAGTCAAGTAGCCATATACAACTTTGGCTTTTCTAAGTGTTTCAGTATTTCTAAGAAAAAAAAACATTTAGAGGTAACAGTAACTTAAAAAGCACGTGAATAAATAACTTGATTCCCCTTGAACCCCCCCCCCCACCCACCCACCCACCCAAACCACATTGTCAGTGTTCGCTACGTTATCATGAATTGTGCGAGGTGTGCTTGAGCTTATATAACTACAGCTGATATCTACTGTGGACATGTCCGGTGACGCTCCCGTTGATTTTCTGAGTGCCTTGTTCGCTGGCCGCGTCCTTCATGCGTAGCTGTTGGTTGTGACCAGCAGCTCGTACGCCGGGTCATGACTCCTCCTGCACAGCACCACGCAGGCGCAGAGCATGCCCAGCATCTGCAGGCAGACAGCAAAGGAGTCAAAGCTGTTTCATAAGTCAGCTTTCCCTTCAGCAAACTTAACAAGAAAAATTACAGGTCACATCACTTATGAGAAGCTGTTTTCTCAATCAACAGGAATGTTGGGACAAACTTTGCAATTGACAACAAGCATCCTGATCTCCTGGGATAATTACTTTTTGCCACTATGCTACAACTGTAAACTGCACTGTAAATGCAGTCTTTTCACACATTCACACAGGATGTATGGGATGTTTGGATAGTATGTTTGAGAGTAAAACTAAAGGATTTGCCATGCTGTCTTTGTCACTGCAGGGTTTCCTGGTCAACAGCAAACCTGCTGAGCTGTTAAACACAGAAGAAATGCTTTGAAACATTGAAGTCAGAGCTGCTGCCAGCTCAGTGTTTTTCTGGCATATTACTCCAGTTTTAATTATGCACCCAGCAAACAGGATTTGATTAGATTTAAATATAGTCCTCCAATAATATGTTCTATACAGTACGTGTTGTTTGCAGGGAGGCAGCAGGTCAGAGAGGAACCAGAATATAAATAGACAAAACTTAATGGCCATTTACAATTGATAATCTGACCATTAATTTGTGTTCACCTCCAAATAACTTGTTTAACTATGGACTTGTTTAATCTATGTTTCATGTTATTTGCAGTGTTGGGACTCTTTGGATAAAATAACTTTTCTTGCTTTTCAGCCTCGTCCTCCTTACCTGTATAGATGCGAAAGTTAATGCAGCCCATATGACATACATCATGATCTCCTTTAATTTCTTCACAACAAGAGCTTCACAACCCTAAAGCAGAACACAAATGACATTACATGAGTTTTAAAGCTGTAAATACATTCCTCACAGACCAGAATGCACAATAAATATGATCATTTTACAGTTTAAATCTGTGTCAGTGATTTAATCACAGATAAACATGACAGCTCCACTTGCTGTGTGTACCTCCTGGTAGAGAAATGCTGGTTGACTGAGAGTGCCAGTACAGTTGCTGATGCTGGGTTGACAGCAGCTGACAGGGACACTGCTGTTCTTGGATTCTTTAAACCAGCGAGTGTTCTTCCAGTCAGAGTAGTTGTGGATGCCGCAGCAGTGAAGCTAGCAGGAGAGTGATGAAGGATTCAACGTCCTCAAACTAAAGCTGTACATTTCTTTCACAATCTAAAACATGTCCTTCAACAAAATATAAAGGCATAATCATGTCATGTTTTTCCCCACCTGCCTCTGCACATAGTCAATGGCGCGACTCGGAGCATCTGTGTTGGTGCCGTTGTATTCGTTGTAAACCTTCTGGATGGAGTGATTCACCTCATCCTCTACCTGAAACAAGCACACAGCTGCAGTTACTTCCATTTGTTCACTGACAGCCATTTGCATACGTTACCATAAAGGAACAGTTTTACACATTATTAGAATCCCATCATTAACCTGAAACAAACATGAAGAATTCAGAATATCTCAGTAATTCCCCTTAAATTTGGGGAGTCCAAAACAAACATCCGTTTCAATCTGCAGCTGTTGCAGACTTTGACCCACTTTAACACACTACAACACTTATGCAGGCGAATGAGCCTCTGTTTACCTTTGCCCTGTATATGTAGCCGAGCACCACCACCACACACTCTGTAACAAATACCAACAGGAGAATGGCAGCAAACTGAAATGAAAGCGAACAGAAAGAAAGCCATTAGTAAAAAAAACAGTCTAAAATAAAATTGGTACACGTAACTTTTCCCAAATCTTAGAGGACAAGTCTTTCTTTAAACAACAGTCAGGTGTCCATATGAAGATTTAGAAGGCCTTTGATTACTGTAATAACTGTGTCTGTTCATTAAAAGATGCCTTTTTTAATGTTCTGTAAATGTAAGCAATAGGGCACAAAGACCATAGTACTCCTTCCATCCAAAGTGTCTTCAAAGGTTTACGTGAAACTAATGAGGCTTTATCTATTTTTAATTTAATTTCTAATTTTTAATTTGAAATTCTTTGTTAGTGTTTCCTCCTAAAATGCAGTGAAATCAATGTCACAAAAAGAAGCAAAATTTGTACAAGAAAGCCTTGTTGAAGACATCTTGATCTGTTTTACTTTGGAATCTGAAGCCTTATTCTAGCTTCAAATAAACCCTCCAATACCTTAATGCACAGGAGTACTGTGGATTTTGTCTCTCATCACTTTTACTGGAAACACAATACAAAGGGGATGTTATAGGTCCCAGTATAAGAAAAGGAGGAATGATCACAACGAGAAAAGGCGTTCGGCATTGATGTGAAGAGCTCACTATTGGTTTAAAACAGACTAGATAGATAGATAGATAGATAGATAGATAGATAGATAGATAGATAGATCGATCGATAGATAGATAGATAGATAGATAGATAGATAGATAGATAGATAGATAGATAGATAGATAGATAGATAGATACTTTATTAATCCCACAAGGGGACTTTTTTATTTATTTTTTATTGTAAAATTTTTAAATTATGAACCCATCCTTTAAGCTGTTTTGCATTTTTCTATTGTCTGCAGGTGAAATGTTTCATACATGTCTTCCCTCTGCTCATTTTGAGCCAAAGCGGTGGACACTCACTGTTGCCAAGCCACAGGAGCTTTCACGTATTGTTGCACAGCAGCCAATCAGGCCGATGATGAAAAGAAGAGTCCCGACAGCTATTATGATAACAGCTGGAATCAAAGTGTACACGTCTTCGAAGAAGTGGTCATAGTCGTCGTATGTGATGAACACATAGGCTCCAATGTAGCATAAAATTCCAGCTGCAGCCTGCAGAGAGAAACAGGAGTCAGAGACGCAGCAAAGGAGCCTGCTATGCCAATACCGTTTACCTGCACGTTAGTAAAAGGAAAACTAAAGGAAAACAGTAGAAATAGACAACACGGCATAATTATATAATAAATTAAAAAAAACTATGCACGTGAACAATAGCAATTTAGACACAAAAACCATAAAACAAATGTGACAAGACAAATGCAATGCAGTCAGCATTGACTGATTGTCAGCTTGACATAAAACAGACATCCTGGGAGATGATATTATATGTTAATGAACTCGGATCGTCGTTTTTGATATGTACTATAATGTGTCTCTGCTGTTGTAATAATGTGATGTGGCTGTGGAGGTGAACTCAGCTGCCTCCGTCTGCCAGCAGCTGCTGCATAACGTCATCGCCAGGACCTGTGGGCGGCAGCTTTCACACAGGAGCCAGTTACCCTGAGCATTTGCTGGGTTTTTTTTTTTTTTTTTTTTTTCAAATTCAAGTCACAGCATCTTACATTGAACACAAAAGTCACACTGAGTGGTGTATTTCCCGCCTCATAAAGCAACTCCGCTGTCGCCAAACTGCAGCGCCTCTCTGGCGCAGTGGGCTCGCCTGCTCATGCCTCCATCCCCGGCCTCACCGGGATGCTGCACGCTGTTCAAACGTTCTGCCGTTTTCTTACCCAAAATATGAGATTGAGGAAAACCAAGACGGTTTTGGATGACGTAATCCCACACTGGCCCATGGTGTCGCGAGTACAGAAATGAAAACCGGTGGTTATTGGTGTTAAAAAAAAAATGAAATACTGATGCACCTGCGACTTCTGCTGTTAAAATAATAAAATGGCTTCGCTCTGCCCCCGCTGTGCAGAGTCTTCTGCGCTCGACCAATGAGAGCGCCGCAAAGAAAGGATAAAGCTCACGTGGTCCGGTGACGTCATCATCATCATCCACAACAAACAAGTCTGACTGAAGCTATTTGAACACTGATCCCTGGAACAGTTTATCACATTATAGCATTTCGGTTTGAATTATATGTAATTTACTTGAAGCTTGTGCCCACATTTTAAGCAATTGAAGCAACAACATCATACGCGTTGTCAACACAGCCCCGCAGAGGGTTTTTAATCGCTGCTTTTCTTTGTAATGTGCCTTTCAGGACTCATCAAATGCCAGACAGCGTAAATAAGCAAGTCGTCCTAAGCAGCACTGGATGTCAACTTTACACCCATTTTGGCAACGTTTAAAATCTGCATTTGGAGTGTGTCTTTCTCCTACATGCTTCTGCTTCCCTACAGCACCACGTTTCTCATGTCCCATCTACCATGTGCACATGAAACCTGAGTATTATTCAGATGATGAGAAATATCAAAGCATGGACTTATAAAAAGAAAAATGCAAATCATTTGTTTAATGAAGGACTATTTTTAATTGGGATGTTTTTATGTTGCAGGATCACCACTTACAGGAGGATTAGAATTTCACACAACACCAACACGGTTTTACTCTGTAGTGTACCTCATGACCCTCGATGTAGTCTACAAGAACAAGCCTTTTACATGAAATGTTGTTAATTCCCTGTCTTCTTAAGAAGCATAAGTCTGTTCTCCAGAACATATGTAATTTACTGCAAACCACACAGGCTACTGTAAGCTTTTTTCAACCCTCACTCTCTTCTTTGAGTCTTTATCATTTCATTTTTTGATACAGGCAACACAAGAGCCACGATACTCATTTTAAACCAGCTTCAAAAGCTCAGTCAAAAACAACGTGTCAGCAAAGAGCTATTGAAGTCATGGCTAGATATTTCACCAAGAGAAGAGAGTTCACCTGAAAGTCTGCAGCTCACCTGTCTGCATCTATCTGCTGCTCAGGCTTCTGCCGAGAGGGCTATTGTAATGAAATCACGCAAGACATTAATTATAATTAATAAATATGTTGCACAAGCTGTGGATACAAAATGTTCATGTCTTAATGTCCAATAATAATTAATGGCAGTGGTGAGAGCTTGATATTTGTTATTAGCCTCAGCTGTTGCTTACATTGTTTTTTAACTCAAAAATGACCTTAAGACACTGACATGTCTGACACGTGCAGCTAGTAGGCTATATATTGAATCTGCAGTTAACTGCAAAGCAGGCAGCAAAGTATGCAATATGTGGTAGCGTGTATCATTTCGCCAGACACTGTTCACCATTAAAAGACTGATAAGACTGGTTCTGTAGTTATTTGGTCATAAAACAAAATATTGGAAATGTTTGCTCTCATTGGGGTGCTTCATGTAAAGTCACTTGATCAATATTGAGTGCGTCTACAAAAGAGCATTTGATTTTAGACTTCTCAATGGGAGGATATTAATTTAGACGTACAAAAATTGAGAGGAATCTATTGGAGTACAGGCATGCGGCTTTTATTAAATGGTTGGTTTCAGGATTATCTCGGCACCTTAAAAAAAATAGCTTGGAGAACGTGCAGCGGTGTCACGGATGTGCAGTGAAGGTTTTTATGCCAGTGGGTGGCAGTGTATCATTGCTAGTTATACAATGGCATACAAGTTGAGAAGGAGGGTTTATCAAGAGACAACAGTTGGTGAGAGCAACCTATAACCATGTGATAATACTTATTTAGACTACATTAATTCTTCAGATGGTCAGTCTCAGGCTTGAATGACTAATAACATGCACACAGCACCCACATAGTCCCTTGGCAACAGTGAAAGACATGTGATATGCCCCTTTAATTTAAACCAGGAGTGTTTCCTATGGGCGCCAGATGGATTACTCAATTGAAAATTATTCGCCCCATTCAATCAATAATGACTTGGACTGTTGCCCAAAGCCTTGCTTTTATTGAGTTTATTGTTGCCACATTTGTCTCTGTCAGCTTTTGATGTTCAAACTGAACAAGAGTAGAACTTAACAAATTCCAGCAGAAGCCGAGGCTACCTCTGTCGACATAGTATATGTCCACTGTGTGAATTATGCATAAAGTTGACCTATTGGCTATCATTTGAGTCCGTATTTAAAGAACAACAAAAGACAGGCAGATATGCAGAGAGGCAAAAACAGAATACCAGCAGCCCTAAAGGTATAAATTGGGTCATGCATACCACTTATTACCTCCCAGTGAAAATGTCTGAAGCTGTTAAAGTTTGTACATAGCTGATATAAAATTGCAGATTTTTGTATCAGACAATTTGGAAATTGATGGTTAATGTTTTGATTAATTGCCATGTTTAATTTTTTTCTATGTAAGTGACAGTAAATTTCAAGGGAGAGCGGCTCCACGTTGGAGAGATGATCACAAGGATTGTAGAGACAAAGAGGATGAATTGCACAGTGCAATAAATGCCAACATAAAGAGGCTCTACTTTCTTTTGGTGCGGCTTTTACATACTGAAACAAGAAAAACTATACAGTAGCTGTTAGAAAGATTCTGAAAAGATTTTTGGATTCATGCAAAGATACACAGGGTTTTATTTTTGCATGCTGTGACAAAATCTTTATCACCTGCTCAGTGGGGATATCACCATTTGTTTGGTGAACAGGGTGATGTCCCAACGTCAGATATTTCTGTTCAGATGATGCTTTAATTACAGAATTACAAGATTGTCAAAGAAACACTGTCATAGAAAGAAATAAGTTACAGTGAATCAGTTGCTGTTCATTGAAACATGAAGAATTCCACAGATACTAATCCCTGCAGGATACTCATTTCTCATAGCAGCAGTATGGAATAACACGCCACGATTTTGATCAAATTGAACCCATTACAGTGACAGATGCCTGATTTTAGTCTCTGATGTTAAAAAAAAACTTCATTATTAACATCATTAAAAGTCCCATCTAACCACTTCACGGTGATTAAATCTGTAATGGTTGCTGATTGTTCATGTCTACTTTTATTCAGCCGCAACATTTCCTGTGACTGACTCCACAAACGAATATAAATTATTGCATAATATTTCGTTTTATGGTTTTCTTTAATATTGATTTTTCCTGGTTGGAATACATTAATAGCCATATTGCTGCTATAAAAAAACGTAACTGAAGTACATGTATTTTTAGTTGCATTTAAAGTCTTTTGCGCCACATTAAGTTTCCATTTGAATTATTTCAATCACATCAGAATGAGTGTCCTCTTAGATGACCATCTGTGGGCTAAATAGCAAATTATTTTAATCTCTGAATTTGTGTATCTTTCAGATTTGAACTGTTGCCCAGTCCACACCTCAGCTGCCTCAAAGATTCTTCACTTCCTCCATTTACTGTAGTTCCATTTCCTGCTTTATTGATACTGATTTATTTATGGGGTAGTCATAAATTCTAATGATTTTTATCAATCTCGGGCAAAAGATTTGAGTGAAATCATATCTCTACATACATATATCTTTACTATTTTCTCTTTGGCAAGAGCTGTTCATTTGTGTGGGTTGACAGAAAGATGGATTACTAGATAAATCTGAGCTTATGAAGGAATGAGGCATTTGTATGAGCAATGGAGCAAATTCAAAGTAAACAGAGGGCACAGAGATGCTAAATTAAATCCGCCCCATGAGTGAGGAGGCATATGTTATGGGAGGTCTGTGAATTTTCAAATTGTATGGAAACGTGTCTGGACCTGCAGTTTGAAGTCATGAGAGGACAGTTATATTCACAGCAATCCCCCAGCCCCTCCTCAACATTAAAATACAGATCAGCCATTCTTGAGTATTTGTGCAAAAGCTAACTCATTACACTACAGTATGATGTCCTGAAATTTACCTCTCACAAAGTATCTTCACTAAAACGTCTGCACACGTGTTTGTAAATGTAAGCAAAAAGAACATTTTAACCAAAACATGGAAAATATGTTTTCTCCGGGTATGACAACTTTTTCTTCAGTACTTAAAATCTCTTGTAACCTTTTGAAGAGGCTTCCTTTTTAAATTGTACCCAATTTCCTAGCCCACTAACCTATTTGTGTATAACGCTTTGCACCTGAAAATTCCAGGATCACAGAAAATTTCCCCTCGGGGATTAATAAAGTATATACCTACCTACCTGCTATTTGGCAAAATAATGACCTAATATGTGAATTTATGGAGAAATATTAACCCACAACTCGACCTATTTTAAAAAGCTCTAAACATTGACAAAGCAAAAGTGTGAAGTTATAAACTGAAGAGTCGCTATGACCCTATTTCTAGAAACACCTCTGTATAGAACATTGCAATTTAACATCATCACAAAAAAGTCTCCAAAATGACCATACTATTGAATAGACACCATAATAACCCTTTTTTTTTTATTATTATTATTATTTTTTTTTTTTTTATCAGGAATTCAACTTCATAACCTTCATGAAGGAAGGAGTTCTTGCGGACTTAAGTGTGGGACTTCATTGCTTTTGTATTAAAGTCTAAGTGAGTAATTTCTAACTCATCATTCATCACTATGGACATGGTGCACAATCCACACCTGAAAATGCCATGCAGCAACAGACAGGGCATTGTGGGAGAGATATTGAAATAGCCATAGCAGCTTCTCATACAATGGAATAGCCCAAGGCAAAGAAGTTGCATGGGCCATCTCACCTCACTTCACTTCACCACTATCGATCGAGAGAACAGATCATCCCTTTATGCAAAGGATAGAAAAAGTATACCTACAAAAGGTAATATTGATTTGCTGTCAAAATATTCAGGAAACTAAGAAATGTGATTTATGTAAGCTGCCTACATTTTGTATTTATGTAAGTGTTATTTTGAACATGCTTTTACATCAATCCACATAAGTGAGAAAAACATCTTGCTCATGCTGAACAAATGTTAGTGATGGGCCTATAAATAAGAGTTGTAAAGGTCATGTACCAAACCTCCTGTGGAGGAAAACAGAAGGGGACACATTCAGTAAAGTTATTGTAAAGCCCAGACCAACATATAGACTTATAGGTTACAGAAAGGGTTTTATGTTGGGTTTTTTTAGACTCTGGGGTGCTGTAGCTGTTCAATCTTTGAGGCCACAAGAGAAAAACAATGAGTCAAATTCGTCTCACTAAAGGGGCTTCGCAACATTAATATTTTATAGTGTTCTCTGTATCCTCCATTGTCATGCAAGACTATTTTAGAAACATTCAAAACAACCCATGTGTTGTATCTATAAGGAAGTCAGTTTTCCATTTAGCTCTGTTACATTATTCAGAATAAGATATCAAATCAATCTGTAATTCACCTGCATCACAAAGTCAAAGCATTGCAAATAATTATTTTATTTAATATAAATAACTAAATAAACAACAATACAATGTAAAACATAGCCTATTAATCAAAATAAATTGGAAAAAGCTGTATTAATAGAACATGAGATGTAAGCTAAGTATGATAGTTCAGTTACAGTAAATTACAATCATGATGAGCAGGAGACTGTGGACTGTTTTTGATTTATTTATTTTATCCCATGAGGTTGTGGGTGACCTCGGGTCCGTTTTCATGCGTTCCAGGCTTTAATCCTCTCCATCACTTTCTGCTTTGGATGTAGTTTTCTAAAATCTTCATCAACAAGTCCGCCTCCTGAAACAGAGAGTGTGTTACTTGAAATTAGAATAAAGATTTACGACTATCTGGCATTTAGTGGCCAGAAAACGTTGCGGCAGCCTGGTCCTCACCTGATTTTTCGAGCGGCTCTCTTGCGTGTCCACCTGCGCCTGCAACGCTATCCGCAGAAACTCCTGGAAAAGCTCCCCGAGCGCGCTCTGCTCCGCAGGAAGGGAGACCTCCAGCCCATCAACACCCTGGTCTTCAGTGGAAGGCAGCAGGGGGGCATCCATCACACTCTTCTTCCCCATGAAATGTCCTGTCAAACCATAGAAAAGGCTCATTAATGCTGATTAAACAAGGGGGAAATTAACGTGATGATGGAAAAAGAAACATAACAGGCTATAATGTAGACATATAAATACAAATGAAATGGGTTGTAAAGCAAATTTGACCAATTGGCCCACAGAAGAGAACAACAACAAAAAAATCATTCTTACCTGTTGCCCAAAGATTGCCTCTTGGATTCACTTTGATTTTTGCAACTTTATTCCTAAGCTCAGTCAGATCGAAACTAACTGCAGTGGTGAAAGACATGAAAGAAAATAAGACAAGGTATGTAAATAAGCCACACTGGCAGACGCTATTCAGCGTAAACCCTCTCATCTCAACACAGACTGGCGAACTGTCTTCCAGGGCGCAAATTTTCCAAGTGTCTCCTGCTGGTCGTAGGTTGCTCAGACGCATCCTGCTTTTATAGGCTTTCCTGGACGGGGTGGGCTCATTTTATGTTGCGTGTACTTTTTCATTCAGCTTGCTGCATAAATTTAAATTAAGTCAGTCGACGCGTTGTTCAGGTATCGTTGGAGCGCGTGTGTGGCTGTGCGTATTTCTGGCACCTCACGACTCATCTTTAACTCAAGGCAGATGTGAACGTTTGCCGCAAAAAAGGTCCTGTCAATCCTCTCAACTAGATGAGCTACAATATAACAGATGCTCAATACAAGTTGATTGACAGAGGTATGATTTTATTTCCTCCTGGTACAGGCTGAAATGATTATTTATTTATTTTTTTGGAGAAGGGTAATTGATATGGATGTAGGTAAGTGCTCTTTTTTGAGGAAAACTCCCTCAAAATGCATTCATATTGAGTTTATATTAACCCAATCGCATATCATATGCCACAACATGCAACAGGATATATTCAAAGCTTCAGTGAAAGCTGAATAAAGTGACAAATACTGAAATTATTTATTGAATGTTGTGCACTGTTGTTGTAAATTGTGTGGTCAGAGCCACAAAAGGGCACAGGGGTAACTAATGCATCCTTCTAGAGCAATACATGTAGTAATTTCCTGCTCAGGTCCCCCCCACCTCCCAGGGCCAGGCCTGGCCCCTTACAATGAGCAACATGACATTTGGCCAGTTGCAGCATGCTCCTGTGATCACCGTCAGTCCTCTGAGGCCGAGAGAACCTGTTGATTCTCACTGCTAATTTAGAGCAGATAAGACAGATGGCCTCTCTGTCACTTCAGGGTGCTAAAGTTGCAAGTATAGTGGAAGAGCTGCGGCATCCATCTTGCTCTTTTAATAACCTTTGACATTAACACACATACTTGTGATTTTTGGAATTCTGCACAGCTGAATGTCAGTCTAATTAGAAGACTGTCGGACCATTACTGCATCACTCGCCTCATGTTCACAGATTAAATGAGCCGAGACAGTCGCAATTCAGTTTTCCTACAATGTGTGGATATGCATCTCAGGCTCAAAACAACCATATACTGTAGATCCCACAGTTCAAGTTTAAAGGTCCAAAGGTACCCATGAGACTATGGCATAGAGGTTACTTAATGTTGCTTTGTTCTCTCGTGACCACAGCAAAGTGGAAACCCGACAATGTCAGAGTTCGAGTCCATAACATTCACAGAAGCTGATCCACAAACCAGTCAGGGTTAAAAGTAGGCTGCTTTAAGTTTTAACAGCTTAATCTACTCACCCATGTGACCTTTAATGTCTAATCATGTTTGCCGGAGATAAAGTGAAACCACTGAAGAATATTTATGTTTTTGTGAGGTACAGTTGAAAATTAATTTAAATCATGGTTTGGGGAAAAACATAATTTTATATACAGCTGCATGCCAGTGGAATTAGCTGCCTATCTTGTTGAAGCTAAAACAAGATGAGTTTTTAAATCAGATCTTGATGTTTTTGTCTATAAGTGTTTTGTCACTCTTGCTTGACACAGTCTTATACAATCTGCCATCTCGTACTGCAATAGAGGACCCGATGGAAATAAACCATATGGTTTTATTGTGCATTTTTATTATTGGTTCATTTTTAAAACACTTTATATGAGGTCTGTCAACTGTGACCAGCCTATCATTTTTGTTTTAAGTGTCGTCAAACAAATCTGGAAAGCCTCACTCTCATTGGCATCGAGGTCAAGGTCTTTCCAGTCTGACAATGCTTTCAGCCAAACGCAATCAATTTCAGTCAAAGTTCAAGTGCCTCAATACAATTTAAAGTGGATTTATATTAAGATTACATGTTGATCCATACCACTGTATGATTACGTGTCGGTGCTGGATAGCCACAACATAACTTCCCTTGATTGCAAGAACACATAAGTGCACTTACGTCACAAAAGCACAGCAACAAGGTTAATGCTCAAAGCATGTCTGCAACCACGGGAATCTCAGCCCACTTTAAAAAAAAAAAGTGACCTTTACATAGAAATTTACCAAACAAGCCATTACACCATTTAATTAACAGCAAAATGTCTGAGCAACAAATTATCTCTGTCACAGTTCACCTGAAAGGTTGGTATTGGTTTCACAGAATATTTGGATAGTTGAATTATACACAAACAGTATGAAAGTATGAAATCTTCACCACATATAGCTTATTTTAAGGACTTTTTTTTTAATTGCTTAACATTATGTCGAACTACTAAAACATGTTTAATTTAATGCAAGTCTCTCTGTAACAGCAATAGAAATACAAAAACTCATTTCCCTGCTAATTTTTTTTCTTTCAAAAAGATATTGCTCATCAGTGACCTAAACAAATAGTGACCAGAGGAAATGGCTTCTGTTTCATGAGAATGAATTCTGTACAATAATACAAACTTGTACTGTTGAACAGGGGCTAAAAAGAAAAATGAGGCAAAGACTTAAAATAATCCATAGTGGATGGTATCCAGATTTCATATTTAATATCATTCATATTCAGTTGTCATAAAATACTTCACATATTTTTCTCAAAGACAACAATTCAACAGGAAAGAAAACAAGACTTAATTTATCTTTAAGAATGCGGTTTCACATTCTGAAGATTACAAATAAAGATTGACTTCAATTTAAATTTAGCCTAGATCCCTCACAAAAATACTTTTAAAGCTTGGATTTCTCAAATGTAAACACCCTATCCACATTTCTACAAAATGTTCAAACAGATGGTACAAAAAAGCCAGTTGGGTTTGACAAAGTCTAACTTAATTCCATTTTGAAAGGCATGACTGAGGTTTCCCTGGACGTAGTTTATCCTTCTTGAGTGCTGAAGTGTGGGGACCTCACTCCCGATGGACCAACACGAAGAGACCCAGCATGAAGAGAACAGCATACTGCAGAATGAAAACAGTGAAATAAGTGGTGTTGTGATGTAAAGCTTTCAGCTTAAAAACTACCAGAATCTTGTCAACTAGTACTAATCGACAGGAATGACCAACTTACCTTGAACTTGGGGTAATCATTCATGAGAATGGTGACAATTCCAATGTATGGCACAAACCTGGAGATTACAACATCGCTTACAGTCAGGAAAATTCATTGATACGTAATACATGTCAGTTTGTCAGGTCAATTCACACCCCTTTGAGTAAAACATATAAACGAGAAACTTTGTGCGGAGCTGATAATGATTGTAACAACAAACACAGAGTAGATGTCAATAATGAATGAATGAATGAATGGTGATCATATTTTCAGGAATATCATTCGCCGAATGAAAAACATTTCTACAACAACACGGGAGTGTTACACAGTAACGTCACAGTAAACGCACTCATTTGACAGGAATACGAAATGAAACACATCCGTGATATAAACAACATTTGGAAGAGACATGTTGACATAAAGACAGTAGGTATTCTATGAGCAAATTGTTTTCTCTTCAAAGAGGCCGGCGTGAAAGCTGTCGATCTCAAAGACAACCGAGATATAGGTGTTACTAATGATTTGGACGAGTTTCCTCTAAGGAAATGGAGTAAATTTAAGTTATATTGTCAATGAAATAATGTAAAATGATATTATATTTAAGTAAATAAACATTATTTGTTAATACAAAAGTATGGTGAAGCAAGTTTTTCTGGAAAAAAGGACAGTTATGACTGACGGCCAGCGAGCCGCTAGCTATCCCTAAATGGCTACCCAGTAGGTGATAGGTGTCAAACAAGAAACTAAAAGCTTGTTAATTAAATGACAATTGACCCTTCATATTTTACTGTATATGGGTGGCAGTTTATATATATTTTGTCAATAAGTGTTGTAAAGAATAAACTTTTTATTATATTTCATAAAAGTTCATTTTCCAAGATCTTGAGACACCTTACATCTGCACATCACAGCACACAAATGTATGATACAGTATGCAATTATGCCTCGAGAGCCTTTCTAGAGCCGCCGGGATTTACATAGAAATCTGCTGGCAGGGTGCACTTTGCTAATACACAAAAACATCTCAAGTATTTTTCAAACCTCCACTGAGACAACGACACTCTGGGGAAAAAATGCAAAGCAAAGGTTACCTGAAGACAACTCCAGAGCTATTTATCTTAGTTTGTAGCTCACCAATGCTCTGATTCACAAAGTTAATTCATGAATACGGTCACTGTGGGAAATATAGAACACTGCATAGTCTGATCACAAACAACACAAGCATCAAGCTTTACAGGGGGGGACTATAATTCAAATTATACACCATAGGCTCCTTCGTTGGGGCTCCCATTTACCTCTTGTATCACTATAAATCCAGCTTTAACAATTAAGGTACTTGTCAAAATAAATTCAATCCAGAGGGAAAAAAAGAAGGCCACAGTTCTTATGCAGCACAATCAAAAGATGAATTTCGGAGATGAACAGCTGCTACATATACCTGTTCAGTGCCCTTCCTTCCCCTCTCATGCATAAGGACAAGCGCTGATAGGGAGGACGAACCTCCCCGAGTCTGACCTTGTTACATTTAAATTAACTAGAAAAGACAACAGAACAACACTAACCCCAAATCTTAAAACAGGGCAAGATGAGAAATTGCTGCTTTTTGTAAATGACCTTGACAGTTTCTCTCAAAGAAAAACACGGCTGTCATACTCGATTCCATTAAGTGATGCTTTTATTGTGTTTGCCCCGAACAGAAATGTGTTGGCCACACATACTGTTTTATCTTGCCAATAAAGACTATTTGAATTCAACACATCTTCCCTGTCCGGCACTTCAAACTTTCACGGGTTGCAATTCTACAGCTTTGATTTGGAAACATATTGAGCAGCTCAAATTATCTGCATCAAATATGGTTTTAAGATATTTGTACTATTATGTACTTTTCCCCACAAATATACTCACCCCCTAGCTCGTCCCACCACATCTTTTTTCTCCAGCCAGTGTTGGCCCTGCTTGTACAGCCCTCTGTCATCCACCGCATTGTTGTCCCCTTTGGTCAAAAACTTAATGTCTCCATTTTCCCTGTGAACAAAGCATCAGCATGATTTTAATGAGGATTCACAAAGAGTATGAAATGTCAGCATTATTTAGCATTGATGTCAATAGAATTCAATATTATGAATGACACTCAGCTTTGATGGACAGGAATGGGACTCTGTGATACTGGAAGATCAACTTCACCAGGGATAAAAACACTATTAAAATACGCATACATACTTTTCATGGATCTTTAGGACTCTGTGTACTATTGGGATCTCTCGGCCTTCTATCCTGAAGACAACAATCTCTCCGACTCTGATGGGATCCTCAACCCGGTTGGTCAGAAACAAGAGGTCTCCTCTGTGGAAAGCTGGCTCCATACTGCCACTAGAAAAATATAGGTATGTATTACAAAATTTAGCTGGTACCATTTGATAATTTAAACAAGAAATGTCCTTTTTTTTTAAATTAATAATATGCTATGCATAGCTCATCCTTTGCTTTACAGACATCTCCTGGAAGAGATACATTTTATAAAAGATTTGAAAAACAACTATATGTTTACTATATTTAGAATTGTTTAACATCAGAAATTAGGACTCAAATGTGTCCATTAGAAAATTTTAATTTTTGCAATGCCACAAAAGCACATAAACATCTACTTTGAACATGACAGCTCAACATTGCGTGGCTTATATTAGGACCAAAACTGCACAAAGACATCACTACCTACCGGTGATTGAACCACACTTCTCCCATTGCGTAAAACTTAAGAGGTAATATGACATCGCAAAGCTATATACCTATTTCAGTCAGAAAAGAAAACATTTACTGGACAATCATCTGGCAAAAGGAACCTAACTTAAAAGAGAGTTACAGATCATAACACGGTTTGAAGAGCAGAGTGGACATGCTGTATCTAGCGTTACAGATCTTGAGAGGTGGTGCGTTCATCAAGGTTCCCGTGCTAATCGAACTCAATTCAATTCAGACTGAGCATGTGACGTTCCCCAATAACTATCGTATGCTTCAAAGTACACAGAGAGAGACGCTAACAGAAGTATAAAGAAAATACGAAACCTGCAGGACAACATCGAAGACACAAAAACACAAACAGGAAACTGCAGCTTCTGCAGGATATGTGTTGTGAAATAATGTTGAGGTGGCAGTGGTTTGCTTATTGTATTAGCATCAGGCTTCAAACAGAAGTCAATGTTAAATGAGGAAGTAGCAGTTTATGCTCTGCAAGGAAGCACTAAGCTCCGTGCTGAATTATCCATACCTGAATTTGTCATCGATTCGTCATTATGATTTATTTTTAAATAAAAATGAAAGCTAAATCATTTTTAAACATGCTTCTTAAATGTGAATTTTTGTTTTTTTTAGGTCCTCGACTGTGATAACAAATTGAATTTATTTTAGTTGTAGGATATTGATCTGGGGGGGGAAACAAAATCAAGACATTTTTGCTGCACTTTGAGTGTTGGGAAACACTTGTCAACATTTTTCATAATTTTCTAATATTTAAAAAGATCAGACAGCTAACTGATTAATCGAGAAAATAATTGATAAGATTATTTGATAAATGAAAATAATTGTTATTTCTACCACGCTAACCAGTTCCTTCAGTTCTCACAACACAGTGCAGAATAAAAATGTAGGTCAGGAATCAAAACCCCAGCAAATATGAGCAACTTACCTGAGGACAACAACAATGGGACTCTCACTGCCAGTGACGACCATCAGTCCTTTCCAGATCATCAGAGCAGAGGACACAATCATACCAAAGTTCAGCACCTGGTAATAGAGCTGCAGACAGGATGGGGACATTTCATTTTAGTGACGTGCACCTGGATAACCAGCAGTCAGCTCTTCTTTTTTTTTTTTAGGTAAAAACTAACTCGAGATGAATTTAATAAACATGATTAATCCACACTTTGTTAGTAAAAAAAAAACAAAAAAACACGACATTCACTGGTGACTCATTTGTAAGCACATCTGCCGGTGGACTAGCGGTGCCATGAAGACAACAGCTGACTGAAGGCAGGATTATTGTGGTAAACGAGGTTTGCGGACATATTTTAGGCTGCAGTCTTTTGGAGACCGTGTAAGACACGTGTGCGTGAAAACTCCGGAGGTCGCCGACATCAGGCAGACAGGCTGCGGCGTTAAACCGCGGCTAGTTGTCGTTAGCTCCGAGGTCTCTCACCGGACAAAGAGGCAGAGGAAACTCGAGCTCCGGTAACCTTACCTGCCGCTTATTCATGCGACGGACATCGTCGAGAAAGTCTAACGATAACATTGTTGCAAAAACTAGAGAGTAGAAAAAAAAAAAGCACCTAAATCACATCAAAACGTTTAAAGTAACGAGCATATGGATGCGCGGTCGAGCTGTGAAACTTGCATCCGAATCTTCCGGGTGCGCTCGACCGGAAGTCCCGCCCACATGTGCGCTGCGAGGTGAGGTGTCAGTTCAGGATACGAGAGAGGGGCAGAGGGTGGTTTCCAAAAGTACGAAGCTGAAGAGAAACGTGTTGCTGGCTCTGTCCTCAAATGCTGCTGCACCGGAGTGGTTTAGGATCACACAAGAGGCTGTTTATTCACGAGAGGAACATATTAAAAGAGGCTCGTTTGTGTTTAGCTGGGATTTATTCAACTGAGATCAAGATTTATTTTAAACGTGAATTAGCACTATATAGCGATGAACAGCTTAATAGATAAATAGGTAGATAGGTATTTATTTAGAGCAGGTTCGAATAAATGTTGAAAGTATGTGAGTGATATATACCTCTTTTACCCAAATTGAAAGTTTTTCGGTTTAAGTGGACTAGACCGATGCACAAAAGAGCCCATGTATTGTGTGGAGATGATCTTGAGTAAAGGTCGGATATTTTTTGGTGACACAGTGAGCAAGCGGGTGACTGTATGAGGGAATAAGCTATCCCCAAAGTCGTTTGCCATAATCAAAGCATATAAAAGATAGTTTTTAAATATGAAACGTAGCATTGAAATGTGCTATTTTTTTTTTAATGTAAAAACTATCTTTTATATGCTTGCACTATACAAAGGTGCATCAGAGTTACTATACATAGTAGGTTACAATACTTGCGACTCACACTGCTATAGGAGATAAAAAGCAGTAAGAATAAGAGTTGGCAACTGTGGATCAAGTGTAAGATGTAGAACATGATAACAATCTTCATCAGTGTCCAGTTAGAGAAAAGGTGTGAAGGCTGATGGTTCCTCTGAGAAAGGATCAGTCCATGATGCTCTATCAGAGAATTGAGTTTGAGCCCCAGGATGCCGGCCTTTTTCATGAGTTTGTCAATTATGTTACTGTCAGCTGTTCTCAGCCTGCTGCACCAGCACACCTCAGCATACAGCAAAGCCCTGGTCAACATCTGCAGCATGATATTGCAGATGTTGAAAACTCTCCTAGATACAGTTCGTCCTCAACCGCCACTATGGCTGTACACATAAATACAGCTACTGACTGAGATGATTAAATGTTCTGTTAACCTAATGAACCCAGCAAAAGCATCTGGTCCTCAGTAACATTTCATATTTATAGGTTAAAGCAAGAATAATCTTGTATTTTTTATCTTGGCCACCAGAGGTAGAATAACACAACATGTTGTAGTATGGTATATTTTAAATTTTGTGCATTATTTGGAGTCTTTCCTTTGGGACCTGATGAGAGTATGTTCAACATTCACTTTTCTGTTTGTTTCCGTCGCTGTCCCCTTCACCTAATATAGCTATCTTATCCCGAGCTCCTAAATACTCTGCTTTATTTAGATACCAGTATCTTACTTACTTTGTCTGACATTTGTTTTTTGTGCAGGTACCCTTAACTGAGTTTATCAGATCTGTTTTAGCAGTTGTTGACTGCTGATGACAGAAATGAGGTCGATAAGAGAAGTGAGACTAAACCAAAACAATATAGTAATTGTGATGGAGTCATAAACCAAACAACCAGCAATAAAAATCTATTTTAATTATTATAAGGACATATTAATGGGCAGTTAAAGGTGGGTAAACTTCATTCTGCAAATAAAACAGAGTACAGAGTCATGACATGAGTTTACTTTCCACTACAACCTTAATTAACATCTCTCTTAATCAAAATTGTAATTATCCAAATAAATATAAAAAAGAAAAATATCAGCAGGCACCTGACCACAAATTATTACCTCATTGTTTTTATGATAGACGATGTCCAATTTCCCTAAAGGAAGTGCATATAACTGAGTAGATAATGTAATTGGTGACCACTCACTTGAAACCCACCAACGCTCTCTGGATGTTGACTCAGCCTTTAGAGATGATTAGTAATTCACAGGCCACGTGTGTGAGCCCTCATTTAAAAGTCAGGTTTGATGTTGGCATTTCTATGACTCATTCAATTGTGTTTGTGTGTGTTTCTTGGCTGTTTAAAAGCTCATTTTAATTTCACAACATTTTGTTTCCCCCTGATACAACATGTTGCAGTAACACTGTTTGGTTTTCCCATGACACTGTGTCATCAGGGACATGCGTATAGAGCAGTAATGACGGGGCTTGTGTCATGTTAGACTGCTGAAATGTACCTTAATAAAACGTAACTTTAAAAATGTGAGATAGTTTAGCTGCTACATTTTATATTTTTTTTTGCCTATTGTACATTAATAATTAAGGTTTTTGTTTTTTTTACAACATTGGTCATCAACAGTAAGAATGTGTACTTTGTTCATTATTTTCTCCTGAGTTAGAATATAAGTGATCGATTCCTCATTGAAAAATTATGAACATTTACTCATGCCACAAAACCTTTGAGTTACATGAGCAATCAGACCCTCATGCAAAAACATTCTCGTGCAGGGAAGAACAACAGCTGTTAAATTCACACACTGCCCAGTGCAGTTATTCATTAATGGCTATTCAGCAGTTTTCAAACTCATATTGTTATTTTTTTCTTATTTCTTAAAGAGCAACATGTTACTGAAATCTGTCTGTCTGAATCCAGATTTATAAATAAGCATAAATCAGCAAAGCCAGCGCAAATGGTTTTATGCAGAACTGAATATCACAGTTGGTTTGTGATGTATTTACACTCCATCAGATCGTTCTCTCAGTGTTCCTGCAGGCCTCCCCTGTGTGAGCAAAGGGCAGTAGTGTGAGGGGATATATATGTGCCCTACTAATAAAGTTTTATCCCACCAGAGGCACAGAGTGATGTTGTAAAAAAAAATTAGGACACCTGCTGAAGCTGTTTAGAGCCTGTGACTCTTGAATATGAATATTTCTACAAAGTGGGGATCCCAGGTGATAGCCAGTGTATGTTGTTGTAGATATTATAGATATTTATGACACCCTGCTGTCACACAAGGTGGCTGCGGGGAACTTTATGTAAAACATTGTGTTTTTTTAACAGATTTTTTTTTCATTGACCAATTTTTGTGTTCAGATTATTGCAATCACCTCCTTTTCCTCTGCAGTATACAGTATGTAGCCAACACTGATTTTATTCAGGTTTAGCCTTTAAGTTCTCTTGTGAGAGAAAATAATGTGAGATTTGCATCAGAATGTCATTATTTAATAGTCAGCAAAAGCTCACTGTGATATGGTAGATTATCTCAGCAGCACTGACGGTCAACTCAGCGATGGCACCGAGACCAGTGGCAGCCTGCGACTTTTGGAGGACTGGAGATAAAACTTTTTTCAAATGCCAGCTAGTCTGTGGCATTTAAGAACGTGTGATCCTTTTCATAAAATCTGGCTAAATGGTCACAACCACCCTGACCCGCCAATGGTAATTGAGGTCAGTCAGGTACAACAATGTGAGGTCGGAATCACAGCCAGCTCTGTGAGAAAGTGGTTCTTAGATACCACACCTTTGAGCCTCTGTTTCTGCTTTGAGTCTTTTTTCTATTTGCTTTAACGGGAACTTATGGACTGTACTTCCTCTTTAAATATACTACTGACATAACCTTGTTCAGCTCACGTAGACCAAATGTTCTCCTTTCCTTTGCTATTGCCTGTGTTATCTGTCAAAACTATCAAAATGAAATGCAAATAAGATCTTTTGTGTTGAGCATGTTTTTACATGTTGTCTCGTAATGAGCACGAATGTGAGACTGAATGCTGCAAATGTGTTTAATGTGCTAAAGACCTGGCAGCTGTGTGAAAGATCTTCACATCAACTCAACATTATGTCTTAATAAATGGAATGGGAATTACTTTGGCCTAAATGTACATGCAAAATCTCTACAGTTAAGGACTAACAATTCCCTCATTTGCTGCGTCTTATCATGGGTATTAAGGCTGTGATCACTCAGTGATTTTATTGCATTTTGTCAGAGCTACTCAGTGTAGCATGAGGAGCTGTGCCAATGCATCTTTTCTCTGTAATTTCTCCACTTCACTCATAATTTTTCTATTAACGTCTGGCGGGAAACATTTGGAATAAGGACTCATTCTCTGACGTTGTTCATCTCAGGCACATGTGATTTCTCAGACAGACAAAGATACACTGTGAAGAGATCATAGAAAAGTGAACACTTCAAGATTTCTGATATTTTAGTTAAGTTGCAAAGCAATGTCTATTTCAGATATCTTTCTCAATCAGAATTAGTTTTGTGGTGGTATTATATACTTATTATATTGTTTATCATCAGCATTAAAATAGCACAACAATTTTAACTGCAGGATTTTGGAGCAACAAATGTGACACTGAAAAACACTTTTATCATCTTCGCTTCGTTCCCTCATCAACTAAACATTCACTTTAATATGAGAGTTCAATCAAGTTAAAAACAGACATAATTTAATTACCAATGCAAGTAAACATGTTTGTTACTTGTCTTGTTCTTTCCTCGATGGCACGGTGATTGAGCTAACAGTAGGTGGCAGGAGTGTTGTGTTGCATGATCGGCCCAGTCTTCTCCATGTTGTTACCACACCTCAGTCACACTTCATCCCTGTCTAATGAACAAATTAATGAATGGAGTCGACTAAGTTCAGTGTCATGTGAACACATGCCGGAAATAAATTCATTAATCACCCTAATGAACCAGATGCCAGTCAGTTTTGCTCTATTTACAATTAAGGTTTGTTTTCAATGTTTCATAATGTCCTTTTTTCCCAAAACACACCAGAAAGTCTCTTATTTCCATTATCCCTGTTTTTGGCGAGTTACAGGTTTTTCAATATTATACATGGACCTTTTGGGCATTTTCATGACATAAGCACGTAACAAAGAACCTGTTAGTTGTCTATAGTTCTGCCCTGTAGATGAACAGGCTATAGGAACGTGCCGGTATTTTTCACTTGTGTCTTTGGTTCACTCTACAGCTGCACTTACTGGGCTTTTATAAGATCAAAACTGCAGTGAAAAGGCTTCTTGTATTGGCGGCTTTGTCATGCGGCCAACGCAGTAGATGTTTCGTGCGAGAAATACAAGCATCCGCTACTTCACACCAAAGTCTGTCATCCTACTCTTCTGTTGACAACCTCTATCCCTCTCATGCTACTAAACAACATCAGAAGTGACACTAATTGAACTATTTTTTGTGTGTGTGGATTTAGCTTTCTAGCACTGTTCACACTTGTTTGTGAGGCCACCGCTTATATAAGCCATGATTCACTAATGACTGGGAATCACATATAATTATCATGATGAAGTTAGCCTTTCAGTCTGTTGACACACACTGGTTGTGTGCAACACTTCATTCTCTAATATCACTGAAGGACTCTGATTTGCCCCTCAGTGGTATTGTTGTTAAACATGCAATGGGTCAATTGAACTTTCTTTTTTTTTTTTTTTTACACTGGCCACAATAAAGCGAGAGAAGATCACATTTTATAGTTTCATAACACTGAAAAAAAAACATCCATTATCATTAGCTGCTATCTTAGTATAGACTTTTCCTTCCTAACATATTTGCACATCTTTTGTATTTTTGCCTTTCGTCTTGCAGTTTATCCAATCAGTTTTTATGTGACGTTTGTCATTCCAAGCTCACTGTGTTGCACATTTATGCTTCACTCAGGTGTGACAGATAGTGTGACGTAGAATGTGAATGTAGAAAATATAAAGCTAAAGATTAAATGTTTTGAAGTTTTAAATTTGTCTAAAGAGTCAGCCCAAATATGGAAACCTGGCAACTGCTGCCATGTTGTAAATAACGGCTGCCTGTGATGACAGAAATGTGACACAGTCCTCTCAGATAAGAGGAGTCAACGAGATAAAACAGTCTTACTTATCTTTCCAGATGATATATGATAATGATTGCAATGATGTCAGATAGACTGAGTGAGACGGCTTTCATTACTCAGCCCACTCCATCATATGCAAATTTCTATTAAGACTGACATTCAGAATTTAAAAAGCACATGTCATGCACTTTGACAGTGTCTCATACAAGGTGTAATCATATATTTTATTGTACAGCCAATTGCATTCAAAGGTGCAGTTTCTAAAAATGCAGTGCAAAGGAGAATAGTAACAGTAGTAAGTAAACATGTCAGGTCAAAATACAAAAGCACAGCACCATCAGCCACTGTACAACAGTGTCATGTGAAGCTACATTCAGCTTGAATCATTCCTGAAAGAAAACTGTTGGATTACTGCCGGCCTTAAAAACATACCATATGACCATAAGGCTTACAGCATATCCAGGTTATATTTTTCTTTGAAGCGACAAAGGTAACTACAAAAGAATATGAATATTAAACATACAGGAGACAACATATAATGCCACTTCAGCCCAAAATGTCTCACATTCAGATACACTGACCTGAGATCTGTGACTGGTACTCGACTGATAGAATACAAATCCAGGAAAGACTCTACCGCTTATTACACAACAGCTTTAGCCCTATTTGAACATGAAGGCAGGCTAGAATAGAGATTCACCACAGCATGTGAGGGTATCAGTCCACGATAAGTGGCATCATGGGAAGGAATGGTGGAAATTTGATAGTAAAGTCTTTCTATTAATAAAGCTCTTTCCTCATGTCTGTAGGGTTTTATACTTATAGGCTTTTATCTTTCCTCTAGCTCCTCTTGGACTTTCTATGTGATCACTTAAGTCTCATTAAAAGATATTCATTCTACGCCATCTTGACCACTTTGGGAGCATCAGCAGTTTTTTGTTTCGTGGAGGTGTTGCTGCCGTCTTGCTCGGCCTTCCTGGGCATCCTTGGGCTACCAGCAGCTCTCCTGCCAGTCTGAGGGCTGGAGGAGCCAGCAGCCATCTTCCGCTGAAGTAAAGGGCTCCTGGAGCCCTTTGGCTTTGTTGGGGTCATTAAAGAGTCCATGATCTTTAGTGACCTCAGGCCAAGCAGACCACAGAAGTAGTTACACTTGTGTTGAGAGACAAAGTGCTCAAAAACTTTTGGATTCCCTTCAACAGTTAAACCTTGATGCCTGCAGTGACACATAACACAGCAAAACGAAATGTTAGTGTCATGATCAGTATAAATGCAAGTTGCCTGTAAAATTAGGTTTTCACTCTATAATTTACAGAAACAACAGTACAAATACACGAACCCGGTTGATTTGACTGAAATTCCAACATTGGTGATCTTTGTGTCAACACCTGCAAAATAACATCACGCAATTACTTTAATATTCTGTTGTTCAGGTAATATATACAGATTTGAAAGACGTGCACTGTGAATCGTCCCAAAAATACATTTTTTCAAATCCAAAATTTTCTCAATACACAACATACATAAAAATAAAAAATCTTTAACATTTAGATAAACATGTTGCAAAGGTCAAATTTAAAGTAGATCAGGTCAAATTTGCTGCTCTCACACTTGTAATTATTGCAAGCAGTGTTTTACCTTATGAGTTATAGTAATGTTGGTAATCCATCAACCAATTTTGAGCTTTATATGCTCACTGACACGTCTATATACTTGGCTTGGTAAATGTGAAGGTTCTGTTGTGGGATGAACCAGGACATAAGTTGGCCTCTGGTGAATTGTGTCTAGTCTGGACTGTGTCAATTCATGTGCTTACAGACTTGCACTTGCTATTTGGACTGCACAAGTTTTTTTGTATTTTTGAAATATTTAATTTTGGTTTATTTATTTTTGAGTGTAACATGCTGTGCACTATAAGTTGCTATCTGCATGGTGTGCTCATAACGGCCAAAAATTTAAGTAAGTGGCCACATTTCGGTCGCCATGTTAATTATGTTGCAGAAGAGGATGGACCAACAATCTATTTTCAAACTGCTGAAACTGGTGGCTGAGGAAACAGCAGCTGCACCAACAGTCAGTGTTTATTTGTCAGTACATACCACTGTGCTATTGTTTGGATATAACTCTTTTGTGTGTGTGTGTGTGTGTGTGTGTGTGTGTGTGTGTGTGTGTGTGTGTGTGTGTGTGTGTGTGTGTGTGTGTGTGTGTGTGTGTGTGTGTGTGTGTGTGTGTGTGTGTGTGTGTGTGTGTGTGAAACAGGAGACACAAAAACACTTCATTTTAAGTGAAATGACCGAATGAAGCAGGCAGATATTTTGGTGGGTGATGCATTCATTTCTAGTAAGTTTTCAAACGCAACACTACAATGTTAAAATTCACACACGTAAGTAAGTGCACTGACGGAAATACCTGCATCGAGACACTTGTCTAGATTTAATCCTGCTGTGTTTAATTCAAGTGTCAGCCTACCTTCTAGCCGAGTGAGTAGCAGGTTGCCATTGGTCCATTGAAAGATCCAGTGCTGCAGGGCACAGCACTTCTGCCCCACCTCAGAGCCAGTCCTTGTGTCTATTCTGCCTGTGTGATCTAGGACAGAGTATTTCTCATACTCTCCTGTCAGATCAGTCTCCACAGTGGCGTAGGGGACAGTGTTTGCTGGTCGGTACATTAAAAAGACTGGAATCACCCTGTAGAACAAACATGATCAAAATATAAATGACTTTTAGAGATGCTTAATGCTCGCTGTTCTGTAGATAACAAAGGATGGTAGCTTTTTATTTAGAGTAGACTGATTATACTCACTCAAGAAAGGACCCAAAGTTTTCTTTCACTCTTGCCTCTGCAGAGAAGATTTTGCAGTATTCCCGAGCCAGGTTCTGAATTTTACACTCCTGTGTGCAGAAGATTGGAGAATAGCCAGTAAAGATTAGCTCAACCAACACCAATTTATTTATTCAATCTTTTGATTAGTGCCACAGTAATCCTACAGAGGTGGCAGGAATGACACCTGATTCACTTTAATACCGGAATTTACTGAGTGACATTCAAATGAAAGGAGGCTAAATAAAAATAATAATTTACATACCTGCTTCACAATATCCAGATTCTTGTCTGTAAGACATCTTTCCTCTTTGCCTCCATAGGCGATAGGGCTGTGCACTTTAATGATACATGTGTTACCAGATTCAAACACAGGCTCCAGACCATAAATGACTTTTGCCCTCCAGACTTTATGAGAACAGCCATCTCCAATATGAGACTCCTTCATCATTATACGGCCAAAGAATTTGTTGCCCCAAACGCCAGAATCAGCCACACCCTTGTTGAATATTAGGGGAGTCATTTCGATTTCTTCTCCAACTGCATACACAGAAATATATATATATATATAAAAGGGCCGTCAGAAAAGCACAGGAAAAAAAATATATCTGTGCTCTAAACATGTAAAACCTCATCTTACCACCAAGGTCCTCACGTCGTGACATGCCAGCCAAGACTGCAAAACAGGGAGAGAGAAGACAGAAAAAAAATCATGCGGAGGCACAGTAACATAAGGAAAAACTTGTATGTTTCTTTAATAAAAAATAAAAAGTACATACAATCTGCACTGAGTAGGATGTCTGTTGAGTCTGTCCCATATTCATTTGTGATTGAGCATCCGTAAACACCAGAGTCTTTGCATGATGCCTGAACTATGGCAAGATTTACCTGAGTTTCATCCCCTGCACTGAGACACAAATAAAAAAATAATAATACAGAATGTATAAGAATACCTTTTGATTTTAACATTATATATATATATATATATTATTATTATATATTATCTGTACAGATATTCCATTAAGTGTCATAATGTAGACAAACATACTACAAGTAAGTTCCTCTGTTAACTTACTTTCTTTTAACCTGAGCAATCTCCTCTTCATTTTTGTACCATTTTATCGTGGAGTCACTGAGAACATTGAAGAACTGGCACCACAGCTTCAAGTGTCCTGTGGCATCTGCAAACGTTTCAGCCCTGATTTTACGGATAACCTGAGGAGCTGCAGAGATCCAACATAGACAACATGGTGAAGGTCCCCCCTTTTTTATATTCTGCAAAGTAACCTTACTATATCCAGTTTGATATGTTTGCTCTATATAACCTACATAGCAGGGTTTGCTTTGAAAAAAAAAGAACTTTTTAATGACATGCCTGAATGAAGGGGCACGTGTCAAATAGCAAATTTCATTTTTCATCTGTAATGAGTTCGTAAGAATCTAAACACAGCCCTTAGGATGGATTTGTGTCCAGCTGCTAGTACAGGCAGGACAGCTAAACATCTGAGCTATCAGCACACTTTCATTATCTCACCCCAGAACACGAGTTCCTAAAACTGATCTTCTGTAAATATTTTTGCCCTCTGGAGTGCTGTTTTACTTTAAGACGCCCTGCTGTAAACTCCACACTGTTGCCTTTACAAAGATTAAAAAGTATTGTGTCTTTCTTTACAGACCAAGTTTTGCAATAAGAAACTGTCTCTCAGAAAACTTCAGCAGTATGCATTGCTGCCATGGTCTTTTTTTTTTAATATCACCACAAGGGTGGAGCCAAAGTAGGAAAACATTTTATTTGTCACATAGTTGTCATTTTTTGTCTTCAAGCAACATTTTAAGATATATATATTTTGTTTTACCTTTGAACGGGTTGTACTTGTCCTTTTCTGCAGATTTCCCCTCAGCATGGATCTCCTCAGTGGGCAGCTGGTTTGGTGTTTGACTTTCTGATGCAATCTTCCTTCTGCTCAAGAGTGGAGAACGCCTTTCTACTCGAGAGGTTTGCTCACCAGCAGGCCAAAGAAGAGGTGAGCGTCGAGACAGGCTTGGAGACACAGAAGGGGTCACAGGACTCGTGGAAAGCTCACTGTTCTGCGTAGGTACCTCCTTTTTCTGAGTCTGGTTATCAACAGGTGATGTGGCCTCTGTAGCCTCCTCCAGTTTGGCCTTGGTTATTAGGATTTTGCGGCGTGCCCCAGAGGCCAGCTCTTGTGGAGTAGCAGAAGGGATGGGAGAAACACAGTTTCTTTTCTTCAACAATGGACTAGGCTCAGGACTTGGATTGTTTATGGAGTCAGACTTCATACATTCGTCAGCCATAGAGCTCTCTGGCTGGATAAACTGAGGATTATTCCTTAGTGTGCCAGAGCTAAATTCACTTTCAGTGGGAAACTTTTGCACACTCTGCAACACTCTGTTTGTATTGTGTTCCTCCATTTTGCCCTGATCAGCATGTGTTGACAAACTCATTTCTGTAATCCTCCCTTTAATTTCACCTGTTAGTTGAATTTCTGGAATTAATCCCAGGTCTTTGCCTTCAACAGGTTCTTCTTTAGCATGCTCCAAGAAATTTACATTTTGCTTTTGAACACTGGCCTGCATATCTGTCACTGTGATTGGAGACCCAGATTCCTGATCGACAGTCCCAGATTGGTTTGAAATGGATTGGACTGGATTGGTCAGTTTGTCCTTAGCAGTCAAAGAAGTAAAATTGTGTTTGACAATTTTACTCCCAGAAAGGCAACCAACAACGGAATAATCATTTGGTAGAACCAGAGTTGATGCTTTAGTTTCTTGGCCAATGTCCATGACACTTCCATTACATTTTTTGGCATGTCCTGTTATGTCTACAGAAGTGTCAGTGTCAATGACAGAAATAGGAGGGACCACAAGAGGTTCTTGCAAAGCCTGAACATGTGGGGAAGTTGTATTTTGAGTCCGGTCCTGATCAGTTTTATTTAGTTGTTGATAAACCTCCATAAGTGTTGCCTTTATGCTTGTTGGTGCAGTATCATCAATGCTCATCTTGGTTTCCCTCTTAGGCCTTGACCTTTTCACTTCCAGATTACCTTTTCGGTCATCAGCGCTTAACTCCTTACTTGTCGCTGTTGAAGTCGGATCTGGTAATAAACTAGCATGGGTCGGTAGGATGGACACTGGATTTGCTAGTGTGGAATGAAGAGCCTTTATCTGTGACCTCAAGAGTTCGGCGATAGATATCACTTTCGTCGCAGGTTTTGGAATTTCCAGGAAGTCGATGACTTGCTCCAAAGAGTTTGTGTTTTCTGGAGTTTTTGATAGGAGTGGGAGAGCAGTATCAACTTTATCTGACATCAGATTATTTAAGTCTGAACAAGGTTTCTCCACCACTTTAGATTTGGGTTCACTCTTCTCGTTTCTTTTATAAAATGCATCCACAATGATTACACTACTGTCTTTATTCCTCGTGCCAATTTTCTCAGTCATATGTTGAGTAGCAGTTTCAGTCTCCATCTCAACTATCTTCTCATTTGGGGCCACACTGTCAATCTGAACTAATACCTTATCAACTGTATTACCCTTTACCTTCTCATCATCTTGTACTTCTGTCCCTTCAACAGTTTTTATAGCTGTATCAACTTGGCTTTGCAGGGCGGTGGGTGAAACGTTACACCTCGGGGTGTTGTCACCACCAGCAGGGCTGTCGAGTGGAAAGCCCTGCAGGTGTGTTAAAAGGACCGTATGGCTTTCATTTGAGTCCCTCGAATGATCCCATGTGATCTGTGTCATGTTGTCAATGGCTGCTTGAGGACCACTGCACAAAGAAGAGGTCTTGATGTCATCCGTCAGGGTCTTCCTCTCTATCTGAGTCTTTTGTGGCAGTTGAGAGCCGAACGTGCACCGGTCTGGTGGTAGCTCAGGGCCGACAGGTGCATCATCCCTGTTCATCTTCGTATGGGCCTGTGTAACCTTGGGACATAATACAAGCAAAGGTTGCCATGCTGTAAACACTTATTCCCTTATCCCTAACTATGCTGCACATGGATAAACACATGCATTTTTAAAAACAGCAACAGCGTAACCAGCAACAAACAGAGAAAGGAATGGGAAGACCTTAGAGCAAAAATACTTTTAAGAACTAGAAAACAGGTATTGTTAGTACTTTAACCTACTCTATTGCCAACGTAAGACACATTCATTTGAAAAGATGCAAAAGCTGCAAAAGATTGAATTCTTGCCACATTAATATTTGTATTCCTGCTAATAGATTAAAGGGAAATCTACTCAAATATATCATGTCAGTCCTTTCAAATCCAACTGCAGCACATTGACTAAAACCTGTTAGAAAATACAACTAACACATTGTCCAGCAAGTATTCTTTGAGTCCTATTGCTCATTAGTAAAAAAAAATCATATAGTAAAACATAAGGGAGGAACACGAGATTCCTGCACCATACAAGCATGTTTGATGAGTGTCACAGCCCCATAAAGTCTGTTTTGAGCTCAGTCCCTTTTTAAATTAGTCTCCCTGTGTCACGTCATTGCATCATAGATTAGATAACCCATATTATAGTCCAAGGTCCATTCTTTTGGCTTATATCGTGCCTCAAAAAGAAACCTCAGAGTTGACTTTAAAATATTAAGCTTTTAAAATAATATATTATACGGTCAAAACACATGCCACATCCCATTTCGGCTAGTTTCTCCTTACTTCCCCTCCTCTCCTTCTAAGTCTGACATGGGGAGGTCTATTCACAAGGGAGGTTGCTATTTTACATGTAAGGGTGGCCGGAAAGGAATGCAAATTATTTAAAGTGGTGCATGCTGTGTTTTGTCTCATCTCTCACTGCTGTCAGTATCCAGCCATGCCGATGAGGCTATTACATAAAGCAGTGTAGAGAGACTGACAGTCATCTAGTAGCAAAATGAGTGACACTTGACGATGTTATCAAATGACCATCCATAGCAACTCTGCTGCCCTCCTATTAAAAAACAAGCTGAGAATGTCTTATAATTTTTTATACACTTATCTATCATTACCTTTTGACAGAGCCCAGCGAGCTGTTTCTACCTGTTTCCAGTCTTTGTGCTTATCTAAGCTAACTGTAGCTTTATATTTAATGAACAGACATGAGTGTTTTAATCTTCTCATATAACTCTTAGCAAGAAACCAAAAGTATATTTAAAAAAAAATTCAAACCCTTATTTTAACGTAGGATAGAATTCTAGTTTTCAGTCCTAAAAGATGCTACAAAGGCCTACTTTCAGACCTTCAAACTTACATTATCCATCATACCTGCTGCAACTGTCAACATGTGCGTCAGTTCATTCTTGTCTACCAGCACAGCATACTTGTAAAAGCTATAAATAACTCCAGGATGCTTGTGCTGTGTTGGCAGCACAAAGCACTCATGAGCTCATGCGAAAAGGGTTGCTCACCTCACTCGGCGGGTCTGGCCGGGACACAGACGCCTTTTTTTGGCAAGAGCTCGTTTCCTTCTCAGACAGCTGCTCTCCACCCGGTTCACATGGATGTTGATGCAAAACAGTCCTGCTGTCACACAGTGTATCCACTGACTTACTGTGTCTGTGTGCTAAAGATTCATCAGAGGAAGACTTTGACTTCACGTCAACATCCATGGCTGTAACGTGTTTTGATGTATGAATGCCCTCCTTTGATATGGGTTGGAGTGTTGGTGCAACACTTGACCGTGGTGGTGTTGAAATAACGCAAGGAATTCCCAAAGTTTCTGCTGAATCTTTGCTTCCAGCTTGCTTCTCATGTTTTGCAGCTTTTTTACCCTCATTTCCAGACACAGTACGACTTGTAAAAGTATGAGCAGCAGGTGGTAGTGAGGCAGTGTGCTGGTCTTTCTCATCTTTTGACGGCCTTTCAGCAAGCACTGCTTCCTCTGATTTCTGATGTTCTCCTATCATCCTTCTTGAGTGTGTGTCTGCAACTGATGACTTAACAAAGTTCTCTACTTCCATAACCTCCTCTGAACTCCCTGTAGACTGCATTTCCTCTGTGCAGGCCGGAGCTACAGAGGGTGAACTCTCTTCTTTTGCCCTTCTTTCTCCAATCACCCTGTCTCCCAGAGTGTCGGCTTTTGCAACTTTTGCACTGCTGGAAATTTTAATCTTCTTCTTGACAGAGGGTGTTTTTGGTTGGTGTGCAGTGAAAATCTTCTGAGTGGAGTCATATGTGTATGTACCGCTCTTACTGCCATTGTCATTGATGGCCTGCCCACTGGTGATAGCAGACACTGCTCTATTAGTGACAGGGGCTGGCTTTTCCTCAGCTTCCTCCACAGTGGGCTCCTGTAACCTGGCCTCCTTCTCCAGAGCCACAGCGTGATGGTTGTCCTCGCTGCCCTCATCCTCCGTGGAGCTTGGCGTGCTGAGAAAGGTCTCCATTGTAGAGCGGCGTTTCCTCTGTGTGCGGTCCGGACTGATGGTTCGCAGCGGCTCCTGGTTTTCTTTGCCTTCTGCTTCCCTGTGTCTGTTCTCTGCCTTCTGTTTGATCTTGGCAAAGTAGCGCTGGTGGATTTTGAACTCATTCATTTCTCCCACCTCCAGAACCCCAGAGCAGGACACAATGCCTTTAGTGTTGATGGCGGATGCCTGGTATATAGCTGCATCTTCCACAGTGCAACTGTGAATACATTTAAATCATATCAAGTCATTGTTATTGGCAAAAACGCAAGAAAAAACTGTTCAGTTAGCTAATCTCTTATCAGAGAGATTATTTTGGGGAACAATGTCAAGGCATTGTCTTTATTTTGTACTATTCATAGCAGAAAGATTGAAAGAATACACTGAGACATTTGCAGTACAATTGTGCAGGTTTTGATAAATCACATTTCTTCAAAGAGTTTGTAGAGGCTTGTTAATCTTAATAGTATCTTGGTACAACACATACAGTCTGATTTCATAACAGTGTCTCTAAATATACCTACTTGTAAATGTGCAGGGAATGACTTTGTCCATTGCGGAATATTTCATATTTAGGCAGTCCACAGTATCTGTCCAACTGCATGTCATCCTTATACCATGTGACCTGAGGGGAAGGGTATCCTGGTAAAGGAAATAAAAATAATAAAACAAGACATTTGGGCAATATAGTATAACTGCTATGTTGAGAACGGTTTACTGTTTTAGCATTACTGTTTTTTTTTACATCTCTTAAAATGTGACAGCAAAAGCACGATACTTCTTGTTTTGTATTTTAGTCCTGTCACAAATGTCTGGAGTAAAGTCTTGCTAAGTGTTTGTAGAGGAAGCAGCATTTACCTTCAACCACACAGGAGAATTTCACGTTGCAATTTTCGGACACAGCTTTTGACTTTAGGGTAGTCTCAAAGGACGGCTGCGTCTCTTCAGTTAGTTGTGCCATCACACTGCAGAGCGTGCTCCTGTGCAAGAAAGGTCAGGTCAGTCACAAAAATCAGCTGCGTCTATATGGTTTTTGTTATTATTCTCTACAGACTGGATTATTGTTTTTTGTAGATCAGTTTTCAGACTCAAAGGAAAAAAATATTTACCTTTTTTTGTTTTTAACTTTTTAATCAGTTAAAAAAAAATTCTATCACATGGGATGGACATAACAAATTAAATAAAAAGTGCAAAATGTTTTTTTGCTCCTGAGACCCAGTACCCATTAACTCTAGCTGACATTCTCTACTGTGTTCCTGTCAGAAACTAATACAGCTCAGAGATAATGTTTGATTAAAACATACATCATTTCTATATCAACCACAGAAAAGCACAGATTTAATGTGACTTCACTCCCAGTTTCCTAAAAAATTATGTGGAAAAAAGTTTTGAGTCTAACCGGAAGAACACTTTTTTCTCTTATCAAAAAAAAAAAAAAAAAAAAAAAAATAGTACAAATAGTGCAGTTGAGTACAAATAGCTTTTCTTCCTTTGAGAGTTTTCATTGGTCCACATGACATTAATTACAGCAATAAAAAACTAAATAGCTTCAAGAATATTGAACCGTTGTAGCATGTGGAAATATGGGAGAAACATCACACACATGCAGCTTAATGTAAAACAATAATGGCTTGCATGCGTATCAGATGATCATTATCGTAGTGCGTATGTGTGTATACAGTGCGTGTTGTTGATCCATATCTGGTGTTGACATCCATTTCAGTATTGGGTCAGAGCATAGTCAAAGGATACTGTTACACTTCGCTGAATATTACTTCCAATTAAGCAAACGAAACAAGACGTTAATGCTAAAGACAGTCACACTTGTAAATTAAAAACATAATGAATGCATTTAGTCGATGCACTTTATACTGCTGTGTGTGTTAATGGCATTCAAGGCTCGTTTTCAGAAAATATGCTACAAAAATACTAATAATTAATAGTAATTAGATAAAGCGTAACTTCAGAGGGAAGTTGTTAGTTTTACAGGATTTTCTTCCCCCAAAAATGGCTGATGGAAATTGTTATTAATAATACATTAAACTATTTCCATTTCCACTACTAGAAAATTATCTATTGAATGATAATCCTTGTTTTGCATTTGTATTAATACACTGTAGACATTTGGAGAGTATATGTCCAGAGACTACTCTGCTTTGAAGAAACACATGCCTGATATTGTGCGAGAAGAATCCTTCTATTCTTATCACATGATGCACAGTGTCATTAGGAGGTTGACCTGGAGGACAACACTCCTTGTCCCATGATCAAATCTGTGCAAGCATGAGCTAATGTGGATGCTTGATATGAAATGAGGCCTCGTGGAGCATAGTTGGGATTCTGCTCTATATTAGCACTTTATGGTGACCATGGCAACAAACAAAGAAACAAGCCTTATCCACTTTAAGAAAACCTTAAATTATTGATTATAGATCAAATGCGTCCCTACAGAGGTGTTTTCAACAAGTATGGCATAATCCTGAGTTAATCTGGAAACTGTACCTGTTTTCTGGCCTCACGTTAGAGAGATAACTGCAGCCACCAGGCCGGCTGCTCCTGCTGACATCGTTCCCATTGCTCGACCTTCCATTCCCAATAGAGGAGTGTGTTGTTGTCCTCCGTGAACCCATTTTCCACCAGGTGAAGAAATTCAAGAAAAAGTAAAAGTTCTCCAAAGGAAAAAAAAGTTTTGTTGTCACTTACTTTCGGGCTCTCCTGGGAGATTAAGCTAAAAGAGAACAAAGAGGCAAAAGATGAAAACTGGTAAACTGAATAGTAATCCAAATAAACCTGTAACATAAAAATAAATTCTTAATTTAGTTTTTTTCATAGTTTGTCATTAAAAGTACAAACATCAGCACAAGAGATTCTCTGTTAACATGTACTGTACTTCGACATGCTGTTCTATTCAGTATTTACATAGATAACACTCTTTTAACTATTTTTCAGTTAACTCACCAAGTTTCATTCCCTCCTTCGACAGATACCCCACAGCACTGACTTAAGGCACTGCAATTTCCAATCAAACATGAGCATGCGTACCCTCCTGGACTATTTATAGTTAGCCTGCAAATAGGCACAAGAGCACATCACACTTTCCAAAACTTGCCTTAGTAAAGAAAAACAATATGCCAGAACAAAAACAACAAAAAAAGCCATGTAGCAAAAGTTCTGTAGAGAAACAAGAACAATCCTTTTGGAAAATAAAATTCCAATTATCCCATGTCAAACACAAGGTCACCCAGATTTGTCAGTTCCCCAAATAGGAGGAGAGGATTTAAAAGAGAGGCCCATGTGGTCTTTTTTCTTTTCTGTCACCAGTGGATTGTAAGCACTCAGAGAAGAGAGGAAGCTTCTCAGAATGTAATAAAGAATCATATGAGCCTGTCAATCAGGAGGATGACGTCTATCGGTTTAAGTCCTTTAATATGAGCAGCACGTTCTTTCAGTCATCCAGTCACACAAGATTACTAACTTTCCAATCATAAAAGTGGGCATTAGGGGCTTGTTGACAGAGTAGGCCAAATCTAAAAGAAAACACAAACAGCAGACATGGCACATTTATTCTATCGTTCTTCAGGTTTCTTTCGTTTAAAAAAAGTTTAAAGTATCTGTTTATTATATTTATAATATAAAATCGTGAAGCTTACCAAGTTCCCTGGCATGCATTGTACACTAGCTGACAATTGCATTGGGTCCCCAGAGGAAAAGCAGCAGGAATAGAACAGCCTTATATAGGCAGATCCCACTGACTGCCAAAGCGCTATGGGCTCTTATCTTTACACAAGCATGCAAGCAACCACACACACACACACACGCACACGCACGCGCACACACACACACACACACACACACACACACACACACACACACACACACACACACACACACACACACACACACACACACACACCATCAGTGACCAGCCAACAGATCTGTAGGATATTTTACATGACGTACTGCTTTTTGTTAAACATGATTTATACAAATATTTGGTTCAGTCGGAGGACGACAGTTTTTTTTTTTCTCTTCAAACCAAATAAAAAATAAGAAGTTAAAGTAACATAAAAATTGTCTTAAAGAATGCTTTATTTTTCACCTTCATAGCTGTCTTGCATGGTAAACAAACCCTACACCCTCCAGCTCCTCTTTGAACCAACTGGCACTAGAACTGTCATGATTTACAGCTTCCTGAGTGAGTTCTTAAATCAAGTTCAAAGATCATCTGAATTATCTCTCATATTACCACATACGCTCATCATATTACACATGTGCCTTCCTTTCAGCTTTTTTACTTGTTCCATCCATCCATCATACACTTTCAATGTTTCCTGCCAGGGAGGTGATACGCTGACTTAACTTAACTAAAATAAAAGACATATTTAAAAAAAAAAAAAAAAATGCAAGCATTTAAAACCTTTAAACTTTCTAAATGGACACATAGTTTGGCATTTCAGAATGCATTCCATCAATTACAACACACACGTGCGCACACACACACGCACACACACACACACACACACACACACACACACACACACACACACACACACACACACACACACACACACACACACACACACTGTGGTGATAGACATGTATGGGCTGCAGAGCCTTGTATTTGACCGTCGGCCAGTCCCCTGTGGAGGGGCTGGAAAACACAGTTGCCTCAGCATGGTCTGGATATTCTGGATGGGGTGTGTACAGAGAGATCAAAGGACAACAGGGTGTGGAAACACTGCTGAAGCCAGGAGACTCTGTCACATGACTGTATTTCACAGTGTATCCCCTTAAAGCTTGTGGGTAACTTGTTGATGGTTCAAGAGGGATTTCCCTATAACACTTTAAATATATATATATATACACACATATACATATATACATACATATACACACACATATACTGATTACAATGATTTCAGCATTGCATGTCCATTGCCTCATGTTTTGCTATGTATAGCAGTTCACAAAATCCTGCTGTGGTTTAGTCTGGCAGATTTATAGAGGGGCTACTGATGATGCTCTCTCAGATTACTACCCCTGGCTTTGTTTATACCATTATCTATTTTCTGCAAACATAATTGTGCTCTGTAAGGAATAAAAGGAGGGTCCTGAAGGGCAAATGTAAATTGTTATAATCGGTCATTAGAACCTGATGGGTAATGGAGGAGCCCAGGTCTGCAGGACTGATGCTGTTCAGGATGTGTGCAGAGGTGTGTGTGTGTGTGTGTGTGTGTGTGTGTGTGTGTGTGTGTGTGCGTGCGTGCGTGCGTGCGTGCGTGCGTGCGTGTGTCTGGTAGAGACAAGGATAGACGAAAAGGTATGAAGCAGGTTGGAAAACTGTCAGCTCTTTAGTTTCACTGTGGCATTCTTTAACCAGCTCCATGGACATCCAATAAATAGTGACCTTTCAGCGTGTGGTCGTGAACCTTTCACTCACTACTTCCTCTTGTCTCTAACTGTTTCTCCTGCCGTGATGTCATCAACTAAAAGACAAAATGAGAAATTAGGTTTTTATTTCAGAAACACCATCAGAGAACACCTGCCTTCCGCAAACCAATATGCCCTTTCATGCACAATGTCAGCCAAAATGAATGCCATTATAGTTTCATTTTTCTGTGCAATTAAACAGGCACAACATGTTTGTGATGAACGGGTGCTGTCTGTAACTCCTCACCAGCTTGAATGACAGAGCTGGGAGAGTCTCTGTTATGTGTCAGCTTTGAAGCCTTAAATTAGAATGAGTAAAATGGGAATGTTCACTGGTGTTGTGGTAATCTTCAGAAAATGGTGATGTAAATGTGAACTGACCCACTTGAAGCCAGATTTGACTTTAAGGGAGTTTGTACTCACCAATACTGGGTGCATTCATTTGTAAATCATTTGTTACATATTTTGTAACGTCAGCTGATGAGAAACATCTATTACAAATGGACCAAGATCCTTTGCCTTTTTATTATGGCCAGAGATTTGAAACAAATTTAACACCAACTGTTTTTTCTTTTTCTATTCTTTAAGCAAATAATGTAGAAAGTAAGAATTAACTCTTTGATGTTGCTGCAAATAAAGTGCTGAGATAAATCTCTACTATTAAAGCTACATGAAACCCCAGCAGCATGGGAACACGCCGTTCTAATTCAACTGGAACGTTACAGTTCCCAGATCCAAGATGGTTTGAGTGGCGAGGTGTCAACACAGACACACGGGGAGAGGGGTACGCTAGTGCACTAACAGGGGGAAGGGAGCTATAATTGGGCTTTTAAATCACAGATTAATGAATCTGAGGGTTGAGGCCAATTTAACCCATTTATAGGACCAGAAAATGACATAATATATCCGGGTATATTTTTCATGACACATCAAAAAGACAAAATCATATAATCAGCGTGGTGATATCAGTTCATTCAGACCTGTTGAGCTCCGCCATGAAAGTTTATTGGCAGAGTGACCCAATGGCAAGTGTACCCCGAAACACTCTCCCACATGCACGCGCAGTTGGACAGCAGATTATTTTGATGTTGGACAGGTCTCTGTGGAAACTGAGCTTGGCTTTGTACGGCCGTCTGGCCTGCTGCTGAGGTTGTGACATCATCCTCTGAATATTCACACCAGTGTCAGCTCCAAGGAAGCAGAAACAGGAGAAGACTTGACCTCCAAGAACAGCTGTGTGCCCCACGCTCTCATACACATCTTGCCTTTATGTGGAACTGCACTGCGTTCAGCCATTTACATCCACAGACAGTATTGACTAATGGGCCTTGGCTAATACAGCATGAGGAGCATGCTCCTGATTAGACTATATCTGATGGTCATTATTATGCATGGATTCAATGTGGCCTCAAATAAAGCTTCAGGAATAAGGAAGCTGAAAAATGGCGTACACATTGTGATTAGAATTTTTGCAAAATTGGAGATAAAATGAAATTAAAAATGTATGTGTGGGATATTACAATTAGGATATTTTACTTTAAAATATAATTATAGTTCATGTAAAATGCCAATTTGTCTAACCCAAAAAGGATTTCCATTTTTGTGCTCGTGTTTAGTCAAAACTAAGCACGAATGGCAGGTTAAATCTTTAAACAGCTGTCTTATGTATCCTTGTTTCATTTGATCCATTTATTTAGTAATAATAGACATACAAATACACAGCACAAATGAGCACCAATGTGACAGATTCTTCTTCAGTTGGAATTGTAGTGGCCTCTAGTGGTGACAGCATGAACTCTAAAATATTACCCTGCACGTAGTTTTGTTAGAAACTGGCTGTTTGCTGCTCTACAATACAGATTCTTGTTCATTTTGATATTTCATAAAAAAGCAGAAAAACCTGCAGAAAACTACATTTATTTGCAAATGGAGTTGGCACTTAATTCGGCATTGAATCTGATAAAAGGGGCCTTAAAAAGATCATCCCACATGGCAATATCTGGTTAATATTTTTTTATTTAAATAGGATACAAACACCTAAGTCATCAAATCCAAAGTGTAACAGTTAATATTTATAAGTTTATTTACAATAAACAAGAAAAGACCTACATGTTAAGCAGACAGAAGCAGTGTCCCAAATCTATACTACTCTAATAATAATAATAATAATAATAATAATTAGGATTTATACCTTAGGACCAATCATGTACCAATTCTGTTTTAGCAGTTAGTTTAAAAGCATGTCAACATACTCACCATTTTTTACGTATGATGTCAGATGCCAATCAAAGCTCAACTTTAAGATTTAATAATTGTTATTTTCTGCTTTCTGTTGAATCACAACTCAGTTTATTTTGACCGTTTGGTTGTGAGCTCCCCATCCATTTCCTTGCATAGTGTGCAATATAATAGTGTGCCTTAAGAGAACACTCAAAATGAAACCTTATTCATTATGTCTACTCTCGGTATCGAGTTCCTTAATTTTTGTATTCTTCAGATGTGAACATGTGATATTCGAACCTGTTTTGAATCAGTATATAATACGGATTTTCCACGAAACACTTAGTAATCATTAGACAGGATGAGGTCATTAATCTTTAGAAAATCTGTAATCTCCATGCACGTATACATCTGACTTATTTTAACCCAAAACTCACTTTTAAACAGTCAATATAAAAAATTGAAAATAGCAGTACTCAAAATATAAAACTGTAACCGATAAAACATGTAATAAAAAATATATTCTGCACAGACTGAACTTCAGTATATAAATGCCACCGAAACCTGAATCTGCTGTGATTTGTCAAAAACAATTATCGATTCCACAATAACTCTATAAATTGGTATTATTTATGTACCTTTACTTTCTTCTCTCTTTCTTCTTGAGCATGTCAGTGATGCTCAAGGATGCCTTGCGCTTTACACCTTGTGGGAAAACAGAGAAATATTTTTAAAAAGGCAAGATTTACTGAAAGCGTGACTCACATCAAAACATTCTTCACATCAAAGGGGATGAAACTCTGATGAAAGAATGTTTCTTGCAGTACCTTGCTTTTTGTTGGGTGACTCAGCGCTGTCTGGGGATCTCTTGGCATAAGCCAGCTTCATCCTCTGAATGTTTTTCTTGCTGATCACTTCATGCTGTACAATCGGATGCGGGTAGTCTATACCCACAATGCATCCTGCGGCCTGCTGGATGCTGCGTGGAGCTTTCCAAGGTTCGTAGATATACTGTGCTGGGAACTTCTTTAGAAGAGGAAGGTACTTTCTGCAAACATGGTAGAGGCCAAATTAATTCATATTATGCACATTCAGGGTTGGCATTTAATAGGTTAATGATCATACTTGATGTAATCTCCATTTTTGTCCGTCTTCTTGCCAAAGGCGACAGGAGAGTACACCCTGAAATACTGGTGGAAGAAGGTGCTCGCTGACAACCACTGCCAGTTTCCTGCGTTCAAAGCCCAGTCGCCATCCAACAGAAGCTCCTCAAACACCTTCAGGAGCAGCAAACAACATGTTAGAATCGTAATCCAGTCATTAATCCACAATTTGAAAAAAAAAATGTGGGTTAAAGTTGATGCAGCATAGCCAGAAGATGTTTACTTGTTTAATCTTATGATTTCTTCTTTATTGTAAAAACCTGATGCCTCCATTTACCACAATGTAACTTGACCACTGACAGCTCAGGTGGAGATTCTGATCTATTATGCTATAGCAGCAGCTTATGTAACTTTTGTATATGCGATTCACATCCTGAGTATGACTTCCTTTGATGATTTCAAGTGTGACAGTACTTTGTAGTATTTTACAGTGGCTGTTAGCCGTATATCAAATACCAATGATATTTATTAAAGGTTAGTCTGGTTGCTCTAAAACATCTTTTGAAAAGCCCTTTGATTGATATGTCAACATACTGAGTTGTAATTTAAAGATGTCTAACAGCAAATACTGTAATCAGCACATCTTGGACAGGTTTTGTTCTTGTTCTGTGGTAAAACTAAATTCATCGCCATGCAAGCTAATTGCCACACCATCTGCCCTTCTTCCCAGCTAATCCATAAGTCTCCCCTGGTGAGGAAACAGGCCACAGCATGTCTGGCCAGGTGATGGATCCAGCCCTCCTTTCTCAGCTGAGTCATGATGGCATCAATGAAGGGGAAACCAGTCCGAGCCTTAAGGGGAAATAAGATGACGTTGATTATTTTATGGCATAGTGAATGAGATTAATTAAACTGTGATTAGATGAGTGTATCACCATAAAAACTCTTTCTCAAGTGTAATCAGTTCTCTTCGAGAGACACTTTTTAAGGGCTCAGCCTCAGTACCTCTCTCCATGCAGCGAGAAATTCAGGGTTTACGTCCCAGTCCACCTGAGTACACACATGGTTGCCCACCATCTTGTTGAAGTTAGGGATGCCAACACTGGCAGTGTAGAAGAACTCTCTCCAGAGTAACTGGCCATGCAGAGAAACTGGAGGATCTGAGTGCTTTTTCTGCCAAAGTCACACACGGAAAGGCCAAACGTTAGAAAAACGATCTCTCACTCTATTATCAGGCATGATAAACCCTTAATTAAATCAAATTTGTTTACTGTTGGAATTCACTAAACAATAAGAAAACTTAGGTTACCATCAGAATCGAGACCTCATTCACAGTGTTGTGACCTATAAAAACGTTACCGTGGTGCGACACTCACCCCCTGATAGACCTCTGAGAGCCTCCACCAGAAAGTTCTCGCTGACAGGCAACCAAAGGTGACATACGGACTGAGCACAGTGGTGCTTGGGCTCAAGGAGTTTGGAGAAGTCTGCGGCTTCTCGAATCCACACACCCATCCCTGTATTTAGGAAACACATGAGACATGTAAATCAGACAGGGAACGTACAGGAGGTTATCTGTCATAACAAGATAATTTAATTTAACTTTACACATTGCTGTTTTGGATGTTGATACTCTCACTTCTCTAATGCGTGGTGACTAAGATTCTGTCTAAAATGATCTTGTCATATTCATAGTAAACAGCCTTCAGTGATATAAAGAGGAGCGTTGGGTGTGAAGCTTGTGTACCGTTCTTTTCATATGTTCATCGAGTCTCCTGAGAGCCTCCTGCTCTCCTCCTGGGAACAGCTCCTCTCCCAGAGCCGTGGTGTCCTGGTTGAGCCCCTCCAGTGTAGGAATCCCGTATTTCTCCTCATGTTTTTCTGAACAAGGTGTCTTCACATCTTTGACAAGAGGAAATGTGTTTCATTTGAGTCCAAATGAGAATTCAGGGGCATTATCCCGGTGTTTCTGGTAGTTACCTTTCATGTTTTCCATAGTTGGAGCAGGGATCGGTCTCTTAGGGGGACCAAGAGTCTTCACTATTGCTTGCAAACGGTTGTAAGTAAGGGGAGTTTTTCCATTATTTTCCTCAATTATCCTATAATAACAACAGGACAACAACAACAGGACACAATTTTGTGTCATAAAATGCAAGTAATAAAGGAAAAATAGAGACGTAAAATCCCTGTGTTCAGCATGAGTAATACCTCTCCATATCATAAAGAGTGTGTGAGATTTTGTAGATGACTTCGACTCCATGTTCTTTGGCCAGCGTGGTCACTTTGTTGTCGCGGGTCAGACTGTAGGGCTCTGTGTCGTACTCATAGGTCAGCCTTGTTACGTTCCACTTGCTGAACAGCTCGAGGAAAACATCTTCTGGTTTCCCCCTGACAATGAACAACCTATGGCGAACACACCACAGCAGGACAACATGTTTTGGTAACAGCAGTCCGGCTTAAATCATATTAGTACAGTCAAGAACAGCAATCACAGATGTTTTCAACAGTTTTTGAAATGTCTGAGTTTAGTCTATGTGTGTCTACCTGGAGTTGAGTTTCCTGAGGCTGCAGTCCAGGTCTTTGAGTGCTCCGATAAGGAACCTCCAGCGAGTGATGCCCACACAGGTGTTGTTATGGAGGTAAGGGTCCAGGATGAACACAGGGTACAGCTCCTTGCAATCCCTCAGAGCAGCCATCAGGGCTGGGTTGTCATGCAACCTGAGTCCCTTGCGGAACCAGTGAATACATGTGTGAGCCATATCTGGGAACCTGGGAACCATGTGAATGCACATATTATATGCCGATTGTAAAATAAAAAGCACTGGAGTTCAATAGCCTCACATAAACTACATATAGTCTGCTATTAATTCACATGTATTCCACCGTTAAAACACAATTTCAATTCAATTCAGTGCAAAATCACCATGCAACATCGCCCCAATACACTTGACAAGCACAAAAAGAATAAAAAAAAGCACATCAAAATATCAATGTCGAGAAAAATTACCACAGAAAAGTACCATGTACCAAGTCCTTTATATCTTTGTAAGCTTTGTTAAACAGATATGTTTTAATTCACCATCATGGAGCCACAAAATCCACTGAAATCACGAGGACTATACTTTTACTCTGCAAACGCATATCCAACTTTTACAGCAACGTTTCAAACAATATCTACTGAAAAAGTATTTCACCGAAGGGGATGCATAAGTTCTTTGACACGCTCGCAGAAACAGTGAATAGCGCTGTCAACACGGAGCCAATGCGATGAACCGACAACATAACAAAATATCACACCGTCAATGAGTTACATTCTCAACTCAAACTCTAACCAAAAGCACACCGTGGAGAAACAAAACTCTACCTTAATTAAGGTAAAACTAAACTAAACCCCTAAGGTGGGCTCCGTCGCACGACGCTGCTGTGTTTTCTGAGAAAGTCGGTGTTGGGTAACATGCACGTTGACTGCGTTACAAAACGGGAAGCGCTGCTACGTCTGCAGCAAAATCAGCCAATCAGAGGAGAGCTAGTAAAAGCACATGCAGCTCCTGTAAGGCTTTGGGCTTCATCCACCACATGTTAATATCGTCCAGACAATAATCGAGGCCAATGCTTCAGCATTGTAACATAAAAAGCTACTTTGCGTCTTATTTTGTGCCAAGAAGGCATCTGAAAGTAGAAATCCAACCTTCCTCAGTCAAAAATAAAACCGACATGCGGTGATCCCACTAAGCATACCACGCTTTTGGTTTGTGACGCTCGTAGCTCATCGTAGCTCGCCGTGATCGTATAGTGGTTAGTACTCTGCGTTGTGGCCGCAGCAACCCCGGTTCGAATCCGGGTCACGGCATTGTGGTACAATGTCACGGCAGATGAGTGAGTTTTTATTTTTATTTTTAGTTGACTGCGCAATCTTGTCTCGTAATCAAATGTTGCTGTTGCTATAATGACGCACCCGAACCTCGTGTGTATTTATACCGAGTCATTGTACGTCTCGCTGCTGCAAGTACAACATCCGAAAACTCGAATATGCGCTTGTCGACATCGTACAGTGTGCCACAGGAAGCAAGTAGCTGCTTTGTATATTCAGTATCTTATTCCAGCCAAATTACAAAGAACACAATAGCTCTTATTTTCGCGGAAAGTTTTTCATCACTCATTACCTCAAAGCACCACCAGAGGGGGACATAGCCAAGGAAACCGGGAAACAAAGACTGGCCTATGACTGGCAGCTCATTTTGTTGTGATGACGAGAGCTCCACAACATGACACAGTTACATGTGCGCAAGGCAGGTTTGTCATCGCTGGTCATGGCACAGCGATGACAAATATGTAATAAATATATATATATACATATATGTGTGTGTGTGTGTGTGTATCTCTAGTTAGTGTACTTATCTCTATTTCATTCTACAGTACCTTATACCTTTACTTTATTGTATTTCGGATGGGAATAATTTGAATCCATTTGTCATAGTTCTGCCTCCGTCATTCATTCAGTCTGGTTGTGCCCTGTTGTTCACTCCTTTCACCCACCAAAGGTCTCCAATGTCTCTCTCTGTTCGTCCAGCCTCTTGCCTGCCACACCTCAGCTCATTACTCTTGTGTTGATGTCTCAAGACTTTCATCCTTGTCACAAGATGAAAACTCAAATGAATGAACGATGGACACTGTCCATATTTACTGCTTGAGATCTGTATGCAACCGTCAGTCAGGGGGAAATGCTACATGGACGGCCACTGCCCAGGGTCGGTTGCAAAATGTTCAAAAATGTAATGGAGAAGGACAACTAGTTCTTTATTACTACAATTACAAATTAAATTAAATTAAACATAGCAGGAGCTGTCTGTGTCCTGTTTCTGTCACATGTGCGTTCTATTCATTTAGACGTATACTTACACGCAGCCCCCTTTCGTTTTATTTAGAAAATTTTAAATTAAGATGCCACCAGGTGTTAACATGTCTCTGCTTATAGGGCCTACATATTAAACTGTAGTCGTGTCTACAAAATGAAGAGACAGGTCATTAACCTGTGTAGGATGAACAAAGTGGCCTAATGTTACAATCTGTTGCTGCCTTCAGGTCCTGTTGGAAAAATCGTAATTTAAATAAAGAGCGCAAATCAACAACGTGGTAAATTAGAAAATCTGACTTTTGATTGGCTTCTGCGATGTGACGTTAAAGTAGCTTTGTTGAGTATATAAACGGGTTAAGATGATACATTTTATGGTTAATATATGTGTCAATTATCACTTTATTCCTCGTTTTCTGCAGCAGAATAAAGCGCTCGTTTGTTGTTTGATTTGTGAAACTGCATGCCCCGTCGTGGTGTTACTCCGTATGTGTGATTATAGTCACTACCAACAGCAGACCATCGGAATTTCGGCCTCTGTCGTCCCCCCCGTGAAGGCAGCATCTCAGTCACCTCTCCGTTGGCTGACAGACTCGCCATTCAGCAACCCGCCCGCCCAGCAGCATTGAGAGCGGCATGGCAACGGCGAGGAGACGGGGGGAGAAGGTGTGGTGAGGGGTGACAGTTTAACCGGACCAGAGAGAGCAGCCGCCGCAGCAGCAGCACTATTTATCCAGTGAAGAAACACAGTACAGCTCGGCCAGTCATCGCGCGCTCACACACTGACTTAAACGATGCACCACCGCCGCCGCCTCTCCGCACTGTCGCTTCCTCTGACCAGGTGTTGGAGCAACGAACCGGGACGCCGTTGAACTTGTATGTATGTGCTGTGTGCACTTCTCTCTGCTGGTCCCGTTCGCAGACGATCGAGAAGATGCTGAGCCGACTGATGAGCAGCAGCATCAGGAGTCTGGACAGGGAATGCAATTGCACTGTGAGGCTGCTGGACGACTCGGAGTACACCTGCACGATTCAGGTCAGTGGGGACCAACAATCCCTGTCTCTCAAAGCATCTGGTCGTGGGGGACGTATTGATACGTAACGTGGTGGCGATCAGGTAAAATGACGTTTGCCCGCTCATATCTCCCCCCCCTCTGTCAGCTTGCAGGACACATTCAGATTAAAGGAGGTGCCATCCACCTCATGTTCATTGAGCTTCACATCACATCTGGCCGTGTGTTTATGTGCAGACTGTTTGTCTTCATGGGGCTGCAGACTTTCGTCAGAGCATTACCTGTGTGGACATGATGACCGCATGTGGTGTGCATTGCGTAGCAAATTTCAGGGATTGTCAGATACCACTATATGCCAACAGAAAGAATAAAAAAATATTTTTTTTAAAAACCCAGATCTCTGTATAAGCTGTTGTCATTTCAGCAGCTTTATGCTTGCATTGATTTGAATGCATTATGAAACTAATCTGGATAATCTGATCTTGAACGATTTCAGTGGAAGGCTCAGTGAGGATTTCTGGATCCTCTGGCTGCGTGAACCGGACAGAGCCACAAGAGGTTGATTCCCAAGGATTTACATGTTCCCCACAAGTGGGGAAAGTTAAATGTACTTTGCATCCCAGTAAAAAAAAAAAAAAAGGGTGGAGATCTCCTGGTTAGTGTTAACAAAGAAGTTGTTTGCCCTTTAGACTGACCCCGTGTTGGACAGAAGAATGGACACTTTGCAATGATAAGAGAACCTTACCTCCAATTCAGCTAATCAAATTTGTTTTTTTCCAAATTCCTTTACATCTGAGTCAACTTTAGTGGGGACATATTCCTTTCCAAAACCGAAATGATTTACATTCACAAGTTTGGTTGCAGCAGCGAGATCTTATGGATCCAATCTTGGGATCTCTGAAGGTTTAGAGCAGAATGGAAGATACACACAATGGGGAATACCCTTTGTTCAATAAGGTTGTTTGTATAAACTGGGTAGAAATAATTGTCAAAACACAATACAACACATACATGTACTGTATATCAACGGTTTCTGTTGTGCACTCCTGCATCATTAAAGACAGCTGATGTAGTGCTGTACAAGGAAACAGAATAACCTTTTTGTCTCCTGGATGTATTTATCAAAGCTGAATGTTGATGTTGAACTTTAAAACAAAGTTGCTCTACAAGTAGTTTAAATGCATTTGATCCAGTGTTACAGGCTGCATTAAGTCTGACTTCTCATCTTCTCACTTTGTGGTTTTGGCTGTTTGTATCAGCTCTGAGTCCATCTTTGGCTTTTATTTGCAGTTGACACAGTAGCAGAAAAGCACTCATTCACATTTATGGTCACTTGTGTTGAATAACTGCAGTTTATCATGTGTCTGTTTTTATTGTGTTGTAAAGGTGTTTCCATTTTTCGCAGTACCTGGTGTAGATCGATGTCCCTGTTCATTTGGTGGCTTAATTCAGAGGCTTCCATGTTTTGGTAAAACTGAGGAATGCTGCCCGTCAGATACGTCATTCAGCCAGTCTTTCAAACAGTTATTGTTATCTCAAAAATCGATTCCTGTATTGATGTGAATGAATGACGAGACACAACTAGAGTCAGTAAGCACACGCCGTTTCTTTATGAGCGAGAAAGCGCAGGAGTTAGTGATTAATGTGTGCACCTCTTTTTGTAAATCAAGTGCATGTGTGTGTCCTTCATGTGGCTGCGTCATTTTGAAGTGTGTGCATTGTCTAACCTGGTCGTCTGAGTTTGTGGAGAGGTGTTTGTTACTCAAAGGGATTCCAATGCTGCTGAATTAGAGATGACAGCACACAAAGGCCATCAACACAGGCTCATTTATAGGATCTGACGGCAAAGGCAAAGCAAGCCTTCCAAAGTCTAACAACTTAAAGTGGTGATGCTCTGGGGACAAATGAAATGGTAATTTTACGTCAGTTTCAGGTCTTCTCCTGCTTGTCCTCATCCAGTTTAAAACATGTTTTTAATATTGCCAACAAGTGCGGAGCAACATGATTGTTTTTCTTGAGATTTCAGACATATAATCATGTTTTCTGTGTAATATGTGGGAGTATGCAGTCAGATGGTGCTATGCAGTTGATGTAACTTTTGGCCAGCTTCCTAACATCAATTTTTGTTTAATGTCACAGTTCCTCAAGCTGAACACCATGTAAGTTTTTGCCTTCTGTCTGATCTGGGTATGGTGGTTTTTTTGTGTTTTTGTTGATGAGTTGTGTTTACCAAATTGCAGCCCGCACTTGTTCCCCCTTGACTTCTAAGCAGCTCCTTCATCCAAGCATGAGTCAAAGTGTTTGGCTGTCAAGATAATGCTGACCCACCCCTTTTAGCAACTGAAAGCACACAGCAGGGACAGAATACTTAATTTCTAGTGGAGCTTCTATTGAGAGCGATTAGCTCTCTATTGGCATGTTTCATTGTATCCAGCAAGGCAAATAATGAAATATGCCATTATTTCACACTATGGGGCTCTTGATGAAGCTAGAGTGGTCTAAATGGAAACATCATCGGCTTAATCAATCGTCTATTGTTCACAACATCAACATCAGCATTTATTTGCTGGCGTCAGAATGTGTGAACACAACATTTTGGGAGCTATATTAATCGTGTTTAACACAAGGTGCCTGTAGAGCTAAATAATGGGATCATGTCATTTTTCATCTGCATAAAGGACACCACAGTGACCTTAGCCCAGGAGGACGACATTGTGGGCTCATTGAAAATGAGGCCGGATGGTTGCCGTCCTTTCCTGGACACCTTCGAGATGTGGCCCAGAATAAAGGGCCCTCACGGGGCTCAGCAACGGTCACACTCTCCATTTAGCTCAATTAACCTACACCGCAAACTGCTGCTATTACACTGAAATCACATCATTGGGGAATGATGGTAGATGTGACCTTCCTAAATGGAAAACCATCTCAATGTGAAGGCAGCAATAAGTACAATATGAAGGCAACCAGGTAAAGGTGAAGCACACAAGTCCTGTTTTATAACATTGACATGGGGCCCCTCGACCCCAAGACTCGTCAGTTTCTGCTTACGTACCCGACCAATTGAATTCCAATACCAACACCCATTTTTCTCAAACCATGCCGCGTGAGTGGCCCCCTCACCCACTGATGACATTGTACCTGGTTACATCATAACACTTGAATCATGGGAGACTCATGTTCATTGATCTATCCTGCCCTTCAACACAACTCTGCCCTTCAGGAGACTCACAGGCATCTCACAACCATAGGTCACACCACAAACTCTTAAGACTCACAGAGCTGCAGGCATGGTTGATTGATGTGGAAGCAATCAGAGGTCCTACATGTGGGTGTGCTGTAGATATGTTCAGCTGCAGTGGGATAAAGATGGAAAGTGCTGAGCAGAGTGCTTAAAGTTTCCACAGAAGCTTTGAGATTCTCTGATACTTGGAGGCTTGAGAGACAGGGTCTGAAATTGCACTGTCTGACCACATGATGTTGGTGAACTAATTTTGAACGTTTTTAAGCATTTTGAAGATAGCAGCGTCAATGATGTAGAGAGTAACTCAATTGACGTGTCCCGGCAATAATAACAGGGCGGCTCAATGGGGAAAAAAACCCCAATATCTTACCACTTCCTGCCAGTCAAAGTGTGGATCTTCCTACAGAGTGAGGTTGATGCGGGAATTGCTTTCCTCCTTATCTCTGGGCTGAATAAGCAAAGCTCAGAGTGATCTTGTAGGGAGTATATAGGGTTAGAGATTTGCGCAACTTCATTGAATTTGCTTTGCCATTTATACTCAAGTATCGATCCCTTTATCTCTGGTGGTATTTGTCTATCGTGGACACTGTAGCAGATCAATCATAAAATGGCCTGGATGTATGCTTTTATCTGCTTAATGTCTAGCCCCTAATTCATCCACTCACACAACCGTCACACAGTGACGGTGGTAAGTTAACATACCAGACATGGGCCTAGCTGGATGGAGTAATTTAGGGTACTTATACGAGTCACTTGTGGAGAAGAGGAACACAGTTGGAATCGCCAATCCTGCAGTTGGTGAATGCCCTGCTCTACTTGCAGGCCTACAGCCACCCCATCAACAATAAGGATAAACAATTTCTTGATTAAGTTTTGAAAATAAATAATGATTTGTATCATACTAAAATCTGACCCACATCACTCACCTGTATGTCCATGATTGTCCAGATTGATTAAAGAATGAGATGCTGCAGTTTTCTTATGAATCCCATATACAACATCTTTGTACCCAAACTACGTGACAGTTCATCTACAGTAAGAGACACCGCTGGTGTGTTTGTAACAAGGAGGTTAGTTTCAAGAAAAAATATTATAGATTAAATATGACCTCGTCTGAATTTTGTCATCACAAGGGTAAAGCTTGAGGGGTGTCTTCCATCTGAATTTTACACACTTTCAAAATAAATATTATTATTAGTTATTTTATTACTTTGTCCTGGAAAGTATTTACAGTGTTTCATTTAGCCATAGCCCCTTTAACACAGAGTAATGATAGTGATGATATTAAATATCTGTGCACGCTACTTTTAACTTTCAAATTAAACACTGTCTTTAAATAGAGGCACAAATACAGGGATTATTTCGATCTGATTTTCTTTGGCAGTTGTACCCTGGATGCTTTTGAATTATGTAGTCTTGGAGTGTGGTTAAACAGCCCCAGTCTAGCATTGTTAATCAGCAGTATCTCAGTAGACAACAGGTCAGTAGAGTAAACCCTCCACTGTCTAACATGGCACTGAGATACATTTCATCAGATTATTATAGAAATATATTAGGGTATGTTGCTCAAATCACCATTAATGCCTGAACTACTGTACCACACACTCAAAATTTCAGATGTATCACTCAAAGGTCAACATAACTGTATGCAGGTCATCAAATATCATCCAGCTGTCAGACAGTTCAAATTTAGAAGTAAGTATTGTGAGCCATTAATTATATTTCTATTGTCAAGCAAAATACGTATATCAGAGATTAAAAAGCAAAATGAATGATAGAATAGCACTGATACAGAGAGACATACCTCATCCCTCTGAGTGACCCAGTGACCTGGCACCGGATCAGATCTTGTATAGCTCACTAATGAAATTAGGGCTGTTCTTTTGAAGCCAAATGCAGAAGTTGGAAGGAGCTCGCCTCGTTTGCGTTGTGAATGCATTATTGAAATAGGTTGCTCTTGTCTCCAAAGTGGTCTCTGCACTCATATTGTTTTCCTCTTGGTATGCACTGCTAAAATTGGAATAGAGGTTGTGACATATTCTGTTTTAAAACATGCACGGGTCTGTTGTTCTGCTTATGTTGTCTTCACCTCGGAGCTTGCACACTAAAATAATAAAAATGGCCTATATCATCTAACAGAATAGAAGTATAGTTGTTTAGATTTGTCCAAATTTAACCAAGTTATAGCCAAATATGAATTTGGCTTCTTGGCTTCTTTTATGTGTTTGCAAAGAAAGGGACTCCGAAGATTCAAGAGAGTGCCGGGGCACATCAATTAATACTGTCAAATTGTAGTTCTTTATGTTCTTTACTGGCAATTATACAAATGGTGGATTGATTCATCCTTGATGTATAACTCGACTTTGCCCGTCAGAAGATCTTGGCTGCTGAATTGTTTTGATAAGATTGACTCGTGTCCATGACAAATGAAAGTCAAAGTTATTTTTTCATGTGCTAAAATGATGAGGCTAATTCAAATAATCGAAAAGTCATTTAAAGTATTTCTCAGAAACAAGACTATGAGTCTACAGTCATACTCACGATGCTGTGAGATTAAACTGCTTTCAGCTAAATGCTCATCACAGTATGATAATATTCTCGCAGTATCAATGCTAACATGATGCTGTTGATGCTGGCAGGTATAATGTAGCCCTTCTTATTTGAGCGTGTTAGCATGCTAACATTTAATCATTGTCGCAGAACATGAAATAGAGCTGCAGTTGATGGAAATGAAAAATGAGAGGATTACCACGTGTGGAGCAAATTTCATGGCAATCCATCCGATAGTTGTCGAGACACAGACATACACCTCCTAGCACTAGAGGAAAAGTCAGGGGATCACCAAAAGATGCATTATCTGGGAACCTGAATGTCTTCACAAAATGTGAGGCCAGTCCATCCTATGGTTACTAAGATAATTTGTTCAGAACCAAAGTGGTGGGCTGATTGCCGTCCATAAAGACCTTCCACTTGCATGGCTAATAAAAAGATGTCGTCAATTCTTTGTTGTCATATCTTTGTCGCTGTATTGGATATCTTTGGGTATTGTCTGAACTCATGAAATGTTGGTAAGTTCTGATCGGCATTCCTTAATATTTCTGACCACATTATGTCTTCAGTGAAACAATTAAAAAGGTCATGAGGTTACTCAAGTATGACATAACTGACCAAACTTCAAAGACCTTATTAGTTGGTTGGTTTTCGATGAACAACCAAAAATTTGGGCTGTGTGTTCTGCACACGTGTTTGAACCTTGGCTTAGCTGTATCAATGCTCTCAGTGCTGTCAAAATGTCTTTGATCAGGCCTCTCAGTCTCAGCCTGGATCTGCTCAGCAGGAGATAACAGAACTCTGCTCGGATCGGGAAGCTCCCGGGTGTAGGCTAAAGGAGCTGAATGGGTGATGTTTTAAAAGGTGCCCTGTCTTTATTTTTAGACATCTTGACAATGAGAAACTGTTGATAGCCTTGCTCTCACGTTACAGTTCATGGTGCTACACGTAGCACCTCGAGCAGTGCTAAAACACATGCATATTCAGTCAGCCTCCCCTAATAAAGCTTTAGCACAGTTACTGGATAGACCAATATAAATCTCACCTGACGTCCAAACAGTCAGCCTGTGGCTCACAAGCATGGTGTTCAGGCAGAGCTTTTGGCCTGTAATAATCCACAGACTGGGAATGGTGGTCCCCTAAGTAGATTTATTTCTAACCGGTAAAGGCTTAATATAGAATAAAAGTAGGATGTGCTTTAGACAGAGCTCTTGCTTATCTGCCTCGCTGCCAGCGACGTACCGCTTTGCTGAAATCTGCGAGAGACATGTCTTTCTGATGTGAAGGCGCTCTGCTAAATAACATGTTAATCCATAATGTGGAGAAATGGTGAGATAAGCCCTGGAGGCTTTGGTGTGCTTTCAGACTGGGACATTTTGCTGTTGGCCTGACAGTGATATGTACGACTCCAGTGAAGTCAGGGCAACTCCCAACACCCCACTGACTGATTGTCTTAGTCATCACATATATCATCCCTACAGTATGAGACAGATCGATTGTTTTGAGATTTAAATCAACGGATTTAAGTAACGACCCTCATCCAAACTTAAATATGTGACACTAAAGTCCATGTGATAAGTTCATGTAACCCAGGACAGGGCGGTGAATTTGCCACTGAGTGAAGATTCAGTCGATACCATTTCCAATTAATGATAATTGCTACTGCTCATAATGATGTATCATTTTCATTATAATATATAATCATATAACTTTTAACTACTTATTGACTTCGCTACACTCAATTACAAAGTGGACTTTGTCTTTACTGATAGACAGCTTTGCAACTTGTAGCTTTCATTCAATGCTGTGAACTCTCCATAAAAATAGAAGAAAAGAATAAGCAAAAGCTTAAGTCAATTGATGATGTAAGATTGAGACTCCTCTAAACTCAGTTGTTGTTTTTTGCTTCTGGTGGACTGCAGGTCTCTCTCAGGGCAGATAAACCCCCACTGCCTCGATACTTGTATTTTATAACACTGATTGTGAGGACAGCAGAAAATCTTGGCTATCAAAATGTGTGTGACGAATGAATATTTAATGCTGGTTATCTCTAATGCACATGTTTCTGGAGGTGTCCGATGAGGTTAGGCTATCGTGTGTGGTGCAGCAGAGAACTTGCCAGCACACTTCGAGCATTTGTCTTTTTGCCTTTGCTGTACATCTGAAAAGCCTCAGTTTAAACACTCGTACTCTCTTTTTCTTTGTCCTATCTTTTTATCTGTCTCTCTGTTTCTCTCTTGTTTAATGTCCCTTTCATCCTTCTTCTCTTTTTGTCTACTGTCTCCTGGCTGGCCCCTAAATTCCACAAAATCCCCTCATTGTTCCTTTTCACTTTCATTTCTCCTCTTCTTCTCTCTGTCTCTGTCTGTCCTTCTCTCAGCAAGTAACACTGCAGCTGAGCAGATTAATGAGCTCGCCCTGAGTGAACCTGACACCAGTAGACAACACAGCAAAGACATGCTATACGTGACACAGCACTAAGGATGCAGGAGGCATTTCACTGAAGGCTCATGCATTTAAAAGGTTTTTGGTATGATATTCCTGTTTTACCCAATGCTAGAATGCTAATATGCTAACCTAAAATGGTAACCAGTAACATGGCTGTAGGCTTTTAGTTGTGGTTTTATGTGTATAATTTGTACTTGTAATCATAGACAGCTGTCAGTTTTTGCCCCCAGTCTTTCACTTCTGTTTAGCATTACTTTAACAAGGCCAACCTTATTTCTTTGTCATGCCAAAGTTTCAAAGTGAGAAAATAAAGAGAAGCCAACAAATAATGTACACTACATTCATTCTGTGCTTCTTTTTCACAGTGATGATTCACGTCTCTCGGGGAGTCGGTGTGTCTCTGCTGACGCCTTTGAAGCTTGTAGGAATAAAGATATGGGAAACAAGTGTAGCAAACTGTTGGCTGTTGAGGGTGAGTCTGTCTGCAGCCTGATGACACACCAGGGGGCTGAAGTCTAAACAAACGCATAAGGAAATGAAGATGTGATTGTAGGTCAAGAGTACGTTGATGTGAGCTTCATCAGTTTAATTAAAATGGTAACGATCAGTGTTGCAGATTTTCTGCACTGCGTAGTGAGAATATAAATCCTCTGTATGGCTCATTTTAATTTTGTAGCTGAAACATAATTAAGTAATTTTCATGTCATATTTGGGAGGCATCCAGAAGATTACAGTTTAATGTGGGGAACTGAGCAGCAGCCCTGTAACAAGCCAAACTAAATCACCTCACTGCATGTGTTGGAGCAGTTTCAGCTCAGGGATTATGCCGTACCACAGGACTGGGAAAGCCCAAAAGGAGACGGTCTGAAAACGGATGTTTCTTAGTTTTGTAATTTCCTGTGCCTGTGTCTCTCCTTGTAAAAAAATATTTGCACATCTCTCAATTACTAGATCCAGTCAATCCTCCATTTGGCCCAGCTGCAGTTAAGGTGTTAGAGGTTGATTGTATGACATGTCTTCATAAAGCAGCAGCAGTGGAGCTCTGAAGATTAGCAGAATAGATGTATATTAGCCTTTCAACAGTGGTGGATATCAGACCGGCAGAGAAATCCTTCTCACCCCAGTGCAGGCTTTACGGCAGGAAAATCTTGAGGGGTTGACAGAAATGAGAGAACGATATCTTGTTCTTGCCAGAGTCTTCTCTGGTGCTCTTCTTTCTCTTTTCTGTTGTCTTTTATCTCAAACTTGAAAGGGGAGACGAAGCTTGTTTGAGAAAAGCAGGGGTTTGCTCGTGCATTGAGGATGTCACTGGAATGGACGAGTGGAGGCACAGTGGTGTTTCCGTGCAGATTGATGTAAGCCGCACTGAACTTGGGAATCATTCTGTTGTGATTTTTGCTCAGACATGGGTCATATGTTTTATTAATGATCCAGTTCTTTCTGACTCTAGCGGTTGATATTTAATCACCATACCAATGATGTTCCCACCGAGGTGCTCCTAATTGTCACTGTATATCTTCTCTTTTCCTGTGGGTGTGCTGGGAAATGGTGTTTGTGCTAAAGAAGGAGGCCACATGCATATCTGATTTTTTTTCTGCACATTTGTGTGAATTCCTGTATTGATAAGAGGCGGCACCAAAGGAAATGTTGCTAGCGTCATGTGTCCACTGGGATGTGAGTTGGGTGCTTTGTAAACAAAAGTCCAAAGCTTTAATTACACTCGGATGCTGACGTCCTGTTGGGTGCCTGCTGGCTCTGCACATTACAGACAACAGTAACAGTATGTCTGTGCTTGTGTGTGTGTGTGTGTGTGTGTGTGTGTGTGTGTGTGTGTGTGTGTGTGTGTGTGTGTGTGTGTGTGTGTGTGTGTGTGTGTGTGTGTGTGTGTGTGTGTGTGTGTGTGTGTGTGGGGGGGGGGTTGCATTGGACAAAACAAAACAGGGACTTTACACCATGAAGATGACTGTAATGACTTCAGGAATCTCATGCGGTTAACACTCTGTCTCTGCTAATTACTCTGCGGCAGAGAGACAAAATGCAAATGCAAATGTTTAGAGATAAGAATCAGACCTCCCCAAACAGAGACCACAAAGCAGATTTTGAATCTGTCAATCTTTTTTTATTTTTATTTGATTGATTCTCATACACGTTACAATTCTGCACTGCTTAGATTTGGTGTGTTTTTTGTGAACTCGGAATCACATGCCTGAACACGTGCAGTGATGCCTGACGCCAGTGAGTTTTATGGACTCCTAAAGAGACTGTGTATGTGCATAATGTAGTTCATTAACTCATCTTACCATGCACTAATGTAGTGCTTCCCTCTGTGTGGTCAATCTCGGCCGTGTGCTGCGGTCTGTGGTGTGCTTGTTTGTTTTGTAGTTGCCTTGTTTGTCATCTCCTGGGATTGTGCAGCTGTCTCTAATGTGGGATGAAGGTGTGCTCTTCTTGCTGGATCCACAGAGTTTAAAGAGTAGAGGATGAAGCCACACAACATGCTCTGCAGGTAAGCCATGTTACCACTACACGGTAGTATTCCAGTATTTTTGTTTTTATTTAGAATGAGCATCATTGAGCATCATTGCTAAATATATAGGAATATAATGTGAGAAAATGAAACAATGCTTAAAGTACAAGTGAACATAATAAGTATTTATACATGTAGACCTTTTAGACATATAGTTTTATCTACCTAATTTTAATATAAATATAAATAAATGTGTTGCTCTCAGACATAAATGAGGGCAAAGTAATTAGTAGTAATGCATTAGTTTAACAGTTTAACTATATACGTTGTACAAACTGGCAGCTCTGTTAATGTCACAGTATATACAGGTGAGCCAAAACATAATGACCTGTCTAATATGCTGCTGGTATTTATGGTCTAGTATTTTCATGTATTACATTATACATTACTGGCATAATCTGGTATCTGAACACTAAAACACCCTGTCACAAGTCCATGGTTATCGGTCATCATGTTTTGGCTCACCGGTGTGCACAGCAGGACAGACAGATATAATGTCATGAAGTATTGCATCATGTTTGTGTGTTGTTGTTTTTTTTAAGCCCTTTGTTATTTTTTAAAACATGCAAAAGTATTGTCTGGTTAAGAAATTCAATACAGGAGGTTTAAAAGAAGACTACATTGGTATAGTACATTCATCGTTCAGTCACACTGCCCTGAGAGTCCCTGTGACAGTGCAATTAATGCTTGATAGCTTCATGGAAAGAAAAAACAAAGGCTATAAATCAGCAGATTAGTTCATTTGTCCAGTGCATTTTACAATGTAGTTTACATGAAGCTTCGCTCCTCTGTGTGCATTAAAATGAAAGCATTTTGATTTCAATTTATCAGTGATTATTAATAGTTAATGTAATAGTTTTCCATATGCCTGAAATCTGCTGTTTCAGCATTGTGCTGCAGCAAAAAGAAATACAAAAGAAATTGCAATGGTTACAGTAAGCAAAATAGTAAAAATTGGCAATATTCCCTGCTCTCGACACTCGCATAAGTCACTGTGCTGTGTCGTAGTCAGCAATTCTTTCAGTCCAGATCTCTCTCTCTCTCTCACACACACACACACACACACACACACACACACACACACACACACACACACACACACACACACACACACACACACACACACACACACACACACACACACACACACACACACACACACACACACACACACACCCATAGTCATGTTTTCTTCACTTACGTTGACTTACATTCATTTCTTGGAGATTTACCCTAACCTTAACCATAACCACACACACACACACACACACACACACACACACACACACACACACACACACACACACACACACACACACACACACACACACACACACACACACACACACACACACACACACGATTTCTGTATTTGTAAACTCATATTTAGTACTTACTGATCTTAACTTCTTAACAATGCTGACACTATTTTGACTTTTTTTTCCCACATGAATTTAAGTCTATTTCCATATAATTTCCTTCAGTTTATTTTGAAAGACACAAAGAAAACAAGAAAATAAGAAGAGGAGATGGTTCTCTTTTCCCTATTGAGATACTCCAGTGTGACACCAACCTTTTTATTGTCCGATTTCACCTCATCTGCCAGGACACATTAGCTTCTTTGGTATCTGAACCTCAGCTGCAGCATTGTGAATGTCAGTGGTCAAGTCCTCTCCTGAGAAAATATAGGAAGAAAAGTAAATTAAACTTCCTCAGTCCTTCAGATCTGAATCAACATTTATATTCAAAATTTCAAGATTTGCACGAACATAAATTGTATGTCAGCTAAGTTTAGGATTTTTTTTTTTTAAGGACATTGGAAGACAGACACTGTTGGTGCACATCCTTGGTTGGTCCCATGGCATTTAAAAAGTATCAACTCAGAGATGAGATATTTCTGTGGCACGAAACACTTATTCTAATATTCTAATCTTGTTTGAATGTTGAGTTATGCGGTCTTTTCTACATGAAGAAAGTTTTCTGATTGCAGTCGTGTATTTGCCCTTAAATTCACTTGAAGTGATCTCAGTAGATGTTGTTTGATTACTTAAGATATTTTACTTTTTGTGCATTACAGCTTTGTAAATGTTTTTAAAAACTTGATCAAAGTAACCAAAGTTTTGACATGACACAGTCTACCTCAGGGATCTTAAGTATGAATCCAGCACTGTTTCCAACAGGAATATAGCACTAAAGTAATGATTTAACATTTTGAAAAATAACTGTTTTTGCTTGTCAAGAATTAGATGAGAAGATCAATACCACTTTCATACATGTGTGATCGATATGAAGCTCCAGTCATGGGACAGTTAGCTTAGCTTAGCATAAAGACTGGAAACAAAGGGAAACAGCTAGCCTTGCTGGGTCACTGCTCCTGGACAAGAAATAGTCCACACAGACCACTATAAAATCCAGAATTACTGCTTTTAAACTTTGTGTTTTTGCAGATTAAACAAAGACATTTGAAGGTATTAATTAGTGAACTTTCAAGGTCTTTGATTTTGTTACCTCGAGGCAGAGTTGGGCTATTTTCCATTTCATGTCTTGATGCTAAGGTAAGTTAACTGGTAGCTGGATGTAGTTTTTAATTAGGTCCTTCCATTGAAGTGGCAGAGATATGAAGTTGTGAAAGAGGACACCGTTTTGAGCTGCTATTAAAGTTTGTTGTGAATATTAGAGTAGGTTTTAATTCTTAATTCAATGTTTCTTTTAACATGCAGGAACGATTGTATTCGAATCAATTTGATAACTTGATAAATCAGAACAAGAACATTTCCAAAGAGATAACCCATTCATATCTCGCATTTATTTTAGTATTTCCTGTCTGAGTAGTATGCAGAACACGTAGGAGACAATGATGCTGAATGTGAGCTTTTTCCAAAGATCTGGGTTTAATTAGAGCGATATAGTCAATAATTATCATAACTAAGGGAAGAATCACCCGTTTTCCTCCCCTTCACATCATCCAGACCTGTCTGAATCCCCCTCTTCATACGCGACTGCATCTCTCTTTTCTCAGCTCCTCGGTCCACAAGTCTGCTGTGGTCTATTTTTAAACTCCTGCTATAGTGGAGCAGCTGTGTGTGTGTGGAATAATAAGCACTCCCCCTCTTCCAGCTCGCTCTCGCTCATCCCCTCTCTAACTGTGGGTAACTGTTGTCATCATCGGCTCACTTCTATACGAAGAACAGTGCACACTTCAGTCAAGTGCCAGCCAAAGAGCTCTCGTTTTTCCCTTCGTGGCTCTCTTGCTTTCCCGCTCGCGCTTCTGCACACACACACAAACACACAACCTGCCTTCTTCTCCTTTATATCGCTGTCTTTGTTTCATTTGCCTTTCATCACCCCTCTAATATTCTCTTTGTCTCTTTGCTGAGCTTAGTTTCCTCAACATCTTCTTGCATGGTAAACAGTGTGATCAGTGAGCAGACTGGCTAACAGACTACTTTATAATCTCATGACGTCGTGAAGAGAGCTGCTGTTCTAATACGCAGGGCTGTTCAGCATGGACTCTCTCTCCGTGTGTGTGTGTGTGTGTGTGTGTGTGTGTGTGTGTGTGTGTGTGTGTGTGTGTGTGTGTGTGTGTGTGTGTGTGTGTGTGTGTGTGTGTGTGTGTGTGTGTGTGTGTGTGTGTGTGTGTGCTTCTTAAAAGTAGAGGAGGGAAGAGGCTGCACAGGTCTGCCTGCACTGTGGGAGCCTTTTCTTCTTCTCTCCTTCTGTCTTTGTGGCTTTCAGAGAGGTGGACGGCATGAGAATGACTCACAGAGGAATTGATCTCCCCTACATACAACATAGCTGCTGGCATACTGCTCTATGTCAGAATTACATTGGTATTTTGGATGTTTATGGACCAGGCACTTCTTTGGCGGTGCAGGGGTATTGTACCTTTAATCCAGCTGTGTTCATCTGTTATGCAGGTGGAGGACAGGGAGTGCTCTCGTTGAATACGTTTCAATTAAAACAGTGAGGCAAAGAGACAAGGTGAGGTCTATGCCCATTATGTAACATGAAAGTCATTCATAACTTTTCAAGTAGGAACTCCTCAAGCTTTAATGTCAAGCAGAATCAGACAACAACTTTATTTTATATTTCCTTCATTCATCAATGCCAAACAGGCTGCAATTAGATTTCCTTTTTGCTCAGGTGTGCAATAAAACACATTTGTGAGTGCTCACTTATTTGCATAGAGATAGGCACAGAGACACACACAGCACACACACACTCTGTCATCAGTACCACTGCAGGCAATGAATCTATTCCAGACTCTTTTTTCATCAATCGCTGCAGCTCCACTGGTCACAGTGTGAAATATGGATTTGGATGTCCACAGAAAATCTAATTGCTCGCAGCGCTGATGAGATCTTTGTGCCTTTTGTAAAAATTAGACCTTTATGGTGTTCATCAAAAAGAGAAGTAGGGAACATGTACTTATGGATGGAAAGTCATCTTTCTCTGAAGTAGCTCATTTTAAAGTCTTTTGAGGATTTCTAGCTGACTAAAAAGACCTTTCATAGGTGAATCATTTTTCCAAAATTTCTAAAAATCTGGCTGTTAACTGTATTTGGGTTTTAATTTATCCAATTTTTGCTTCACCCTTTAACCCCAAAAATTTGTGAAATTGCGAGTGTTTTTCTATAACTACAAAAACTACAATATAATACAAAAAACAGCCTACGGATGCTGATTTTAGGTATTTTTTAAACTTCTTTCAACAAGTCCTCAAACAGTAGTTTACAGCCACAACAGATTTGAGCTTACTGCTGCTTGAAGTCTTTATTCCACTCAAGCTATTTATCTTTTATCTTTTGTGCAAAGAGTGCTGCACCGTGGGCAAATCCCTAGCAGTGCTGTGTTCATACAGTGCCCCAAAAACACATGTATTATTTTTTATTGCAATAATTAATCTTACTTTTAGTGTGGTTTCAATATCTTGCACTTAATCAAAGTGTAACATAACCTCACATCTACTTCTCAGCTAAAAGCACATCTGTGAATTTCTAACTATAACAATGGATGAAGAAAGAAACCTATTGCTGAGGGAGAATAAATACTCTGTGACTCACAGCTCAGGCAAGAAAATATTAACTCCAGCAACATACAGCTGGAGAGCAGAGGTGGGGGGATATGATATTATCCCAATAGTTCAGGGTATTTCTGTGATAAAGATATCCCTGACAGTATGAAAAAAATTGACATTTATTTAAATTAATTTCAAACATGTACAATTGTAACAAGATACCTGTCAGCATGTGTAACAGTTGGCCTTCAAATATTCAGTATAAACTAACATTACTGTGATTTGTTGTACATCTGAACTTTTGTAACCAAACCGCTTCCCTGAAGTCGCTCCCTTATTGGAACTAACTCCTCCACTGGAGCCGTTCTCAGCCTGTTGCTGCTGATTGTATGTTACACAAGTCTGATACATCAAACCATAATGCTGCATAAGTGTATGTTTTTATTACATCAACAAGTCAGAACCATGCCATTATATTATTTTTTTTATTGTTTTAGAAATTACACTGATATTATCATGGATGATAGGATGTGGCACGCCTTCTGGAGAGGTCAGTTCTTCAAGTAAAGAGTCAAGTTAAATGACACCCAGGAGCTCAATGTGCTTTGCTGACCTGTTGACTTGCTGCCTCACAGTGCTTCCTATTTTTGCAATAATACGGCTTTAATATTGTGTCAATGTAAAATGAACGTAAGCATAATTAAACGTGAAGCCCTCTGTATGGTAAAGAAGCACTTTTATGTTGTTATTATTTTTTTTAATGACCTCCACTTGAAATGGCTTCACATACTACTTATATCTAATATAAACAGACATCTAATTAAATTCCTGAGTTTGGTTGGGCCTCAGACATCAAGGTAAGGGCACCACTTCATTTGCATGTTTTGAAACCATCTCCAGGCTTTAACTGATGGAGATATAGACTATAGAGCTCCTTCCCCCCCCCCCCCGTCTTTGATCCTGCTATTTTCTTTCTCTTACTGTCTCAGACAATTTTTCAGTCCTTTATTTCTACATCTCCCTCTGGAGCCTCATCTGGATCTCAGATCATCTATATCAAAAGAATGAAGAGGCTCTCTTCCTCAATTAGGGATGAATACTGACTCAGAGGAGCACATAATAGACAGGTTGCTGTTGTGAATTTATTGTGAAAACATCCCATTATTTACATTTGTTTTACATGGCTAATGTGATGAAAGATAGCAGAAACTCATTTGAAATGGGGGTTTTCTGTTTTTGCGACCACTGTCCCCTTAATGAACTGCAAGCAGCTGTTTGACAGGAAGATTTAGTCACTGATTACTCCTGCTCAGGATAGTCCCAACACTGCTGTATTAACCCCAAAGCAACATGTACCAAGGTCGTGAAGGGCTACCTTTCGTGCATCAAAATCCTTCCAATACTTGTGGCTTTTTTGTGAAGCAAAAGATGACAATCTTTATTTTATCACACTTTTATTAAGTCCGGTTTTGTGCAACATAACAGTGCTACCATTACCTTTATACTGCATACATTGGCTTGATGACAGTTAAGTCGGATGTCTTTGTACCGTGTTCCATCTCGTCACAGCGGCATTGTGTCCCAGCCAGCCAGCCAGCCTAGTGACTTTCCACCGCCCTTGAATTTTTTGGAGATGCTAGGGAACCACGGGTCTCCATGGCAACAAGATTATTACATCACTACTCTCCAGCTGCTGTCGTCAAGCTGGTGTTCAGCCAAGCTCTGCGTCAGCCCAACAGTGACTCCACACACACTCATCACACGCTGCTGCACATGCCAAAACCCTAGCTCTGAACTCCTCCAGTGACAGGACCATATGTTGGCACATATCAGGATTTTGATACGATACTTAGTCGCATTCAGGATGTCTTGTGGGGAATCTGTATGGTCCAAATGCATTTGTTTTACTTAGACACTGTGAACAGTAAAAGGCACAGAATCAAAGCCCTTAAACATCCATGTATTCCTGTATGTAGTGTCACATTTACAGGGTTTTAATTATAGATTTTTTTTAATGTGTAAAAAATATATATATATTTTTAGATTTTCAAAGAAATGATGTGCCATAAGTGCTACCAGAAAACTGCATATTGGAGGTGATATTGCTCAGTGCTTCTGAGACTCTTAGCTGTCTTTACCCCAGTTTGGCGTTCGCCTTGGGGAAGGTTAGTTCTTAAAATGTTTGGCACCGTTTAAATGGGGTTAACAGTCTCCGTTAACCCAGTTTTCAGTCAGCTCGGTCCCTGTGGATGTCTGAGATAGATAGCCACATGAAAACAACTCACCTACAGTCGACTGTGATGTGTGCATGCGGAGGATGAGGTCGGGATTGGTACAAAACGGTTCACAATCTCAGGCTTGTCGTTTGCGTAGCTTCAGCACAGCTGGCTTTCTTTTCTTAACACCTGTACCTGTCAGCCATGTTGTTTCTGGTGCAAGAAGGTGGAGACATCCACTGTGTCCCTCGGATACATCATTCATCAAGTTGCCATTACTGCCGCAGACAGGGCTGTGTATCCCAGAAGGCCTTGTGTACTTCCTGCTTCAGCAGAGGTCAAAGTGACCTTACTGCCTGTCTGAACTCTCTTCGCTCTGACTTCGGTCCCTCGGCCACCAAACATTTATGTGCGTGCCTCTTGCTGCAGGCCCCAGGGTCTCTCTAAGAAGAGAGCGTTACGAAGGGATGAGATGACTGTCAGATGAGTTGTGACCGGAATGAGAATAGAGAGAAAAACTCCTGGTCGTCTGTGGCTGTATCGCAGCCTTCCTAACATGACTCTAATTTCATTGGACGAAAATAGCAAAGTTTAAAAACATTAGACCCTTGAACATCCATGTTTGATGTAATTCAGGTACAATTTAGAGCAAATCTAAAATAAGAATTATGATGTCAGCACACATATCTGAAGAACGGTCATGGGTGGTGGGGATTAAAAATGTATAAATTGTCAGGAGGTGGGGTGTAATGCAGCAGAATGAGAGGTAAGGTCCAGGCAGATGTGCCGAAACAGGGGAGAGAAGAGAGAGGAAGATTAAACAGGGATGAAAAATATCCCACAATTTTGTGAGTAAATTGTCAGGCATGTTCACTTGTGAGGAGGATTTCCATCCTGATTACCTTTCTATGCACTCAGCTTTACCTCACCTGTAAGAAGAGATCATAACGTGGCTCTTCTCTGTCTGCAGGATCACAGGCATGTTGTCAAACACATCTAACTTCTGCTCTGCTTTGATCCCATACTACAGAAATGACAGATTACAAATGACAGAAATTTAAAGGTACTTTCCAACCCTGTTACATTATCATGCACCAATACCACAATCCCTTACACTTTGATGAGAAATATAGTAAACATACTATTTACGTCAAGGTTGTAAACACTACTTACAGATACCCTGAACAAGCTGCAGTCAGTTAGCGCCAGACTTTAACTTTGAGAACTCACTGTAGGATGTTGGAGAGCACGTCGTCCTTCCAGTTAAACACACCAGGCTGTTCTTCACAGAGGGCGTACTTCTTGTTCTGACCATTGACCCTAATGAAGGGGACTCTCATGCAGGATGAGACCAAACCACTCAGCTCTGTCCTGATTCTGTTCTTAACAATAGTTTTAAGTCACTATCAATTGCATTGTATGATATTTAGATTGTTAAAACAATTAAAAAAAAAATATATATATATATATATATATATATATATGTTGTCTAGACGTGTCTAGTCTGGTGTCTGTCCTTTTTGAAAACGTGCGCTGAATAAGAAAGGTTTTTCTTTTACTCTCTTATGGATGCCGTGTTTTACACTGTGTAGGATACAGGCTGAAGTTGGTGGTTTGGGGGCTGGCTCGGGTTCAGGTCGCTGAAATAATTTATATTTTTCAGGTTCGGCGGGGCAGGTAAGCAACTGTTTATTGTTTACTATGTCCACTCAAAAGTAGGTTATAAAATGCAGTATTTACGCCATCAGCTATGGTAATATGTTGGTGGGTTTTTGAATTATTTCTACATTTTAAAGCATTTTTCTATCCTTTTATGCTTTTTCTCTTGTCTGTGATTGTGTATTTGAACAATCTTTAGATGTGTATTGGACTACTCTAGTGTTTTTTCTCTTGTGTTTTGTCCTGAGGGGTCACCACATTCGCTTGTAATGAATCATAATCCAGTATTATCCATTTGACCCAGAGTAGCACTGCTCAGCTGCTATAGATCTCTGGGAAGTAAAAAGCACTCTGACCATGTTTCTCAGCTGATTCATATCATTATCACTGTGGGTGCTACTTAACATTCACACGTGAAAGTCAATGGATACAGGATGCAGCCACTGTGTTACATAAAGATACTAACTGAAAGGAATTTTGTCAACAAAAAACTATGAATCTGGACTCAAGTTTGGCTTGTGAGCAAACACTATGAATTTAAACCCACTTTATAAAAATTCACTGTATTTTCTGAATCATATTCCTTCCAATTATTGAAGCCCTGATGATTGAGATTACAAATGACTAACCTTTATGGTGGCAGGAGTGGGTTAAGAAAATGTGTGGGTTTGACATCAGATGTCACACATCCAGTTTTCATATCAGTGGCCTTAATTTCACCCAGGGAAACTGTTCTCACTTCTCCAGAGCTACAAGGGACACTAAAAGTGCGTGAACTGTGAACAACTTAAACTAGCACACGTTTCATTTGACTGGAAAACATAATGCGGACTGGATATGATCTGCGTTGATGGAAAGTATGTATTTGTAAGGAGATGCTTATGGGGTCAGATGAATTAAATCTTTTACTTTTACACTAAAACATCTTTCTTGTTCACTTAAGTTATAAGTCTGGCTCTCTTGTTGGATTGAAAACACTCTAAATTGCAGCAGCATCATCCAGGTTTTGTGTTTTTATTGCCATTGGCATCTTTATCAAGCTCCCTGATGTAACAGTACATAATGGCTGCAGGTGATGTGTCCAAATTTGTTTGTTGTTTGATAAAAATGTCATCTCCATATGATGACTTGACAAAAGTCACTGGAAGTCCATGTCTCAGCTGTTGTCATTCATTAATTAGTCAGTTCTGGCGTTGCAGAAATGCCTGACCCGTTTCCTTCAGTGGATCGTTAATTTACTCTTGTGGGGATAAACCACTGTGAAAGTGCTTATCGTAAAGTCCTGCTCATGTTGTTGAAGACTGCTTGGTCGTTCAGTTTACACGCCTAAGCCACAAGTTAATATGTTTACTGTGTATTAGGACAATCTGTATGTCAGTCATGCTTTGTCTCCCCTCCACGGCCAGCAAGGCTAATGTCCTTTAGCTTGCATCTGAAAGTCAATTACCAAGTCAAAGGATCAATAATTGCTCTGCTCTTTATAGAGAACAGTCTAATAATGATACCTAGGCCTCAAAACCCAATTTTCTCTCAATTAATCTACGTTTGGTTGAACAGACTGACTTCCTTTTCTTGTGGACTATTTCACCCCAAACATCACATCATTTGTTCATTTGACATTTTTTCGATATTGCAGCAGTAGTCCTCTGATGAATGTTTAGCAGCCCTGACTATTTGTAAGAAACACTGCAGCTCTACTTTAGAGACCTCTGTGAATATTTGAGTGCACTCAGGTTACAGGATGTATGCTCTGGGCAGGTCATTCCTGCTACATTAGCTGTTCTCCTTCAGATGAAACAGTAATGCAGACATTGATGCTGTGGACATATGGCTTAGAAAGGGCTTCTTTATGTGTCAGTCATCCTCCTTGATGCAGCGCAGGCTGTTATGTTAGAGGGTTGGCAACACGTGATTGAAGAGAGCTCAGCTGCCTCTTAAGGCTCCCTTCCTCTCCTCAGTGCACGGCTACAGTGACACAATTGTCTGAGGTACTGGAGCTTTTAATTGAAAGACTTATACTGGAAGTATCTGTCCTAAATGAAGTGTCATCTCAATGGGATTTTCACTCTCACAGTGCAACACTCCTATGCAGAGAAGGAAATCAGTTTGAGCTTCAAATTTATCTTAGATATTCAGGATTGAAATTACCTATAATGTTATAGATTAATAAGGTAGATGACCATAAAGATAACTATACACAGAGCTATTTATCATTTATTGCAAAGCCGTTCTTCTGTGCTAAAAAGGGAAGAAAACTTAATTAGCTCATTAAGGACCTCTGATGTACTATTTGTTCATTGTGGAATAATGATGAGTCACTCAATGAGGTACTTAAGAGACTACTGTCATGCAATGCTACGTACACTGCTATCATTAGCTGTCTCCTCATCATTTCAAGCCAACTAATTTTTGGGCTACCAAAGGGCAGCTGGAACGAGGTGTGAACACAACGTTGACATTTTCACCTCATGAAGTTGATATGATGAACTTGCTAGTGAACAGTTGTCTTTTTGTACATCCAGCAGGTTGAGAGCAACATTAGCAGGTCTACCAAATTACTACCAAATATAAGTCCATTATCCTGTGAGTTTTAGCTCTGTGTTTGGTCTCTACCACCTCCTCAGGAAAATATCTGGCTCTTCAGCTGCTAAATGCTTCACTATGTTCCACATCTAGATTGCTACATCTGGATGTAGCAATCTGGTGCCGGGCAGATGTTGTACAGCAGGCAATAAAAGCGGTGAGGCCCGTCTTAAAGGAGGAGGCCATGATTTCAGAAGTTAGTGTCTCATCATCAGTGTGTACTTTGTTATATTTTGGTAATAATTCAAGTGAACAAGCTTTGATCGTTTTTTGTTTCATATTTGTAGTGTCAAAATGATTTGTTTACACAACCTAGCATAAGGTACCACCTAAGGGGTCCCAGAAAATCTGAATGTTCATGCGATGATTAAAGTGACTGAAAAGAGAACATTTCTGTTGCAAAATATATACTTTTTTTGTTTTGTCATTTCTTTTTCTGGTAAATATTGTTGTAATATTTTACTTCCTTAACATCTACAATTAAATATAATAATTTCTTCATTGATTTGTGTCAGTTTTGTCAAGAGAGCCGTCTCAAGTACACATTGCATTAAGCGAAAATGGTTGTGAATCACTGCTAAGACAAACAGATGTCTGGTCCAACCTACAAGTACATTTGTAATATATCGGTGAATCTTATTAACCTATCTCTCTGTCTCTCAAATCCTCTTTAAACGAGCATGTTTCCTCTGCTCTTTTATCCCTGTTATTTTTCTCCTGCAAATACAAATGCTCAGGGGAATGGACTGCTCATGCTCTTGTTGTACTGCAGGCTGGTTTGGCAGAGGTTGCCTGTACGGTGCTGTTTGCCCATCTTAGCACCGCTTGCAGTGCCCCACGAGGGGAAGCTGGCATTGGCTGCTGGGTTTAGCTGGGCATGTGCCCTCAGAAGAGGCTTAGCTCACAGTGGGGCAGCCAGCAGTGCCCTGTGAAATGAGCACGCTCGATCCTGTATGTAATTGTGTCTTTAAATGAAATATCGAGTTCGGTCTGACCTGCAGCTACATTCAGACTGACCTCCCGTCTCAAGTTGCACTCTAGGCTTCAGCCTTGCCTTGGCAGCCTTGTAACCCGTCATTGTTAACTAACTGGCAAATACAAACTTTTCAAGGAAAGGGATTAATTTACAGCAACAAGATGGCAAGAAACAGCATAAATCATCCAACAAGCAGAAAACCTTTTAATATGCTGCTGTTGTGAAGTCATCCCCTCCTTGACCTACGTGCCTTGTTGGACATCATGTCGGGACAGACATAAACAATAAATGAATCACGGCCCAACATTTTTTCCGTTCAGACTGTCTGGTTTGTGTGTGGAGTTGAGCTCAGGGCTGTGTGACAGGAATAAGAACGACTCTCGGTCGTCCTCTCAGGGGCTCAGTGAATCTCTGCAGCTCTGCAGCTAATTGTCTCCGCTGCTGTGCGTCGGCAGTCTGAATGCTGCAGCAGCGTTGCTCCTGTCACAGGCTGCTGTTTGCCTCTGGCAGTAATGGAGCAGGGGCTGCCTCACCTGTGAGGATTTGAACAGCAGGTAATGTGATAGAAATAATTACTTTTTAGAAATGAAAAATTTACCTTTTCCTGAAGTATTTTTCTGTATTTCACTGAAATGAAACCACTCTCGTCCTAATAACCCCACCTGTCAGGAGAAAGTGGGCTTTTATCTTCCTTAATCCCAGGACTTTCTCATTTGCATCTGTATGTAGCCTAGTTGTGTATAGGTTTATGTGGCAGTGCACTCCACAGTGCAGCACTGTGTGTGTGTGTGTGTGTGTGTGTGTGTGTGTGTGTGTGTGTGTGTGTGTGTGCGTGCGTGCGTGCGTGCGTGCGTGTGTGTGTGTGTGTGTGTGTGCGTGCGCGTGTGCGTGTGAGTGTGAGTGTGAAGAGAGAGGGTGTGTGTGCTCCAGAGTATTGCTTGTCGACTGGAGTAAAGTAAATGCTTCTACCTCATTCCAATCTCAGACCTCTTGCCAATTTGGTTTATTTTTACCCAAATTGGCAAACTCTGGCAATAGTCAGAGCACCGGAGACTTCCAGCTAACAGCTAACTGGTTTAGCCACATGCTAACTTGAATGGTGATAAAATAGTTCAGTCATGCGGCGCTTCTAGACTTTCCAAAAGTTATCAGATGAAATGGATCCAATTCTGACGGTGAAACAGGTCATTTCGCAGAGGTTATGACTATTAAAACAATGTATCCACTGTGTTACAGCTGAAATAATTGTTGGCATGTCCCATCTACACCCACATATTCCTGCACAAAGGTGGTAGAACATACTGTACCTTTTAAACAGGCTCTCTCCACTCTCTTTTTGCATTTTCATTTAGAAGGGAAAACAAGATCTACCTTTTATCCACATGACTTTGTCAGTCCTTTGCTGTAGAGATTAAATGCAGTCAAACTTGGTATAACTGACAGGTGTAACACTGTAGACAGTTTTTTTTGTTGTTGTAATTTTTGCATTGCCTTGAGTCAGCTTAACACTACTGAATGTGTGTGTTTATTCCTGGCTGCCACACTTGCTGTGTTGCAGCTGAGTTGCATTTTAATGACTCAGCAAAATCCCATTTTCTGGCTTCCTTTGCAAACCTCTTGATATTTGCAGGCCACTGTGACTGTGCACACTATATCTTTGAAGTTGTTGTTTAACATGGACTCCAGCAGTGTGTTTCCTAGTGCGCTGTCCATGGCAGTACACAGAGGGCTGCTATTATTGAGGGTGATTAGTTAATGGTTTTGGTACAGGAGGAGGAAAGAGGGAAATGTCTGCTGTCGCAAAGACTCAACAGCAGTTAATTATCACGGTGACAATTAATTCATTAAAATAACAGAATAGTACATAAATATTGTCAACATGAAGGTAAGGCATCTTAAAGGAGTAGTTTGACAGTCCAAGTCTTGCTGGAGTTTCAAACTCTGTAGATTTTTTTTTTCCTCTCCGTGCAACTTGGCAGAAGGTTAAGTTCTGGCAGAAACAAATATTTGTTTCCGCAGTATTTTGTGAAACACAGACTGGCTTTCCTGTTGAGACACAGATGAGGTATTCAGTACTACTTTCATGTCTGTGTGTAAATATGAAGCTGGATTCAGGAGCTCTTAGCTTAGCTTTGCATAACAAATACAAACAGAAGAAAAAAACTAGCCTTGTCCTGTGCAAAGTTTTAAAGTTAGGTATGACAATGTTGAAACAAAGATTTTGCTTCAGGTAAAGCATAGCCACAAAACAAGTCTGAAACACTGATGTAGCTTTTAATGCTGTTTTTAACACCAGTAAGGTACTTTGCATGTGCATATTTATGTTTCCTTCTTGCATGAATAGATAAAACTTAATTTCATCATATTACTTCATATTCCACCATGGAGGCATAATAGCATTGCCCTTCAAGATTGGATTTAACTCACTGTTGGTCCACATCTTTGAATGTACTTTGAAAAAAAAATTGTCAGCTTCTAAACTTGTGTGCTAATCTTCTACTTTTGCACGGCAGACATGGTGAGTGCTCCTCAAACGCTGCTCCACTAATGGAATCCAACAGTCTGAATCTATTGACATGATGTGACTGGACTTTCATGTAGTTACATGAGTTGGTTTGCAGTAACTCTTGTCATCAAAGATATTTGATTGTGACGATGGAGATGTAATGTGACAGAACTGGAGGATGACTAGAGAGGCAAAGAAAGCCAATGAAAGACTGCTGAACTCGTCTCAGGGCTCTGGTGCAAATCTGGGAAATGAATGTGCTTCTGTATCCAATTCAAGTCAGTAAATGTTGATGTTTAACTCAACAGAAAATTTACAGCCTCTGTGTGTGCAGTTCTGTAGGTTCCTCAGTGACTTCACAGGGGAATGTAATTGTACCGTGAGGTGTCGGATAAAAGACAGCTGGCTGTGTCTCTGTTGATGATTTGAAGTAGCAGGAAAAGCATAAACATTATGCCTCAGTCTCTAAAGTTAAGAAAACGTTTTTTTTCAGCAGAACATGCCAGATGGAACCAATTTGCTTCACCATGTGGTCTTTATGCGCTGACCCTGCTGTCTGTGTTAATGCCCTGGTCTGCCATTACCTTGACCCTGAGACACTCCTTATCCCAATGTCATTTGTGAGCTCCTCTTCCCTTCATATGTAATCATTTCCTCCTGTTAGATGTTTCAGAGACCATAAAAAAGATCTGACTATCACAGTGTCCTTTGTTTGTTGTTCAAACAGGCAGTGAAAGGAATACAACTTTTACTTTACAAGAGTAAAATACACGTTTCATCTTAAAATAGATAATTTGCCAAACTTTAAAAGCCGATTTGAAAAGGTTACACCCTCAGAGTGCTGCCCTTAGCAGATAGAGCCTACTTCAGAAACTAAAGATTGAAGATGGGAAAAACGGAGGAAAGAGCAGCTTTGATAGTGCTTCTTTATCCTGCAGGTATTTGCTTGGCCGCGGTGTTTTCTTCAAGCCCTGTTGCCCCTCTTTGTCGGTGCCTTTGTTTTCTGCTTGGAAAGAACACTTTTAAATATCTCTTCTCATTTCCAGCCCAGAAGTGACATGAAGTGTTAAGACCTGATGTGGCAATAACCTTACTTCAATCAGGAAGACGACTTTTCACTCTGGAGTTGTAAAGAGAATTTCCATGACTGTCAACTTCCCTCACTGTCAGCTGTCATGTTATCATTTCTGCTGTTTACATAGAAACAGACAGATCCCTCCACACTCTCTGTGCCGATTATCATGCCGTTTTTAGAATTTAAAACCCCTCTTTGCTCATCTGCCTTAAGCTGTTCAGTGACAGTGTATATGTGCCTCATAAAGATCATTTCTTCAAAGGCTGTAATTACCAAAACCTGATTTCTATTTGCTCCGTCATGCAATTAAAATGCCATTCATCTTTCAGATAGATTGTTCACGTCACAGGCATCACTACAACACGTTGGTGTTTTTGTGACCATGAAATGCTCTTTAAATATTTGTGTGCTGTGTGACTTGAGCCTGATGGAAGGGTGGCAGGGAAAGTGCAACAAAACGAGACCTCTGTCCAAACGAATCAACATAAGGTGAAATTAGGTTTATGCCATTACACTGAGAAAAAATGCTTAGGGACCAAGCCTGATTTCTGCACAATGTAATTCATTTGATAATTTGATGACTGTACATATGAACCATCAGGCTATTTATATATTTGACAGAGCTAAGTCAAATTCCACAACTCTGTGTGGATATTTACTGTTTTAAATCAGGATTATTATGGAGAATCACCAATCATCAACCATTTAAGCGTCTTTTATTACTATGCTTTTACTCAACAAAATAACTGAAAAGTAAAACAAGCTGCATGTGGAGGACATGGGTACTACCCCAACTTAACAAACATAAATGTAACTTCCAAAAGCATACTGCATTTGAGGTGTTTCTATCACAGTTTGAACTTATCTTTCCGCTGGTTAAAGTTACAGTCTTCAAGCTCTCTGTTTCCTTCTCTTTGGCGCCTCTATAGTGATAAGCGGTAATCGCAACTTTTGGACTTCTACAGATCCGAACGTTGTTGTCTGTGTGATGTCAGTCAGTTTGCAGTTGAAGACTGAACCTGTTGCAGTAGCTCCGTCCACTCTTTACAGAAGATCTTATAGAAAATAATTAAATACAGCATATAAAGTAAATCCCTCCATCCTGCAACATTATTTTCAGATTGTTAACATTCTCATACTTTTCACACAGATTCAGGACTGATTGTCTCTTTACCTGCTTAATGTGTAGATTATTGAACCCTTTTGTTAACTTACTCTTTCTGCCAGTAAAAATAATACGGGTCACCTAAAGGTTTATCTGTTCACTGTAGGCTGTGGGAGCAGAGAGGTTTCAGAAATGATCTGGATGAACTTGGTATTCTCTGTGCATGCCTGCAGGTTAGAACACTAGGAAATACAATAGTGTAGTATAATGTATAGAGCAGAGGCGTTTAAATGAGAACATTTTCATAGAAAGTATCAGTATTTCTAGAAGAAATAAATGTATATGAATTAATTATTAGGAATTGACGCATTTATATTCAAATGTATGACGTAAGGTTTTGGTCAAAGACAAACAGGATCATCTGTATTTAGGTACATTATCACTTTGTCGTTTCTGTGATTTCTAACGTGATCAAAGGTGTTCAAATAGATTTGTCTGCAGGTGTCTATTTCCTCTGTGGGTAAATGCTATATTGGTAACTACAGTGTGTGGGCAATTGTACCAAAAAGAATATTACTCTCAGCAGGCATTGAGATTGTTTTAAAAATCAGCCTCTGGACAGTAGAAACAATCTTTATGAGTACTCAATGATTTTCAGATTCAACAGAATAAACATGAATTCATTCAGCTCCTCAAGGAAACAGTGCAAATATGAAAATGTGAAGGAATTTTTTTCCCCTAATATATTTAATAAGAGTAGACGTCAGTACATGAATTAAAACAAATGACAAGATGGAAAATAAACTTCTATGAATTCAGTGTCTTAGAAATGAAGTGTGTGTAAAACAGGCTGTTTTCTTTGGGGCATTTGGCTGCGTTCCTGCAAATCACACGAGCCCTGAGTGAGTGTATGCAGAGGTCAGAGATACAGACATACTTTTACATCTTAGCAGCCAATATGACTCACACAGTTTGTCTTTTTGTAGTAAAAAGTATGAGCTCAAGACTTTTCCAAAGATAATGCAGCGTTCTCTCAGTTGGTGTTGAGGGTTATGCCCTTTCTTGCCTTTTTTCTCTTCACATCCACCCACACTGATGACCATAAAGACGAGGGTAACGGTTCAAACAACTCAAAGTGACTTCATTCAAAATTGCCTGAAAAAGCTGTATTCTCTTTTTGTATGAGCTTATCATGTTCTATTTTAGGTACAGCTGCCTGGATGTTAAGTTTAGCTAAGGACTTCCTCCTTCCTTCTCGTACTGTATGAAGGAGAACTACTTTGGTTTTTCACGGGTTTCCCTCCTTCCTACATCTTCAGCTGCCTTTATCAACAGATCAGTGCAAGAAGGAATCAGTTATACGGCTGCTCTGGCTCAGTTTGCGATTCACAAAACCATTCTGGCAGCATCCAGAGTGTTATGACAGCGCAGTGATGGTCACACTGTTCCCCAGAGGAAATAAACCAATTGATTCAATGCACCGGTGTCATCCCCGTGCATTCTGGGGAGCATGAGGAAAAGACAATGAAAAACCTTTTGTGTGAAGGATACATTGGTGCTACATTTCCCAGAGAATGTGTGTGTGTGTGTGTGTGTGTGTGTGTGTGTGTGTGTGTGTGTGTGTGTGTGTGTGTGTGTGTGTGTGTGTGTGTGTGTGTGTGTGTGTGTGTGTGTGTGTGTGTGTGTGTGTGTGTGTGTGTGTGTGTGCGTGCACCATCTGGTACATTTGATGAAAGAAGATAATGATAAACCACGGGCATGTGTGCATGTGTGAACATGGTTTCAAGATAGCTGATCCTACTGTAAGTGCCCGGTGTGTGAGAGCACAGTGTCCTTCTGAATCCTTGCCTGGATGCAAGCACAGCAGATGCAGGGCGCCTCCTTCTATCATGGGCCGTGATCACTAACACGTTTGACCTGCTGTCTGCTCGTTCAGGGCAACAGTATCAGGTGCGAGCACTTTTTACTGAGCGAATCACTGTCTATGGTATCAGAGCTCAAAGCTTTTTGTTACAGTGCTGACGTTAGGCACGACGTATAGTGATGCCAAGGTCTTTCCAAGAAGGAATATTTGTGGTTTTATGAAACTAGTAAAAAGCTTTGTCTTGATCTCTTTATTAAATCTTTGTGCAGCAGATTTTTTTTTTCTGCTTGCCACATCTAATTTGTAGCTGAAAAGTTTTTCCTTGCACATCTTTCAAATGGTTTCTGGCTGGCCTGTTCTCTTACTAATGCGACCACAATCTTATGCTGCGAATCTTATCGCTTACCTTTTCACTGTGAGCCAAATGGTCACTCAACCACATAAAAACAACTGTATATTAGCCGTGCTCCAAGAGTTTTTCTCTTCATTGACCTGCCATTATAGGACCTACGAAGCTGAGTAATTGTTGGGTGAAGTGGCTTCCGGGCATTTACTGCAGTTCGCTAAACCACTTATTTCTGGTACTTTGCATGAACGAAACAATATAGAAGCCATCATCACAATAAAGTCCAGAGTTGAGAAAGGAGGGATGAGATGCATGAATACTTTGTGCTTGATTTCTTTTTTATTAGTTTGCCTATATTGTAGTTTTTATAGGAATTTTTCTAATATGCCACAATAAATGTCTCTAGATATACTTCAGCTGCTGTATATTGATTCTGAAACATGTTTTATACCACCGTTACATAACGTGTGTCATAAAAGGTACGCACTGCTCGACACAAATCAAGTAGACATTTGAATGCAGACAAAGTCTTACACTCTTAACATCTGAGGGAAAAAGCCATGGCATTTGGTGGATCTTCTGTCACTTACAAATTGTTATTTTAGAAAAGAAAAATGTTGAGTGATTGTGTTTGAAAGCATCTCTTAAAGAAAATTTGTCAAAATAAGTGTTATGCCACAAACATGCCTGACCATACCTCAGCTAATTATACATGTGTAAAGTTTAATAAGTTATTGGTATTGATAATACACTATTATAGATTATTAACTTGAAGTGTTGTCAGATATTGTGAGCAGCACAACCCCACCAATTTCTCCTGATTTATCTATTTCTTCATAGCAGCCATAGTTTTGCTTCATTTATTATAACTGGATTTTAATTGGTGCTCTTTAGTCCACTTCCTCAAAGTTAGAGAAGTCTAAAAGAGCTGCTTGACATTTGCTGAGCTCAAAGCTGTTACATTTTTCTCTGATGCTCCTGGTCTGGGTCAACTTTGTGTTGCTTGACTAGCTTCAAATTAATTTGAACATTGTGTAAAGCTTTATCCTAATTAAAATGAGAAGTTTTCTGCATTATGGGGTTGTCTGTCGGGGTGTCATGGTTCTGTTTCAGAGTCGGTCTGTTGGTTGGTTAGTCGATCCACCACATTAGTTTACTGAAATATCTGTGAACTATGGGATGGATTCTCATGACATTTTCAATTCCCATAATCCTTAGTGTCGTTAGTGTTTGATGTGAAATAGTCAGCTAACATATGTTAATAATCCAAAGTATTCCAAATCTAGATTCTGTTTGAGTCTGTTATTTTACTGTTGTTCTAATGTTTTCTAAAACCATCCATCTATTTCTCAGGCACGATTTGTCATGGAAGGGTAATACTATTTTTTCCCAGTAGGTATAAAGGAACATGTTTGCTGTGATGTTGAAACTGCATGTGAGTGCTGGATAAATGGACAACATATGTTTTTTGAAAGTGTTTATGCTATTTTGGATCTGCTTGATCTTAAGTTGGACACTGAACACAACACAGCAGCCAACGGGAACTACAGGTTAGTCAGTAATTGCATTTAATATCTCTGAATAAGGTCCAAGACTAAAGTATCGTGCAGAAAACCTCACTCTAATAAATGAAAGTGTAGAGAACATTACATTACTAATTACAGTCTCCAGATTTAACTAAAGTCTCTTGTGATCAGGAGAAATGTTCCAGATTTTTGTCACAGTTTTAGTGAATCCAATTGAGTGTCCCTCCAAGTCTCTAATATGACATTAATCTTTTTATGTGAGAAAAATTACGTATATATCTTGAGGCCAGAGTCACATCCAGAGTTCAAAATTACATCACTGTTTCATTGAGCTAAAATTCAGAGACGCATTCAATTTAAAAATACTTCTAAGCTGTATTATATATTTTTAGATTTAGCTAAACACTTGCATTTATATGTCTGTCAAATTCATGTATTTTAGATATCCAGTTGGCTGTGAAAAAACACATTTCACTTCTAAAAATGACAGTAAAAGAAGGAACTGTTTAGACCCCACAGTCTCCAGAAGACTTCCAGCACAGTACATGTGTCTTATCTCTGCTGGAGGGGACATCATGCTATACTGATTGTGGAGTTTCTTGTTTTAATGACTCTATATGGTAAACCTTTCAAATAATATCAGTTATTTTCCCCTAAGTAACCAAGACAGGTGCTTCGGGCAAAAACAGCTTTGTCAAATACAGCTGACAGTGTATCTGTCACAGAAACCAATATGAGGAATGTGATCCGCATCATTTATATTTACCCCTATGATCTTCAGGATCAAGATCATGACCTTTTCTGTGTGCAGTTTATGCATCTATAAATGACCAAGCAACTTTGAGCCCCTGTAAAAGGAAGTAATGGGCTGTTTTGGGACATGATCAAAAACACAATGCTGTATCTAAGTCAAAATCACATTTTCCATAAATACTGCCACGTTTGGGATACCAGTTGAAAAATATACTATTTTTCCCTGTTAAGATATCTCTCATTTGCTGTGTGTGTATGTTTTTGAAATTAAGTTTTGACTATGAACCTACAGTGAAAATGTTGACTGGGTATATGTTGCTTGTTAAATGTAAGACACGGCAGCAGCTCTTACCTTTCTCTACAGAGAGCAACGACTCAGCTGCTCTCCCACTTGACTTAACAACATTTCCCAGGTCAGCATATTTCATACTTTTTATATCACTTGCAAGTTTGATTTGTATTTAATTGGGGCAGACTATTGAAATGGCAGTAAATATTATTTCTGTCTTCTGATCATGTAGTTGTTGCTGCATACTCAAGATGTGTACACTGTATATATTGTAAACTTAACAACACTTTACAATACCTTGATACTGCAGTCAATCTATATGCAGATTTAACGAGTGCATACATTTGAATGGAGTATGTTGCCCTCAAGGTTTTGAGGGAGTCTCAACAACATTAGAAGCAATGCGAGTACAGACACAGTACCTATAGGACGTGTAAAACATCTCGCCCACGCTACCATTACTATGCATGTAGCATAGTTGAACTGTTGCAAGCTGCAGTGTAGCGGGGTTTAGCAGTTAACACTCTACTGTGATTTTGACAATTTGTGTTGGCTGCCCTGTGCAGAAGGCAGGCAGCTGTGTAGTGTGTAATGTATGTAAGGTAGGCGCTATCCATGGTTTGTCTGCCAAAACACTGCTATAGAATTAGTACTGAATAAATCCACAGCATGTTTTCCTACATTTGAACATTTCTCCTAATCAATAAGACCTCCAATGTGGTAAGATGAAATATACTTTTTTGGTTTGAAAAAAAAAAAAGAGGATGAAAACTTTTAGAGTTATAGCTAGATTCTGCAAGGACTTATGGTAAGTGCACTACTGAGTCCCTCAGGCTGAAGGGTTAAAGGAAGGACAAACAACAGGTACTCAGTGGTCTGGCTTCTTTTCATGCACATCACTGCCCTTTTCCAGGAGGAAAACCTGAGAGACTTCTCAACTGGTGCAACACTGTATGACTGTTGTCTTTGTTTGTTTTTTGTTACTTTATTAATTCTTCTCCTGTCTTTTATCTTCTGCCATCTTTTCTTCCTCTCCTCTCCTCTCCTCTCCTCTCCTCTCCTCTCCTCTCCTCTCTCTCCTCTCCTCTCCTCTCCTCTCCTCTCCTCTCCTCTCTCTCTCTCCTCTCCTCTCCTCTCCTCTCTCTCTCTTCTCTCTCTTCTCTCCTTCTCTTCTCTCTCTTCTCTTCTCTTCTCTTCTCTTCTCTCCTCTCCTCTCCTCTCCTCTCCTCTCCTCTCCTTTCATCAGTGGTGAGCACTAACAGTTTGGTTGCCCCTATAACTCTTACAGGTTTTCTGCTCTCAGGGCCACTTCTCCATAGTAGCATCTCTATAATTGTGGCTGCAAGAGGCTGAGCCTCTAGCTCAACGAGAAAGGATTTACACAACTGAGCACTGATAGTGAACACGGTCCCAGCATTCCTTATTCCCACTGGGCCACTTCAAGGGCAATAAGATGGCAGCCTGCTGACAGCAAACATCTTTTTTAAGAGGATCACTGTCTTTCCTTCTTTCAGCGGAGAGCTGTTATATATGGGTGAACATAAAAAGACAATAATGGAGGTGGGTTACACTAAACCACCAATATCATACCTGATGAAAGCAAGTTGGTGTCCCACAGGTTGTTAATGCATCGTACATGGAGGAGCTCTTTTGTTAAAACAACATTATGGTTTTTTACAATTTTAGTAAAATAAAGTTCACAGTAAAGTGACAACACTGTAGATAGTGGCTGTGGGTGAGATTGTGTGTGTCAGGAGAAACAAAACATTGTATGAAATCTTTGCATGAGTTGTATGTCAGTATCATTATTGTCTAACAAACTGGAAAGACTGAAGTTTATCTGTCATGGTGTATTTCAGTTCGGCAGTCTGTTCAATCACATTTAAAAGCTTAATGGAAACAGTGTTTCTGGAACATCATGTGTCTTTTATTTTTCCCTAAAAACTGGTCTAAATGATACCAATGAGAGTCATATGCAGGTTGCCTTGGAGAAGAGGCCAGTCTTTGATGCGAGTCAATTATGGTACCAAATTCCAAATGCTGCACTGTCGCAGTTGTTAAAAAAATGCAGCTGAATTCAACAGCCGCTCTTCCTTCATCCCATCGTAAGTCAGAATTTCAAGCTTGGTGATTAGATGTTTCTCAGCGAAATGCACCATGCCAGTTAACTCACAAGGTTGTACCTTCAATGTTTTGTCAAAGAACCAGAAGTTGTTGAAGCAGCTGTAAAAGTTTGTGATGATTTTTTTAACCAGGAAAGATTCATGTGGGCCACATGACATTTAACTTGCAGAACCAGGCCTCCTTAAATAGCTCTCATGAATACATTTTATGAGGGATTTTTTTTATTCATAAAGCAAAATGTCAAATAGACAAGTTTTCTTTTCTTTTTTTCCGTGCTAAGCACTGTGACTTTGCAAGAGGTGCAAAACTCAGTAAAAACCTCAACATTTCTGTTAATGTCTGGAATTAACAAACTAATTCATTTGTGAATTGATTTTACAGTGAGGTGCTGGTTGGTATATTTTTTAACTTTGGAGATAGACTGTCTTTATTCTACGATAACACCTCGTGTAGCTGTAAACTCTGTGTACTTCTAGCTTTATTATCAACTGGCCACATTTTATTCCAGAACCTAGACCTATTAAGACCCTGTTCTACTACCAAAACATAAAAATGGTTTATGAAAATTTTAAAGTAAGTTCCGCTTTAGACAAAATACCTCACTTGGAATAAAATAAAATGTTGAGCGGTTGCACTGTGGAAGCCCAGGTGTGCATAGCAGCTCTTCTCGCAGTATTATTTCACACAGAGTGTTGTTTCTTGAGTTACATTGGGGTTAAATCTGGGGACGAGCAATATATCCTGAGCAATTTGAATAAGTGTCACTGTGCTGTAGAGCAAGAATGAATCACCAGCCAAATGTAAAGTAATGGCTGTGCAGGCAAATAAAGACCGAGTCTCATTCTGTTTGGGGGAATTACATGGAAAGGAGAGAGCCCTATCCATAAGCAATAATGTGAGTCACACCCATATAATTACCATTAAGCATGGTTTTATTCACAGTTTGAATGCGTTTTTTCCAGCACTGGTCTGTTTAGCAGCCTCATGCTTTTAGGTGAGTTGTACTCAACCGCTGTTGAGTGCTGAAATAAATACTCCATGCTCTTCTTTATCAGAGTACTGCAAAAAAAAGAAAGAAAAAAAAACCTCCACGTAATGTTTTGGGTTTTCAGTTTGACTTCTTGGGTTGCTGAGATGAATCCTTAGCAATCCTTTTTCTGCTATTTCAAAGAGGCCATTACTGCAAGATGGCAGAGATAACGGAATACAATTCATCAGTAGTGCTTTCATATCTCTCCATGAAATAGGAGGCTGTAGCCAGCAGCTGGTTAACCTAGCATAAAGGAAATACAGCTAGCAGTCTGTGTCTGCTATTTTTTTTTCTTTTATTTCAGTTCTACTATGTAAATACAGAGAGAGACCAAGTGAAACCTTGTTTAAACAATAATGACCAGGTTATTTAAGTGTATGGTAGCACTGTCCCTGCACATCACCATGCCACTTATTATTTTGAAATATGTCAAAATGTGTACCCAGCATACCTGAAGTCTGTAGACGGTATTGTAATGTAACTGATTTATTACTTCCATCAGATTGCCAGGGAGAACATGCTGAGTGTAAATCTTCTAACACCATACAGCTGCTGACTGACAGGAATATCCACTATGGCTTTTCACTTCTGCACTCCAGAATATGGAAAGTAGCCATTACCATATCATACGATTATAGTAAGCCATTTACAGGCTTTGCTATTTGCAGCCTTGGAGGCAGCAACTTTAAGAACATTGAGAATCAGCATAAAGATCATGCAGTGGAGCACTCATATATGGTAACGACACACTGTGTTGTGGAGCCGCAAAGAAGACCACTGCAAACCATTCTTCCACTTAATCACCTGCTACCCAGGAGCGGAATTACAAAGCTAAAACAACACATCGTCAAGCGCCACTGTTACCAGATGCCACGAGAAGCAGTAACCTTTCAGGGCCATTCGCTCAGTTATTGTAATTTCCATCCTCTAGCTTAAAATGACACCATCATTTATTGATGTGGTGTTTCCCAAGCTGATATGGAACCCCTCTCAATAATTAATCTAACGCAAGGCCCGGCCAGGCTGAAAGAGCGGCGTGCTGCTGCCGACGCTCCACTAAGGACCACAGTGATCATTTGGCCCCAGTCTGGGTTATTTCCATCTCCCCGTTTATCACTTTTATTATAGCTGTGATGAAACACTGCGCGTGCTTCCATAAAGCACTTACGGACCTCTGCTTGTTTAATACATTCCTCTCCCACTGACAGGCCTGCACTAATCTCATTTACCCGTGAATCACTGTGGATAATATCCCGGCCGCCTGCTGCACACACCCCTACGCTATTACTACTGTTATCACTATATATCTCATAGGAAACACATTACATACATGAACATGTGCACATGTAAGAAGACAAGACACCATACTACTGTTACTGCCACTGCTTCTACACTGACTACCGATCAAAGTCGAACTGCTGTTACCAGAAATGATATCCCTACCTCTGTTGCTGCAAAGAGCTGCTTCTTTGCCTTCTGCTTTTAAACTTTCCCAAACTTTACATGAATAATTATCCCACTGCACAGATGCTGCTATAAATTTTTTGCTGCCCGTCTTGGTTTGAGCTGATGTTTGAGCTGGTTACCTCATGTCCTTCAGTCCTCTCCGCAGGAAAATTGGGATACGTAGTTTATTGGTGGCATTTTGGGTCAGCCCCGGGGTCTGATCTCAGTTGGACAAATAATCAGTAATTCAGATCAGATGCCCAAGCTATACCACGACTGGTTCCCGCAACATAAAAGTGCCGCGGTTCCACTTTAAGCTTCTTCTTGCTACTTAGTTCCACACATTTCCCTGAGAGTATGGCCACAAGCCATGAAAATAAAACTCACATTAGCTGCTTGTATCCATAATCTTAGTTTTTTTTTACTCATTACCCAGTGCTCATGACCACTGTTTAAGGTAGATTGACTGGTGAGCTTTGCCTTTAGTCTCTCTTCACAACTAAGGTCCTCTTAAATGCACATCAAGGCCTGGGACACACTGCATGCATGGTGTGTGCGTGGCTGTTGCGGAACATCTGGATTTTCATTTTGGCGGCCATGTTAACAGGTTAGAGCAGCAACACGGCCTGCGTGAGGAGTCACACTTTGCGTCTTCGGTGCTTCATCTAGTGAACAGACCCGACCCCTTTTTTTCCACTCGTAATGCATGCTTTTCCTGGCAAATATAGACCGAAAATATCTGTGATCCCTTTATATCAGAAACCCAGTGTTGGCACTAATTATACCGTGGTGATAATTTAACAGGTGTAGGCGCTAATTATACCATGGTGATAATTTAACAGGTGAAGGGCAGTATCTTCCAGGTTTTTTTTTGTTATCTCTCCTCTGTGTGGGTGATGTGCTTATGTGTCTGTGTCCTAGTCTGAACGAGGGTAAACAAAAATCAAGTGCCTACTTTTTCGTTACGACTCTTTACTTGTCAGGCCTCAAATATTTGATCACTGATGCCATTATCCAAGGGAAACTTAAAGATTAAATGATTGAACTGGCAGTAGCAGCTCCATTAGCAGGACAGGCATTTGGGTCCATTCAAAGAGGGGAGGAGAGTTAGGCACTTGTGGACACTTGTTAGGCACACGGAGGGCAGCCAAGTCGATGCAGCCGCACAGCGCTGACGGTAAGGCTCAGAGGGGGGCCAGGCACAAATGTGACTGTACCAGGGATCCGCACCATCCACAGCATGCATCCGGACAACCAGTTCATTAGCCCTCAGAGCAGTGTCGCCAGGAGTATGTTGCTTAGGTGGAGGAAGTGAGGCACACAGAGTTGAGGAGAAGTATGAGAACAGTCTGCTTGACATGTTATTTGCAGGAAATAAACATTTTCATGTCTATCCTGATGAAGAAAAAAAAGTGCAGTCTGTTAGCAGCTGTATGTCACTGTGGACTAATTCCAGATGAGAACACAAGAAATCACTGACATTAAGCTCATAAATAGTTTACAGTTATTCGCAATGCGATGTGATGAGATGACAGTAGGCAGTATTTAAGCCATGCTTTGTTTACTCTGAAATGTGATGTATCATTACTGATTTCAACTCTATAATCCTGTTTTTAAAGCCAGCATTTATTATGGACTTCTTGACATTTATCAAAACTTTACCAAATGGGGTGCATCAGAAAAACGTTGTTACCACTACATTTTACGGTCTGGGGAAAGTTGAAAATACAACAAAAATCAACCTCACTGCAAAGCCTGTTGAAAATGTATAGCCGTTTATCTCAATAACAGGTTATTTTATTTTCCGATGATTTCATTATGGTTTTTTTTGGCAATAAAAGGGTTTTTAATCTAAAGATAGCACAGATCTAACTACTTCCCCCAAAGCAATAAAACCTAAGGAAGAGAGAACAGTGAGAGAAGCAATTCCCACACTGAAATCACATGTCCACAAAACACATAATAGATCTGCAGTTTATCCACTCAAAAACAATAAAACAGTTGCTTTAACTAGCTACATACAGTATTTCCTGCTTATAGCCACCAGTATATTGCAGCTTGACTCTGAGTTTAAATCTCATAAGGATGTTGAGGAACGCTTACCTTCAGATCAATAGTGTTTCTGCCTCAGAGCCTGCATTTGTGTCCCAGTGGAGCCCCGGTCAGCTCACTGAAGTCTCATTGGTATGCAACACAACACCACACATACATTGCAAGTTTTTGGTCAGCTGCCTATTGGCATTAGACTCTGCTTTATCCTACTGCTGTTTAATCAAGGCAGAACAAAGTTAGGGTATGTTTTCTTCTTACCGTTATGTCAGGTAAATTACCAGGAACAATAGGATTACCTGCATTCAATGTACAGCACAATGGGAACTCAAGCTCAGAAGTCCTTTATTAAGTCAGGCCATTTAAAACCTGTTATAACAGATGTTCAATCCATTGTAGAAAGTGTGTATGAGCTTACTCTGTGTGAAATCTTCACTCAGGAGTTTAGTGTTCTTGAATGAATGGTTCCTACAAATGCATCTTATTCCTCTTCATTAATTTACTAATGTGTTGGACTGAGATAAATCACCCTGCATCATTGTTGTTGTTTCATAACTACTAACATGGACATGGCTCATCAGTAACTTCTCTCAGACACACATACACAGGGAAACGCAGGCAGACAAACACACACACACACACACACACACACACACACACACACACACACACACACACACACACACACACACACACACACACACACACACACTCAGGCAGGGCATATACTAAGACATGTACACATAGGAGGAAACGCACATTAAACTCCATGATTAATTAGAGAGGCTTTTTTCGGGCATCGCTGTAGTTTACACTACAGAGCACAGCAGATGGAGGGAGTGGGAGGTATACGTTCTCAAAATGTTGTGGATCTTGAAGTTTCACAGGTGTACCAGCGACGTTTTTAATAGAGCAGGAAGAATTGAGGATTTTGTTTATGTGTGTGTGTGTGAGAGAGAGAGAGAGAGAGACCGCAAATGGATGCATGTTTCTATTTTTGCTGCTGGGCAAGTCAGCAGGCCTGTCCTGGTGAGTCAGGGTTTATGTCGTGACAGTGACATACAGACACACTGACAGAGGAGATGGAGGGTCAGCCCAGTGCATCCTGGGAAAGGTCTGGCCAGTGCATAGCTTGACACAACTGGACCTGATAAATCTAGGTTGGGTTGTGCTTTGATGTAGGTTGAACACCCGCTCAAACGTTTCATTAACAAAATGCTAGAAACTAAGATATATTATGAATTATCTAACTTAATTTACGGAAATATTGTCTCGATGCTTCAGTAGTATAATTCAATCTAATAAACCTCTTCAATTACTTGATACATCCTTTGTTAGGTTTGTCATTACAGAAGCCTGCTGTACAGACAAGTATTTGAATATGTTGAATATCTTATTCAGCACACGTCTGATATACTGTAGCTTCAAGCAGATGATGTTGTCATGAGAACTGAAACAAGACTGTATGTACAGACAGAACACAAAGCTCACTGTAGAGGTGAAAACCATATGATACAGTCTGGGGAAAGACACCATTTGATTCAAACTTGCTGGGGCTGCACGAATTGGAAAGGAGACACTACGGAAAAGTTGAAAATGTTTCAACTTGACTGAACAATGTATGCATGTCCGGGGGCTATATGAATCTGCTTCATAACTGTACAGAGGAAGGAGGAAAACGAAGAGAAACTGGAGGGAAGTAACAGAAAGAAGTGGAGTCAGAGGCTGAGCTGAACACAAACACGGTGGTCCAGGATAATTCTTCTTAAAGACACTGAGAAGCTCCTGTTAAATTCCTGTGTTTCCTATGATTGTGAAGGTGGTGCACTTTTCATTTATCAAATTATGAAAAAAGCAACCCCTCACATTATGGCTCCTTGATCATGAATGACAATAAGTGCAGATTTGACTGTAGCACATGAAGCGGAAGTTCTGATGTCACCTAAGGGGTTTGCTCTGAGATCTGATCTCATATTGAGTGAAAAGAAAAGTGTGAACAGGCTTCATCACACTTTATCACATTGTCTTAAATGATGCATCTCAGCAGGCCTCAACATAGATTGTTGTGGTTCACACATCCTTCATTGCAGTTATTCTCCTGTCCTCTCTTTCTGATTGCATTGCTGTGGCATGCTGTATTGAGACACATAAATCAGTGTCATCTGGCTGTTTGTTCTCTCTCTCTCTCTCTCTCTCTCTCTCTCTCTCTCTCTCTCTCTCTCTCTCTCTCTCTCTCTCTCTCCTTCTTCTGTTTTGTGCCCCTCTCTTACTTTGGCTTTTCTCTCTATTTGGTTTTGCCTTTCTCTTCTCTTTTCCCCCCTTCCTGTTCTCACATATCAGCTTTGGACTTCCTCTGACTGTGCAGTTTTGTGTCATTTTTGTGAACACAGTGTCTCTTCTAAAGGGCAGAGTGGGATATTTTATAGTGTCCTTTACCCCTGAAGAAGGAAAATACAGTATATCCTATATGTACAGTGTACACAGTACAGACAAATTCCCACTGGATGTTGATGCATTCCCTCCGCAGGCATGCACATCTTCTTGGTGATGCATCCTAAAAGAGAAATGTTTTAAGACATATTGGAATAATAATTATAACTACCTGGTTCAAATTTCTGGAAACTACAACCGTTTCTTTTCCCTCAGTGAAAAACAGACTGAAACATGTCCTTGCAGATGAAAATGTAAATATTGTATATTTCAAAAATATTACCCTGGAACACAGGGTGTCGCCCACTTCCCAGAGAAGTCCATATTCAGTGTATCTGCACAGGACGGTTCAGTTTATCACATGACAAATGTGTAAGTTTCATACTGGACCTGCTTTTGACTGGCCTGCATTTTGTGTTGTCACATCATCAAGTTTTTACACATCATAAACTCAGATTTAGGTGAGCACAGATACAATTTCCCCCACCAGCTGATGAATGTAAAAACAACCTTTTAGTGTCCAACTCTGTGCAGACATCATTGCATCTTGAAGGTTAAACATCCAAAATGAAGTCACAATTAGCATAATAGGCTACCTGCTTTCATGATTAGTATGTATTGGTATGCCAGTGAGTAAAGTTTCCACACTTGACCTGATTATATTTAAAGCAAAAGTTATATTTTAATTAATCTGCTTACTTGCTTTCTTGCTCAGAGTTAAAAAGATAAATAACACTCATATCTTCACAGTAAGTAAAAGGCTGCAGCCCATTAGCTTAGCGCAAGGACTGGAAATGGGTTAAACAGCAATCAAGGTTTCCAAAATGGTTGTAGTTTCAAACCGTGCAGACATGTAACTGGTAACAGTCATCTCATCAAACTCTCTGGCTTAAACATGTGACATGATGCTGAGGATATAATTTGTATTAACATATCAGTTCATTCTTTAAAATGTTGCACCCTCTTAAGGTAACTATCCCCTTTTCCATCCGAATTTGATGCTTTTGAACATGCTGAACACCGTTTAGGACCCTGAGCTGTTGTGTATGTGTGCCTCCTCACCTATGGTCTACACTACAAGCCTCAGAGTGATGACACCTATTTAAAAATACTGCAGTGTCTTGGTTCTGAATTGAATTTTGCTGACTTGGCTGTAAAGCCCCCAATTAAGTGTTCATAGTTACGCAGTCAGAGGCATATCTACCTTATTGTTTCAGTTACATCTAAATAAAGACTCCATTAAAAATAGGTTTTAATGAGTCTTTTGGGGCAGATGCAGCTTTTTGTAAAGCCCTCTTCTCTCTGAGATAAATGGTGAGTGCCAGGAAATCAGGCCCCCACCACACCTAATGCTCACACCTGATCAAGGCGACTCTATATTTGTATTTGGCTTCCCTATAGTTGAACTATTTGAGGGATACTTTTTTTTTTTTATCACAAATCACGGATTAAAATGTAAACAAATAAACAAATAATATATAGACACATAATATTCAGTCAGATTTTTGTCTTGCTTTTCATGACAAGGACTGCATCTCTTTTTTTCAGCCTGACGTTTCCTTTGCCTACACCTTGTCTCATTGCTTTCCCAGGTCTTTTTCTGCAGCAGAAATGTTCAGAGCTTTCACAGATGGCTGCTGCCTCAATATGAATATTTGATAGCCCTCATATATCTCCCTTGAGGGTAGTGAAATATTAAAACCCTTTCTGGTGGCCGTTTCAACATCTCAAAGGCTCCAAAAAGAGGGACTTCCACATGAAGAGGATAGAAATCACGTTGATGTCACATTATCAATGAGTTTTTAAAACATCCTCTTCATTTTATAGGTGTTGTTTGCTGCTGTACCTTGCCAGAATCTAGACTGAGTGTTTGCATGTACAGTGTGCTCCACTGATCTGCTGGGGGTTCATTAACTGTGTCTGTGAATATGCAGATATTCGGAAGGAGTGTGGGGACTGGAGAGTCCATTCAAATTAAGTTTTACATTTTTTTCCCTCGTTCCTTCTCTCTGTTAGTACAGTGTATGAATTTTCTGTCTTTCAGCGGGATGCCAAGGGACAGTACCTGTTTGATCTCATCTGCCACCATCTCAACCTGCTGGAGAAAGACTACTTTGGCATTAGATATGTCGACCCAGACAAGCAGAGAGTGAGTATCACTTTTTTATACTTATAATAAACCTAACTAAATATCAGCTGGTTTAAATTCATTTTAATCCAGTGGTGAGTCTGCTACATGATGAGTCATGATTTGGCCTTTTCTCCAGCCATCTGTTATGTTTCTTGCATTTCTAACCCCTCTTCTCATTTCCTTCTGTCATTTTGATATTTGAAAAGATTTCAACAAACTTAACTGTTGTCAAAAACAGGTATCTGTAAAATGCATTGCATTAACAGTAGATATTGGCTTTTAAATTATTATGTTCATGAATCATAATCATAATCCTAGGTCACGCATTTAAAATACCTGAGAACTTGTCCACCTAAGTCAGCAGAGAAATATTTTATCCAGGAATATACATTTTACATTTCTATAAAGTAAAACCACATTCCATTTAACAGGCTACACTCGATTTTAAGGATAATACTGAAACCATTGGAAGCTGATGCAAGGATAAGAAAGCATCTGTGGCCTCTTTTTTTACAAAACAATGGCTGCTCTTTACATTGTTGCATTCTCCACTGGGTTTTAGAGTCTGTAGCTGTTAGAGCAGATTACCCAGCATCACAGGCAGTGATGGATACTTTAATAAATGTCGTTTGGTATAAATGTTAGCTCTAATGAGTCTCTTTCTCTCTACATAATATTAAGGACAGGTAGTTAGGCCTGTAGGTTAATTATGTACGATGGCAAAAGGCAGCGCCTTTGATATAAATATATCAATCAAAGGATTGATATGAATATATCAATCAAAGAAAATAACACCGTTCTGGGTGAATTAGCAGGGCTTGAACTGTGTATTTGTTAATTATGCACTCCAGAACTGTGAATGGGATTACACATGCTTTGAAAAGCTTGAAAAGGTTATCCACTTTGCACTCTCAGAGTTCCCTCTGTAGACATCAACCAGCTGACTGACGATTTAAGATGTGAATGAAAAAAACATAGTTAATCAATAAAAGGCTAGAAAGGCATCACCGTGTTCTATAGTTACCCTATGTGATTTCAGTGCTATGTCACTGTTTAAAGACAGTTTCAACTCATGATGTTTAGCACTCTGACAGAAAACAGCACTCCCCTGATTATCTTCCAAACAGCTTTCTTTCTGTTATCTCCTCTGTGCATGGTGACTGCGTTGGAGGGAGTCTAAATGAACAGAAGCCGAGGAGATCGGAGTAATTCTACTGTGCCTTCCAGCTATAGATTACAAGACATCAGCTGCTGAGCAATCAGACCCCAGACTGACGGTTTAGCAGCCAAAGATTCAGTACTACTTTTCCGAAGTGCATCTGGACTTGCTTGAGGTTCTTTAAGATGTTTCAGCTCTCATGCAAACAATTTAAGAATCTCAAACAAGTTCGGTTGCACTTCAGATAACCGAGACCTGAATGACTGAGGTTTATTTCCAAAGTGCAAGTCTTTACCTCTCTGTCTGTGCCTTTCAGCACTGGTTGGAGTTTACAAAGTCAATTGCCAAACAAATGAAATGTAAGTACACTGTTTAACATGCTTAATTAGTTTGTGCCTATTACTTTGGTGGTTCAATCTACTTCAAAAGTGTCATGATAATAAACCTATAGGACAAAATGTTCAAAACATAATATCCAAAAAGAAATCATGTGTGCACACTTAAAAACAACAATGCAGAATTACAAGTTTATTCTTCTATTCACAGCCCAGCCTCCCTTCACCATGTGTTTGCGTGTCAAGTTTTACCCACCCGACCCCGCTGCCCTGAGAGAGGAAATCACCAGGTAAGATTTCAAACAGCTTAATGGGCTGCACGTGGAGGATGAACAAATTTATTCATATTGTTGATTTGTAAGAGAGTTTTCACAATATGATGGATTATCTTTCATCATATGTTGATATGTATATAAAATACGCTATTTGTAATTGTAATTTGTGTCTGACTTGGTTTTTGCACAACTATTTGTGATGTCACAAGTCATGCTAGTGAGCCCCACCCCTTAAAAATGTGTTTTTCGTGAGTACAGAGAAACTTCCCTCTTAATCAGATGTGAAAATAGCCTTCTAGTTTAAACTCTACCTCACTCTGCACAGTGAATTTCAAACATTCAACTGTAGGAACAAGAAGATAAACACAGTTTTGAGTGGAAAGGAACTTTAAATCTAAATGTTACCATTTGATGTATTGTTCCAAATGTAGCTTAAGGTTAATTTCATTCTGCATCTCACAAGTGAATCATTTGCACAGCAACAGAGCACCACTAAACTAACTAGACAAATAAGTAAAGACATAGTACAAAGGTAGAAACAGTAATAAGTCAATTGCACAAATAACAAAGAAAAGATATTTAGTTTGATAGAAAAACTGATAAACAGAGTCTGTGGTTTTTGAGGGTGACATTTGAAAAATTGCTTGTTACAACACGCTGTCACTTATCAGGTCCTGAAACTGAGAGTAGTGACATTCATATGCCTCTTCAGAGCATCTTCAGCTGAGTTAAATTGAGTGTACTGCATAGTTTGTATGTGTCCTGTCTGCAGCGGGTGTGTACATGATGATGTGTGTGCAGAAGTAATCTCAGTTCCCCCTCTGTGGGACACACTTGTAATTTCAGCAACTGCAATCATTCATTTGAGGAAAACAGTCAATCTAAAAGAAACTAAAAACTGTGAATAAAAAGCTGTTGTGCAATCAGCAGCACAAACACAGACAAGTAAAGGGATTTGTTTTGAATACTGTAAATTTTACCTTGTATGATGCAAGTTAGGTAAAACCGGCTCCAGTATTTTCTGAAAAGCTGAGAAAGCAGAGTTTTCTGAATTAAATGTGTAATAATATCAAAATATATTTTTATACAAGCCTTTAAACAGAAAACAAAAATGTCCTCGTGATTGTGTTTCTCTTCTGGTATCACAGTTCTATTTATTCACAGCAACTACTTGCTGGTTTGTTTGATCACTCGTTAATGATATCAAAAATAATCTGAAAAGGTAACGCCTCTTACTTTGTGTCATGATGGATGGTACAGGTCAGAAAAAAACCCTGGTGTAGAGGGTCATGAGGACCAATCACTGGCCCCTTTCAGGAAGAGGTCGTAATGTGTGTAATAAAACTGAAATGGGATTAGAAATGACAAAATTTAAAGAACAGAATGGAAACAAGAAAAACACATTACATGCGATGCATTGTCAAAAGAAAATTTGCACCAGCACCCTGTATCATTTCCACCTGGAGCCAGTAGCAACAAAAAATACACAAAGACACAAACCACACAGGACATGTTTAAGTTCATCAAGTTAGCCCACACATCTGATTTATTTTTAGTGGACTCATCCCTTTTAAAAAGAAAATGTGAGTTATGGCAATGGTGAAAAGTGTGGAGCTGGATTTTATAATGTCCAACTCGCATAATTAAACAGAATTTCAACATAGATTCCCTAGTAATAAAGTCCTTACCTTCAGCTCGGGAGCACAATCTAAAAACGCTGACAGAGAGAGAACCAAAATGGCAGAAATAACATAAAATCAGTCTCTACGGCAGGAAAACACTGAGTTTATTGAACCAAAAGGGAGCGGGGAGATGTCTTTATCTTCTGCCCTTCTTGTCTCATAAAATCAGATCAGAATTATTCTTATATTTTACTGTTATTTTTTTTGCCTTTACAGCCAATTAATAACAGCACTGCAGCTTAGCAGAGAGGAATAATGTTTGATTTTGTATGAAATGAAAACCCTTTCAATACATTCTTCTCTACTGAGGTAAAAGAACTGGGAAGAAAGACGTTTTTGGATGTATTTTTAAGGGAAATTAAAGGCTGATTTCAGCTTGCTGTCTTTATCAAAGTAACCCTGAAAAAAATTATCTTAAAATCTTACAAAGACATGCAGTGATGAAGGTGCAAAGCCCACACATTTAACTGTATGAGCTTGACACGGTGAGCCTGTGTGCACTTGGGATTTGAGTATTTCCTTTTTATAAGCTGCGGTGTCATGGAGCTCCTCACTACTACTGTACTGTGTGTGGCATCCTTGACAGCTGAACAAACTGCTGCGAGGAGTGAGCCGGAGAGCCAACCAGTGCACAGATCCCTGTAAATCACATCCCTCGACTGGTTGCCGCGCAATGAAATCTCTCATTCGCAATCCAGCTCTTCTTGATAGAGCAGAGCGCCGGTGAGAGAGCTCCTCCATCCATCTGCTCTGACTGGAGGCTTTCACAGATACACAAATACACAGTGGAAGAGCAAAAACATCACCATTTATGACTTCACAGCAGTCCTATTTTTATTTATCATGAAATAAATTTGACATCGGCACCATTTTATACCTGTGCACAAATGATGTGGCAAAACCAATATGCTCAATATGCACACTGACTCTACTCTGACGTTTTTCACAGCAATGCTTTGTACTGCTTTACTATTTATTGCTCTGTTGCTTGGAGAGAAGTAGAATCAGAGGCGTACAAAATGAATCCTGGGCAAGAAAACTGGCGTGATAAATCTCTGGATGTTTTAGATGAGACCAGAAGATGGAGTTTTACCCAATGGACTTTGAAACACACCTGCAATCATATTAGAAATCATTTCAATTCTCGAAATGATCATGCATTACTTTGAGTTCTGCCTAAAGTTAGGATACGTCCCATTTCTAATACAGATAACTGTGGATAGCCAATCAGACAATCATAGCATCTAAATTGCTATTTTAAAATAATTATGGCTGAGTTGTGAAAGTGCCCAAGAATAATGGAGTTGTCAGTATCTAGTAACCGCAGATATCATGACCTCATGACAGTGGCCTCTTAAGCTGTTGTCATGTCTTTCACAGCAAACCGTTTATAGTCATCAGTCTCAAGTCCTATTCTCAAGATTTCTTCCTCTTCCAACAGTCTCTTGGCCACAGCCTCAAGGAAACATAAACACAACACAAACATCCACCCTGTATATCGTCAATGGTTGCTATATAAATAATGACCTCCAATCAGTTTCTCTGTATTCCACTCCACAGATATCTCGTCTTCCTGCAGGTTAAGAGGGATCTCTACCATGGTCGCCTGCTGTGCAAGACATCAGACGCAGCCCTGCTGGCTGCCTACATATTACAAGGTATTACAAAAAAGATATAGTCATTTATAAAAAAAAAAAAATACTGTTTTCAAAGTCTGAAACATGATAATAAACACTTGCCAAATGTGAACGTGTTTTTGTTACCTCACTGGGACCTTCTCGGGTACGGATATCACCCTCAACTGGATTGATAGTCCTAATGGGAAACAAAGTCTGGTCCTGATGAGGGAAAAGGTCATTTCTGAAGTCCTGGTTAAGGTTTAGGGAAGGTGTCACCTGAGGTTAGATTAAGGTAGGTATGACTTTGTTATGATTAAGGTTAGGGTTGAGGTTAGGCTGTCCACAATGAACGGAAGTCAATGCCATGTCCTAACACAGAGGTCTTCAACAGGGGGTCCGCGACCCCAAGGGGGTCTGCGGAGGTACTGCAGGGGGTCCGTGAAATTTTTGGTTGATTAGACAAGTTTTCTTCTTTTTTATTTTTTTTTTCAAAAAAATTTCCACAAATTGAAATGTATTTAAATACACATTAACATTAATCCAACATATTGTAGCGAATGGATAAATGGAGGCAGAAGATGTTATCTTTCAGTCAGAAATGGACACATTCAGCGACACACAGGAGCTTTCTCAAGCTGGACACCGGGTCACTCACAGCAGGAGACTAGCCTGGACCTGTCCCTCCAAGCCTCCTGCACTCCTCCAGTTTAATATAAAACACTATTTTATACAATATATATAGAAGGGGGTCCCTGCTCCATCTCTCTATCAGTTTGGGGGTCCTTGGCCTGAAAAACATTGAAGACCCCTGTCCTAACAAGGACAGCTGTGCACACTTTATAGGTTGAACACTCGGTATGTTTCAATCAAATCTGACTGTTTTGGCTCCTTTTGGTTTTCAGGCTCATGAACATGCAGAGCAATGGCACACATTAGGAAACAGTTTCCCTGTCACACACTCTGACACCCAGCAACTCTGCCTGCATTTTGTCTCCAAGCCATTCCCTGAATCTAAATGTTCTCCACATCCTTTGATTACCTGCAACAATATAGAGTGTCAATGTATTGGAAAGGATTGACTCGTATTTTATCTTCTCCTCTATTTAAGATATTCACATCTTAATATAATTTGCTGGTATCCACAGCACTGATGTGCACATATTTGACAAGTACAAGACAGAAGAACAGAGGGAAGAAAAACAGTTGAGTGAAAGAATTTGGTAATAAACATAGTCAGAGGGAGATTAACTGTTTGTGTAAGGTAAGGGAAACAAACTCTCAGGAGCAGGTTGGACCCAAAAGCAGGCACACAGCTCAAAAATATAAGAAAAGATGTATTTAATTAACAAATGAACAGGGCTAAACAACAGAAAGCAAGCCAGGCTGGGTCTGGTCAAACTCAGCAAGAAGGTTCAATAAAAGTAACAAAAGAAAACCAAACAAAGTACAGATAAAATGAAATTACTGAGAAACCAACTAAAATCCACAAAAGGAAAAAAAAAAAAAGCAGGGAGCTGAAGCAGGTGACTCGGGCACAATAGACAAACTGGACTCAAGGCAGACAAACTATCACAACAAACTGACAAAGAGGGGATGACAACTAAGGGAATATATACTGACAGGGGTGAGTGGAAAGTGAGTGCAGCAAGGGGCTGAAAGCAGGTGTGGAGGGTGTGGCAGGCGGGAAACAGCAGGGAAACAGAGACGGAAAACCACAGGTGAACACAAGGAGAAACAGGGCAGACACAAAGACCTTCAAAATAAAACAGGAAACAAAACAGGAAACAAGCTTAAAACATATCAAAAGCGACAGGACTCAAACCATACGAGATGACACCCAGTTTTTACTCTTTCTACCATCCAAGGCTTCAATAGCTGTCTCCTGCTTGTATACTCAACCTTTAACATTATCGTGTCAGACAATGTGAATCAATAATATCCACTGTGCATCTAAACTCTGAGGTTTTTGGTGGTTCAAAATGCAGTTTTCAGCAACAATGGCTGCCTGAGCAGGACGATGCTCCCCGGAGAGCAGCCATGGAGCCAAACTCTCCCTGTATCTCCTCCACCATCTGTAATCTGATGTCAGTGGAGTATAACCGAGGCTGTTACAGTGGCTTACAGCAATGCAGAGAACACTGGCAAGTGTTTTTATATTTTTTCTGATCGTGCACACATACCACCCAAAGAACGAATGCATGGAGACAAGATTAAATAAAAGATTTAGAAAGAATTTATTGGTCACTACACATTGTAGGTTCACTGCATTTAACACAGGGCTGCATTGCTTCAGTATTTACAGTTGTCTTCATTAACTAAATTAGTATAGCTGTCAAATACTTCACATCAGTCTTTGCAACTCAAACCAAAAAAATGTAAAGTTCCAACACTCCAGTAAGTCAAACCAGCTGAGATTCTTTGAAGTTATGTGGATCTTCATTTTAGTGTTGAAGCTCCATCTTATCAGCCTTGGACTATTCAGTGTGGACATATTGTGTGCTTTTTTTGTTTGTTTGTGAACAGGTAGGCTACATTGAATACCTCGAGTCCTTGGTCATAGCCCTTTATATTCTGCATTTGTTCACTGTGTACAGTGTACTTTATGCTGAGGTAATATCTTTGATAATATTGCACTGGAGCTTTTAAGGCTTTTTTTTTTTCGATCAAGACAACCACATGCAGAGATTAAAGTGGAAAGTTCTTGGTAACTGAAAACAATAGAACAAATTTAATACTTTTGATTTCTTTTTTTTTTTTAAGTAAAATACTTTTTGACGTCACCATTTTGACTTACGTTACTGCAGTGGTTGTTTAAACTGTAGTTTGTCAACACTGCTGACTACAGTGACCCTGAAAGTAAAACCTATGGATCAACATTACTTAGCTAGCTACTTAGCACTCACCTTTGCTTTCACTGTTGTTATTATATTGTTATTTTTAGCGTAGTTTGTTTGTTTGTAACAGCAGGGAGGACAGTCAGTTAGCACACTAACATACTGCAATAGTCTGTTGTGAAAAAAGGCTGCAGCTCCTCGAGGTCAAGTTGGAGCTTCTGTGTGTCTTTTAATCCACTGTTGAAAGTGTTGAAAGTGTGTCAACCTCGAAGCCAGTATCCTTAAAACATTAAACCAAGATAGTGTAGTATAGTTTGTATTGCATAGTTTATTTGTGTGTTTGGTGTTGAAAAAAAAAATCCAAGTAAAGAAGCAGTTTCTAAAATGTAGTGGAAATTCAAAATAATTTTGATAATTATTTTGTTAAAGTGTATTATTTCTTCACTTTTAATTCATCCTGCTTACTTTATTTGGAAATAAGCTGGATACAGGGTCTCTCTGTTGTCTCATCGGCCTTTTCTGTTCCCTTTTTCCAGCTGAAATCGGTGACTACGACCCCGGGAAACACCCAGAGGGCTACAGCTCCAAGTTCCAGTTCTTCCCCAAACACTCAGAGAAGCTGGAGCGGCGGATCTCTGAGATCCACAAGACTGAGCTGATGTAAGGTGACACATGTCCAGATCCCCGTGTACCCCTTCAATTCTATAGTAGCCACAGTTCAGGCATCCCAGAAGCATACCGAGCTTATAGCTCCTACGCACTGAACTCTTCCTCAGCGTCTGTGGCCCCATCTTAGCTTGCTGCTGACACTTTTAAATCTCTTTATAACAACAGCAGCGTTCTCATTTAAGATTGTGAAGGAATAACACCTGAGAACACGTTAACTTTCATTACAAGCGCAACACTGATGCATTTTAATCAAGTAGTCGTGTATTCTCAATTTTAGATTATGCTGAAATGGCAAAAGTGTTATGAATCAAAAGCTGTGATGAAGACGAGCATAGCCAGTCATTGTTTTTAGTGAAGTTTTTTCCCGATTATACAGTCCTGTCCAAAGGTTTTGAAGATGCTTTCAAATAGTATTCTATGAATAGTTTTTATCTTATCAGTTGACATCATGCTAAATTTTTCAAGGTACGTAGCGGGAAGGTTGTTCCACGCATCTTGAAGAACTTGCCACTGCGCTCATGTAGATTTAGTATCAGTGTCTTCTGTTTTTTAATGTAGTCCCGGACTGATTCCATGACGTTGAGATCAGGGCTCTGTGGGGGGTCAGACCATCTGCTGCAGGACTCCTTGTCCTTCTTGTAGCTGAAGATACTTCTGTGTAACTCAGACTGTATGTTTGCTGATGGTGTTGGGTGCCCAAAAATGTTTGCACAGTAACAGTATATATACTGTATAAAAATGTACACACAACCCAGGTGGACAGAGACACTGGTTATAGATCTGATCCTACACTGCCCTCTATTGCTTATTTCCACCTTCTGCCTACATATACATGTATTTCCCTGTAGTTCAGTTGCAGCACAGGGAAAAGTTGTGCCTCAACCAAACAATGGAAAAATAATGACAGTGCTGACATTCAGAGTAGATGACTGATGGGGTTACTCAAGATGGTATAAATTTCCTCCTACTTACATAAACTTAAATACCACTAAATATTATAATTATAATAACTGTATTCAAAGACTGTGAGTGTGGTAAAGGGATACATTTTATCAGGGTCTTATATGATACAAGAGTGGAAGCAATGAGCTACGACATATTCTCTACTTCAGCCAACATGACTCATGCACTAGTTTCAGTACGGATTATTAATAGAAGAAAGTATGGACAGCAGATTGATTTTTAATCCTCTATTAACTTTGGTCAGAACAACTGCTGTTAAAACATTAGTCACTGCTTTAACATTTGATCTCAAACCAAAAAAACGAGTCAGCTTTAGTTTCGTTCTTTGAGACACCGTGGACAGATTTGATTACGTATCTAATATGAGCAAAATATCTGCTCAAATTTGATCCTGGCATATAGGTTTTGAAACAGTATGTTGGTGATCCCAGACTTCCTCTGCAGCAAATTTAGTCTGTAACACATCCAGACATTTCAAGATCTACTCATTTTCCATTACACTGAGCTGTTCTTAAACTCTGCTTTGACAAAATCTTATTGACAATGACCGATATTTGTTCAGGTTGTAGTTGCTCAGGATCGAATCCTTTTGGCACTCTAATCAACAAGCTATATTTTTCATGATTGTAATGTCCTGAGGTTTAAGTTCAAACTAGTTACAAAATTCGTTGATTGCCTTCTTTTTTTTAGAAATGAACACAACCTTTAAATTAAATGATGGGTTGACCGATATTTGGGACAGAAGCCTGTACCTTAACTTATTGGTTTTTTTTCTCAGAGGTCAGACTCCTGAAACGTCAGAGCTCAACTTCCTCCAGAAGGCTCAGATGCTGGAGACGTATGGAGTGGACCCTCATCCATGCAAGGTGGTTTTTACAAAACAAATTTATGTTTAAGTAAATCAAAAAATGAATTTTACTACTGTCTTTAAGTGTCCTTTATCAGTGTAGGGAATTAAATAGAAAATATAATCTTTTTGTTCCTCAATAACAAAACACCTGTGCACCTGTCAGGATGTGTCTGGCAACCCAGCTTTTCTGGCTTTCACCCCTTTCGGATTCACTGTGCTGCAAGGAAACAGGAGGATTCATTTCCTCAAATGGTGAGTGAAGATGAGGAGTTAAAACTCCTATTTAATTGAAAGGTTCACATTACTGAGCAACAAGTTGAGCTTCGCGTGTATATAAAAAAAAAACACAATTACAGACATATTTTAACTAGATTTTATTGAATAAAAGTTGTCCTTCAGTTTTCAGCAAAACAGCTTGTGTAAAGGTAGAGTGCCAACAAACTCAACAAACTTCTTAATATTCAAGTCCAAATCTTCCACATAACACATCACAAATGATCAAAGATAGATCAACTGCTGCTCATTTCAAGATAACATAAGTGCATTAAAGCATTTTAAAAAAACAAATAAAATCCTAAAATTCTGATTTCATCCCTTGTTTGAAACCTCCACATGCAGTGCAATTTAGAGAAATTTTAAGCGAGGCAGTCCAAAAAACAATTAAACTGATCTAAAAGTAACAAGTGATCCATAGAAGAGGATAATAGTGACCTTTTCAAGACAGCTGAGTCAACCAGCTCTCAGACTCTGTGTTTTTGTTGTTGTTAAATCTGTTTTTGCAGCTTATTTTTTTTTCATTTTCTGTGAATCAATCAAATGAAACAGTGTTAGTCTTTTAATTCGCCTCCAGCCACAATTAATATTTTACCAGCTTTCTGTCTCCTCCTTCTTTCCCCAACTTTCTCTCTCATTCTCTCTGCTCACATCTGTTTCTCTCTTTCTTCATTTTTTTGTTTGGCTCTCTCCCTCGTTTGGTCTGTCCGTCTGTGTCTCAACCTCAGGGAGGAGGTGACCAAACTCAAGTTTGAAGCAAAGACATTCCATATATATGCAAATCAGACGGAGGTATGTCTATCCATTATTAAGAAGCTGCCTGTCCTGGCCTGTGGAGCAGGGGAAGTTAAATGAGTACGGACTTGTTTTATGCATGGAGACTGGGGAGGCAGTGAGCTCTATTCTTAATACAGAAGTAAATGAGGAATGATTTGACATAATGTGTGTTATCCAGTAAAGTAAAGATGCTGTCTGAGAGGTGGTTGATGTTCTACAGGTTTATTCTTCGGGGATTGCGTCGGTTGATTGATTATGGTACCCTTTAGCCAAGAGCTCAGTCAACCTGACAGTGGAAATGTCTTTACAATCTTTCCAAAAATATTTTCACGTCTTGAAAATAGCTATAGGATCTTGTTTGAAGGAACATATAAGCCTTTAAATAATAAAAGTTGGTGTTTATCAGTAAAGAGTTGTTAGTATAGTTAGTATATATATGAATATAATATGAGTTAAAGCACTGAACCTGTTACAGGATAAGAAGATCATACTGACTTACTTTGCACCTACACCAGAGGCCTGTAAGCATCTGTGGAAGTGTGGAGTCGAGAATCAGGCCTTCTATAAGTGAGTCACAGGATGTGTAAAAATGAACTTCACAATGGATGTCATTTCATTTAAGTTTATGATTGTTTTTATGATGTTTCTTTCCATTCACTCACAGGTTGGAGAAGTCGAGTCAAGTCCGCACTGTGTCCAGCAGTAATCTCTTCTTCAAGGGTAGTCGCTTTAGATACAGGTATTATAGGCACACAGTGTATTTGTGGTATAAAATGCATCACTGAGAAATATGAAGTATATATTCCAATATTAAATACGTGTCTGACTTTTTATAGAATTATGGCTAAAAATGTTGTACACGCATCCTGTGGTGTTGCAGTGCTGGTTTTAGTGGTTAATCACAGATGATCAGTTTTTCTTTTTCTCTGTTTTCTCAGTGGAAAAGTTGCAAAAGAAGTAATGGAACAAAGTGCCAAAATTAAAAGAGACCCCCCTGAGATTCACAGGTAACATTATTTAATATTAATTAAACAGTGTAATTGATCGCTTCAACTCTTAGCCCTGTACATTTATGATATGGATTTATGTGTATGTTTTTTTTTTTTTTTTTTTCAGGGCTGGCATGGTGCCAAGTAGGAGTTGTCCGTCCATTACCCACGGCCCTCGTCTGACCAGTGTGCCCAGGACCCGACGGAGAGCTGTCCACATCTCCATCATGGAAGGTAAAGCACACACACACACACACACACACACACACACACACACACACACACACACACACACACACACACACACACACACACACACACACACACACACACACACACACACACACACACACACGAGTTGAGAAATACTTTTTAAAAATGTAGCCGAAAAATAAAATCACTCATGTTGACGGGGGTCTTTAGACTGCTTAAAAACATCTGGATTGAGAGGCTGCCTGAGTGTTAAGTAGATGTTTGTCTGTTAGCAAGCAAATGTCAGTTAGTCCACCGGTTCCCCACCTTTTCTATCTGATGTCTCCCCTCAGACCTGAGATGAACCATCCAACGCCACACATAATGTTACCGATATCTGCACATCTGCTCACGCAATTTTATTTTTCCATGCAACTCTACCAACCATTTATCATTTACTTTTAGCAAATTATGTCAACCATTTATGCATTTTGTTCACTATTTCACCAATTACCAAGTACATTCTGCGAAGTATTCGCCAAGATAAGCCTTTACTTTGATCTAACTATAATTTATTAATTACTTTTAGGAATATTTCACACATTTATTCATTACATTTAGCTATTTTCGAAACTTTATTCGTCAAGTTTATTTTTCTTTTCACCGGTTATCCAATACTTTAGTATTAGCTAGCCCAACTAAAGTTTTAGCTTACTTTACATTTACGTGACTGCTTTTCCACTATTTAGTTCACCATTTTAAAATTGCTATCCATCATGCTTATTATTTTATTATTTTCAGATAACTATTTGAAGCTTTATCTATTACTCTTAGCGGACTTGCAGTATGTAGGATTTATTGACATATTGACTGAATGCCCCATCCTTCACCCACCCTGTCAAGTGTGTAGCGTGTAGCTGTGAAACTAAAGAAAAAGTGTTTGGTTTGTCCTTTCTGGGCTACTGTAGAAACATGGCAGTGCAACATTGTGCACTCTTTGGAAGAGGACCAGCTCTCTGTGTGAATATGAAGGGCTCATTCTGAGGTCACGAAAACATAGTGATTTATATAACAACAATGAATACATAATGATGAATATTATATATGATTTCTAGATCCCTGGATTTCAGATTAGTTGAGCTACTTCTCAGTCTTTCCACATTACGTAGCCACTGGCAACTGTCAAACTAAGCCCTGAGGAACAAGAGCCGTGTGGTTGGGAGTCACTGTCTACCTCCATGTGATTTGATCTGTCATGGATTACACATCCACAGCACAAACGTTCTGGGGTCCTCTTTAACATTCTCACACAATTTCAATACACTCACACTCACACACACACACACACACACACACACACACACACACACACACACACACACACACACACACACACACACACACACACACACACACCTGTATGGGCAAAGTAGCGTACAGTATGTGCTTTTCCATGTTCCATGTCAGTCATTCTCTCGGTATTTGTGCAATATCTCGCTCTTTCTCTCCTGGATGTGTGTTTTCTGAACTACACAAACACACACACTGAAAAGCACCCAACAGCTACCGGCCTGAGGCATTATTTTGACATGAGGAAGTCATCCTGTCAGTTTATAAAGGGCACTTACTGTCCCCTTTTTCCTCCAACAGGCTATTAACCTTTTGCCTGTGCTGCCACTGGGAGTAAGTTTGCTCATAGATGATCAGCTTGGATCAAAGTAATAAACTTACTGTTCACATGGTTTGTCTGTTCACAGAAAAAAAAAAAAAAAAAAAAAGGTCTTTTGTCAAACTGTCTTCGTCTCTCGTCAGGGACATGGGGAACTGTTTCTGACATTTCACCCCAATGTTGCAACAGCGAAACAAACCCCTCCGTGTTTTGTCCTGTTGCTCTGTCTGCGCTGGTATTTACACTGGTAATAATATCTCAGCCTGAAAATAGCACCTGCTGTCAGGGGCCATGCTGCGTGTGTCACAGCCAGCAGCAGGGGTGGGGAGGCGAGGGGCGCTGTGGCACAAGTGGCGCGCATTCCTGAGCCTTGTCTTTCACTCTTTGACTGTCTTTCTGCGTGTCCACGACTGTCAGCCTGCCTGCCTGCCTGCCAGCGTGTGGGAGCTCACTGCGGGGAAGTTTGCACTGCCAGCCACAGTCGGACATAAAGACAGACAGCGGACGAAAAGACGGTTTGAAGAAAGCCAGACTAACGAAAGAAAGCAGCAAAACTGTGTTGAAACACAGTGAAGGTTAAACGGGTGGTTGTTTTTTGTTTTTTTTTTTTGCTCCCTTTGAATCATGGTGAAGTGTCTGATCCGGATCAAGACCAAGGTGAACGTTCACTTGCGTATGATCAACCATTGTTATCGGGATGTGAAGGTGCGTGTGCTGTCTCTGGGACCCAGGCTGTTGGGCAAGGCTCTGGGGGTCCTACCGCTCTTCCCTGCCCTCCCTGGGGGATCTTCTACCTCAGGCTCTGGTCCCGGGTCAGTACAGAACTCCAGGACTCCTTCCAGACTAGCTGTCCCACCCCAGTTTCATGGCTGCAGCCCTGCAGCCGGCTGTGCAGGTAAAAAAAAAAAAAACAAGGCTGGTTTAATCATACAGGATTATGGACCGCTGGCTTCATGTAGTATCGGCTCAGACATTTTTCAAACTGGATGACTTTCTCTTAGTGATGTTTGACCCAAATATAGACACGCTGTATGTTTCTCTAATGCCAAAACCCAAATGAACATCACATCATTATGAGATTATCTAATAAGATGTTGTTTAAGTCTACTGCTGTGGTTATCAAAGTTTAAAAGTTGACATTGTGATTAACTTCTAGAAAGAAGCTGTGAAAGTAATGAGGATGAAGTAAGCTGATTAAGTTCTTAGAGGACGTTGTTCTTGTGTTTCATGTTTACTTTTCACGTAGAGTTGCCACTTGTAAGTGTTTCATTCGGGCATAGATTACATGAAGGGAGGAGAGGATCTGTTTCTTGAGCAAATGTTGTGACAAGCTAGCCATTACAAACAAATCAGGCTTCCCCTTCTGGCTATATCAGAATCAGAAATGTCGTCACGGTGCTCAACAGAGCTCGGTGTCCCTGAATGTTCTGGCAGCCCGGCCAGCCACGCTCCAGACGAGGCTGAGGGAATCTTTGCTTCAGGATGAATTAATGAGGAACATCATTTCCCCTTGGACCTCTTCTTTTAAGCGCTTTATGGGATACGTTCTATGTGCTCACATTTGCATCAGTGACTTGTAGACGTAGTAAGGAGTCCTTTTCGAGGCGTCCTAATTCCCCTTTTTGAACTACACTCACTGGCTACGAGGCTGATCATTAGCGGTCATCACATGTTCCCATGTAGAACCACGGGCTTACGCAGCACTGTGCCGCCTGCGTTTGTCGACTCATCGCCATAAACAGCTACAGCTGTTATTTCAATCCATCACTCGCATATCAGCGAATGCAAACAACTTGATGGGCAGCAGCCTGTAGGTATGTTTTGTGAGGTCACAGTGACCTTGACCTTTAACCTTTCACTTTGCAGCAAGCCGTTCCTGAAAACACTGCATTCAAAAGAATGGGACCGACGTAACATAATGCCTGGCGTGGAGGTGTAACAACACTGTAAACTGTAATGAAGTTTGATGTACACCTTTGAGTGGGTTAAGTTGTAAATGGTCTGCAATTATATTAAATTATATTAATTATATTGGCGATCTCAAAGCACTTTACATTTTGCCTCCAATTCACCCACTCATTGAAACACCAGTGGTGGCAGAGCCACCATGCAAGGTGCTCAGCCAAGACACCTCAGCATGTGGACCGCCGACCTTTTGACCTGGGCAACCCACTGTACCACACCACACATACTGATGTAAACCCCACATCCTAAAACATTGGTTTCATCTTTCTTTTAAACCGGATCTTAGTTTACCGCATCTGAAGAAGTTGCATTTATCTGCTGGATCTCTTTGTGCAGCATGTTAATTGTTAGTATAAAATAATTGTGCTTTAAACTTCATGTTACTGCACCTTCAGCTGCACATATTATATTTTGTTTTTCCTGATTGCTTGGGTTTCATCAAAGTTTTACATTTACTATATTTTTTATGGAAGGTTAAACATTTTTTTTTTTATAAACACCTCATGTCAGGATCTCTCTTCACAGTAAAGTCTGCAGGTACCACCGCAATACCTCCGAGTGATTAAATATTACACCTCTCTAATTAACTGCTGTCCTGTGCTCCGTGTATCAGGTCTGGAGTCACTTCGAGACAGCGCCCACTCCACGCCCGTGCGCTCCGTCTCCCATGGCGACTGCTTCATGCCATCCCGGGGCCAGATGGTGGATCGCAGCGAGGCGAGCACGTCAGCCGTCATCTCCGACGAGGCCTACAGCCCGTCGGACAGCGTGCTGCCGACCCCCGTAGCGGAACACGGGATGGAGATGCCCTCGGCTCGGCACCTCAACGGTGCTCCCTGCAGCGTCGATGAGGACCAGGAGGCGGAGGCGGGGACGTCGAGGGAGGGGCAGGCGGCGGACTTCAGGCCCGGCAGAAGAGCGCTGCGTATGGTCAGGAGCAGGCCGTCACCACCGAGCGACGTGGAGGAGCTCAACAAGTTCATCCTGAGCGTGCTGCGTCTGTTCCTGGTTACCATCGGACTTCTGTTCGCGCTGCTGCTGCTCCTCATCATGCTGACAGAGTCAGACTTGGACATCGCCTTCCTGAGGGACATCCGTAAGACGCCCGAGTTCCAGCAGTTCCACTTTGAATACTTCTGCCCTCTGCGGCGCTGGTTCGCCTGTAAGTTACGATGGATGGGAGGGTTCCTCGTCAGCAAGTGAGGTGAAGTGAATGATGCACAGACCGAATGATTCCAACACAGGCCTCCACTGATGGACACGGGACACACATGACAAACAGAAGATGGGGGAGGGAAACAGAAAAAGATGGCATCCCTGTCCCTAATATCAGCTCAGCTTCCCCCAGGAAGGAGTTCCTGTCACAGGCCACGGACTGTCCCCTGAAGAGCCTTGTTTCTAATGTTTGACCATCACTACGAGGAAAGGGAAACACATTTTATTTTAGAAATTCAGGTCATTTCAAGCTCTTTTATTTTTTACACAAAGTCACAGGGTTTAATTTAAACAAATCTAACAGACACTCACTTATTCAACCACAGATAATAGTTGCCTTTATTTTTGTATCAACTGATATGTTGTGACGTTGCTGTAAGACGGGACGACCTGAAGTGTTGGTGTGCGTGTTGCGGGACCTGAGAGTTTGAGTGAAGTTTTGAGAGAAAATGAGATGGGGGGGGGGGCAAGTCGAGCTCATCAGACAACAACAATGCTGTTGATGTTGATGGACCGGTATCTGGGGGGAGGGGTTAGAGAAAGTGTGAAAAAAAAAGCTGCACTTATTGAATGTAGACGAGTCAAATAGTATTTGAAATATTAATGTTTGTTTCATAGAGTTCTTAGGCAGATATAATTAACCCCCACATCAATTTAAATAACTGCTAAAAAAAAAAAAAAAAAAAAAAATGTAGTTGCAGTCGCTATTTGACCCCGGTGTGATGTGGGTGCTGCCCTGTCCGAAGGCTTGAATGATTATTTTTGTAGTAAGCGTGACTTTGTTTGTGGTCTGTTAAGTGTGCCCACATGACCATTTTTGTCCAGACACTAGAGGATTAATAAAGTTGTATGACTATAAATCAAGCCTTTCTAAGGATATAAGTAACTAATGGAGGTTATAGGTTTACTGTTTATCGAATAGCAGCCAAATAACGCTGATAACTACAATCAACGTCTGTGTGTGTGAGGAACATCCGTCACTTTGCCGTAGTTACTTTTACAGTAGTTGTAAAGGTGATGGGACTATGTGAGCTAGCGTTGTAGTGATAGTCAAGTGTTTGGTTAGTTGTTTGACTCCCGCAGTCTGTAGGAGGAGTTCATCTTGATGTGCAATACAGTTAATATATAAAAAAAAAAAATTAAAAAAAACAGACATCCTTTCCATTAAGGGAAATTTGACCTTGTTTTATCTTTGTAAAGTGCAAAAACTAGTGCTCTTTTCCCCAGTATATAGTTAAGAGTTTGTTTTTAACTTTGTTTAGCCCATGCAGTCATCTGTAAAAGCTGAGTATACTCAAATCATGTTTCCATTTTTGTACCAACTGCTGTCTCGCTACCAGATTTGAGATTTCCTCACAGTGACTTTTAATGTACTTGAAGCATCATTTATACAGTGGAAATTTGGTTTGACAGCCCTGCACTCACTTACAAGAGAGCCTGAGATACGTCATGTTTATGTCAGACTACAACCTTCATCACCATCACACCGACCAAAGAAACCTCTGTTGTCTCATGCTTCTGTCAGTTTGCGTCAACAGATGGAAACTCAAATAGTCTGCTTCCTTCTCCAGCCTTATTACCAATGATACTTCACAGGGGAGGCTAAAGAGCATCTTTAAAGCCCACAGCAACAGAACCAGTTGAGTCTTTTGACAGTAACGTCCTCTCATCAAGACTGCAAGTGGTTCTACAGGATATACAGTATGTGTATGTGCAGAGTGCCAGTTCTAATACAACCCCATCAGATGGTACACTACAATGTATCTTAATGTATTTATGCAACAAGAGCGATGGTTCAGGATAGTGATTGGCTGAGGGATTTTGGTTATGCAGGTGCCTATACAGCAGGCAGTTTAAAAAGTTACTGTATTAATATTCAAATCTTTCTGAAAAGGAAAAACCCATTAGGTTGAAAGTTAACGATTTTATTTTTGAACAAAGTAAAAAAAAAAAAAAAAAAAAAAAAAAAAAGACCCAAAGTATTCATAATTCTTTGTCTTTTTCCCTTTTAGTTTTAAGTTGGATGATCAACAGAAATATTGAGTGATATATTTATATTTAATTTAGAAACAAAACACTTGTATTTTGGAGTCAGTCTCCAGACTACATGATTACTTGTGTTCTCTTTCACTCAAAGGGTGTGTAGAGGTTTTTGATTCCCGTTAGGTGATCAAATCAGGGTGAAAAGAAAATGGCCATCCAAGCAGAAACTTGGCTTTTTAACCTACCTTTATGTTCATGTGTATGAAAAAAATTGGCAACATAATCTGAGCAATAAATATTACAGATTATGTACTGAATATCAATAACTGTAAACTGCAAACTAATGTTCGCCTCCTAGATGTAAAACTTTTTTTTTTAAATCCTCTCTGAAGGTAAAACCGCCTGTAGATGCATGTGTGAAGGACCAGTCGCCGCTACTCCAGACTGCCCACAGTGGTCGGTAACGCTCTGTGGTACAAAGACACTTCTACAGAATATCTATTGTCAAAACATACGTTTTCATGTAAATCCTGTTTGGTTGCCTAATCTTAGTCTGCTCTTCCTTTACTGAATTCATAGAAAACTGGTTGGATGAAGTTTTCTTTGGCAAAAGCGAAAGTGTAAAAAGAAGTGAACACCTCTGACAGTCCACCCAAGTTATGACAGCGGAAGATCGATTTTTAGCCAATTTGAAGAGCAGAAGTAGCATTTTCAACAACCCGAACCTTTCTTTGTGCAATGCAGATTCACACATGGATCGTTTTCAGTTGCTTTAATCTGTTCCAGATCACTTGAACTTGAAGAGGCGTGACAGTTCCACTGACAGGCAACTCGTTGTTTTTAATTTCCTGAATCATGTAAACAGGAACAAGGCCTCAGACATGGTCCTACTGTACACTTCCTTCCTGTCCCATGGCCCTGCACATGGAAATGTCTCTGTAAGCATGTGTTCTGCATTTATTACCTCCAAACGAGACTGCTTATTTCCAATCACTGACTGAAGACTGGTGTAATCTATTTATGAATAAATATTATCTATTCTTGACATCTGGCAGCTCGTCTGGCTACGAGTTCAATTCTGACCTCACAGATGAAGCAAAGAAAGGCAACAAATTTGAAAAATATTACCCAGATCAGCACCATGAGGCCTGTTTCGGTGTCCTTGCTGGAAATCCGTGCAGTCAATGCTAATACATGTTATTCTTTTATGTTACACTACTGCCATCTTCAGGTGACAAAGATATCACTGTTGAGGGAAACGGAATCAATCAAAATGCTTAGTATTACAAATGTCTATTTATTCTGTTTGCTTTATAAAATTATAGAAAAATAAAAAAACAGAAAATGAACACAATTTTTCAACAGGCACTTTTCACAACCTAAACACTTTTGCCCTTTTACTGTTCCACAAACAAACAATGGAGGGAACCCACTGAAGAAATTGTTTGGGTTCTGGAAGATATTTGGAAATCAATATTGTCAAACAGTTGCTTTTTCATTTAGACTGGAAGTAATCAGGATTATTCCTAACAGAAATTAAACAAGTCTGCAAACACTGACCAAAAATGGATGATGTATAAAACAAAGTAGTTGATTGCGTTTAAACATTTTACATAAGTTGACTCAGAGATCATTTTGTGATATTATATTCACCTTGTCTGAAAAGGTCCAACAGTTGGTTAGTCAGTGTCCCAACAAAAAAGAAAAGAGCAAGACACGTCCTACTAAAAAAAAATAGCAATAAATGTCTATTTTGTTGGAAACCGTGAGAAAGAAAATTCTGATGTTTTGTTACTAATAGCGTGTTTCCTGAACATGTGGGAATGTTTATATTGTAACTAAGTCCAACATCTCTCTGAACATGAACTAGCGACTTGATCCTGTTATTTCAATACATTACGTTACTTCGCTATAGACGCAAAAGGTCATATCATCACACTTGTGCAGTTTCCAGCATTGAGAAATCAGCCTACACTTTATCTGCACACCCTGACTATGACCAAACTATTTACTTGCTCTACCTTCCCTGCAGCAGCGCGCTGATGTTGTTGGTCCACTGCTTCTTGGTCCTTCCTTTAGCTGGAAAAGACATGCAGGCGTCCTGATGCATTGCCCCCCAGGAGGGCATTGTTTGTGGGGTGGAAAGCAGTGATGGACAGCACTGTGCTGAGGTTCTCGTTGTCTGTGAAGGAGTGCTGGGGTTGACCGCTTTCGTGGAAAACCTGCACCCTCCGAGGCTTCATCATGCTCCCCACCACGAAGCAGTCTTCCCGTTTGGGGTCCCACACTGCTGATAGTTTGGACAGCCAGCGGCCTGTGTGCATGTCATGTCTGCAAATGGAGACGCGTCTGTTAGTAAGTTCAGGTTCAACATAAAAATGAGCCACAGTTAGCCCTAATAGCCCTTAATTATAAGTTTCAGGTAAACTGATTGGACGTACCTGATAGTTGTCAGCAAGGGAGGGTTAGTGGTCATTGCAGATGTGTCATATATCCTGTAAAAAAATAAATAAATAAAAAAAAAAGTTCAGGCAGACATTGAGCTGGGACTGAAAAAATAAACAGAGTAGAACAGAATGTACGAGGTACTACTTTCACCTTATGTGGTTATCCATACAGGAGGTGAGAACTCTGTTCCCAGTGCAAGGGGAGAAATAAGCGCTGGATATGCTCAAAGAGTGGCCGCGCAGCTGGGAGACTGCCTGGCTTTTAGTCTTCTTGAGGCACCGGCTGTCATAAATGCTCACTACCCTGCAGACGAGATCAAAACATCCATTTAATATCAACGAAAATACAGCCCGACACAAAATAGTGAAACACAAAGTCAATAAGTAATAGTTAAAACATCAGCCGTACTTGCTTTCTGCCACTGCGAAGTACTGCTTCTGTAAAGGATGAACACTAACACAGCGCAGAGTCTTGGGGTCCAACGAGTGGAGAGACTCGTGGGAGTTCCTGCAGAGAAAATAAACAACGTGTTTATTCAAATGTTTATCTGTGAGCAAGAAAGGTCACATTGTTCCAATTATACTGTCAATCTTTAACTTTATCGTAACATTTTTTTATTTTATTTTTTTATTACTACTACTATCGTCAGTCTGACAACAGTACAACTCACCCTGCAGTGCGCCTGTCAACAATGGAAACGTCTCCATACCAGTTCCCGACCACTAGTGTCGAACAGTCATGTGACAGGAAGTCGAACGTCTTCAGGCCATCTTCAATATCATACACCTGGGAGAACATCCACACTTCTTCAGAAGTGGTCTACCGTACCTCAACTACTGAGGGACGCAATCCGCCGGACAGGTAATAATTCAAAAGTCGTCGTTCATTGTCGCGGAAACAAAAGGTATCTTACGTCATCGAAAACAGCCTTCTCAACATCCATGCAGCGCAGAGATCCGTCATAGCTGAGGCTCAGCAGCTGCGAGGGCCGAGCGCTGGAGAACGCTATGCAGCCCACCGGACGAGTGTGGGGCTCAAAGAGCAGCACACCGTCGTCACCCCACTCAGCACCCTGAAACAACACGCACATGCAGGTAATTAAACGGGGGCGGGGCGGGGGCGTACGTAGCGCTCGCTGGATGACTGTTTTGACATTTAAAACTGCATTAACGTGACTGGACTTTCAGGAAAGCTCAGACCAAGATTAACAGAGACAGAAAACACTTGCCGGCGACGTGTTTCTGTTGTTGTTTACTGATGTGTTAACAGTCCGATCTATGCAGATACGAAGGTATAAAAATCATTTGCTTGGAGCCTGTTTTGAGCACACTTCTTGTCCTCTAGTGGTCAAACACCAGGTTGTACTTGGAGCAAAACAAACTCACCAACTTCCAGAGTCCCACTTTGCCCCACTTGTCTCCTGCAGCCATCAGCAGGCTGCTGCTGCAGGGGTGGAAGGCTGCAGAGAAGATGCGATCCTTCACCACTTTGGCCACTTTTTCCTCAGTTATCGTCATGTTCTTCAGTGCAGCGCGGTACCTGTGTTAAGACATCAGTGTCGAGTTTTATCCACCTGTATGAGCATTATCAGCTGTTTACAACAACAACAAAAAAAAGTGACCATCAAAGTATGGAGCTCTAAAACAACTAATATAGCCTCAGAGAAGGAGCCGGCCCTTCTTTGTAAGCTGAGCAGCAGGCTGACGTCTGAATCCAAACGTCTACTCTTACTCTTTCAGATCCAGCGCCATCTTTCTTTCTTTTGCCGAGTCCTGTGAAAAGAGAAGCAATTTTAAAATCTACCGATTCAGCGCAAATACTACGCCAGCAAAACATGCAAGGCTGCATATCTGAAGGTATGTGCAGCTACTCCAAATTATTTCTAACTTTTAATATCATTCGGTGTTCTTCAGCTGATGTCCACAACTAAACAGCGCAACACAGATTTATGATTTTAGGTAAAAAATAAAACAAGTAAAAGGTTTTACAAAAAAAAATCTGCTTCTAGTTTAAACTGTGGTTGTCGGGAGACAAAGTGTGCAATCGGAGACGTAATGGGAACATGACACCACGTAATAGCCCACAAAGGTGACGCCTACCTCGCAGCACAGTTTAACGAACTGTGAAGGCAGCTCGTTTCCCTCTTCCATGTTGACTGGTCCCATGGTCAGCGGGCCATGGGGCTTCTTGACTTGTGAAGACTTTAAAAGCAAATTCAAAAAAAAAACTAAAGTGAGTAACACAAGCACAAAAAAAAAGAAAAAAGAATGGTCAGGAAGACCAAAGACACGGCACGTGTATTTTAGGTTATTCATTAGTTAGTACCCTCTCATGGATGAGCGTATCCCTGGGTTCAGGGGGAAGTGTCAAGACCTCTGCCTCTTTATTTTGGAGGCGCAGTGATTTGCGAGCTGGCAGCACTTCCTTTACAGCAGCCTGCCTGCAACCACAGAAATTAAACAACTACAACAAGTGACATCAAGCAGACAGTTTTTTTTCCCCCTCGTTTTTAATGACTATAACGAACAAAAAAGGAGCCAAAAGTGACGTCTTCAGACAACTTCTTTCTCTTTTACCTTTAAGAAAAAAGTAACATTTTTACTGAATGACCACTAATTACTAAACACACCAGTTTATCTTTTGTCATCAATCGCCTGTTTAAGCATTTCTTACACTTTTTACTTTTAACTGCGTGTCTGCTTAAATCAAATTCAAAAACCAGTACACACACAGTAAGTTATAAGGGTACAATAATGTTCCATACATGACACGTGAAAACACACTGAACACTAATCTGTTCTGCAGCTCACCAATCACATCCAGTGTCATGCTTCCCCTAAACTCTTTTATCCAGAAAATACTGACAACTCAAAGAGTAAAGAGGTTTGTAGTAAAAGCTTGGCAGACGACCGTACCTCATGAGACCTCTCTGCGATGGCTTTGGCCGAGACAACTGCTTCAACTCCTCAGTAGCCTTTGGACAAAAGAACATTAATATTCGTCCTGTTTGTTCAAAAATGGCAAAAGGAATGAGCCACAACATGGTCACGGTGAACGGAGTGTATACATGACTCCAAATTTGAATAAAATAAACAACTCTGACCAACATTATCTAAAAGTAAAAAAAAAAAAAATCTATAAATTGTCTCATATCTCCTGTCTTAACGAGGATAAGTGTAATTTCAATACAGTGGCATGTTACATTTCCTTCTTTGTCCTGTTGTACGGTCATATTTGTCTGGATTGATCACAGCATGACCAGTTAAATATTGAGACTTCTGCTTGGTTTAAATGCCATCGGTTGTTCTAGTTGTCAGTTTGAATGAGATGTGGACTATTCGTATACACGTATTAAAAGTGTAAGCGTTTCAATGACATCCAGCTGTGTCCCAAGGTCAGCATTGCGGTTGAGACTCCGCCACCTGTCAACCTACCTGGACCAAGTTGATGGAGGACAAAAATGCTTGGTTCTGTCTGATGTTCTCCAGTCGCTCCAGTTCATAGAGAGAAAGTCCTCCGTGTCCGTCCTGTGGCACAAAGACACACCGCTGATTTGTCATTTTACATTCAAGAAGTCGGGGTGTTGGCGTGTATTTGACACGTATGTTTACATGGTGCGACAACATTTACACACACAAAGTAAATAAAACACAGAGACTTCCTTGATAAACTGCGCAGACGTTTTGTACTTACAAATGTATGCTCCACATCACTGTTTTCAACATCCGCTTCATCTTTTGGTTTCTTATTCTGGCTGCTTTTTGCAACGTAGCGTTTTGCTCTCTAAGAAGGAAATAAGGGCATGTTAACAAAGTAAAAAAACAAAACGACTTCATGTTGTTGTTTCTGAAGACCCTCTTACATTTTTCTTGCTGGGCGTTTCAGCTGTGCTGTCCTCAGGGGAGTACTGGAGGCGTTTCGGGCCCGGAGCATTTCGAGATGAACGTCGGACTGTTGCTTCGATATCATCCGGTGTCAATTCCTGTCCGGTGTTCATTGTTGACTATTAAATAAACAACTGGCCAAAGACATTAACACGCAGACTCATTCAACTTACTCAAAAACGACACGTACGAAACACTTCATTCACAATTTTTTGCCGACGTCTGCCTTACTGATAAATCCTATTTTACAGAGGTCCAAAAGTTTGCTCAGCTTCTAAACTTAACTAGCTGTGATGCTATTTCTGCTCCAGCGAACACGGACAAGCTGAGAGTTTAACAAAACGAAACAACGTTCAAAACATTACCAGTAACAACTGTACCTTCGTTACAGCTTTGCGTTTTGTTCGTCTTGTCGCCATATTAGAGAATTTAAAACTATCAGTGAGAGTGTTTGTACGAAACAAGGCGAGATATGCGCACCTGGCAGCTGATACCTGTGATGTAAATGATAATAGAGGAGAGGGACTATTGGCGCCACATGCGAGATGTTTTGTAACTAGCCCCGCCCCCCCTATGTTGTGAAACAGAATCCTAGCAGCTCATTGGTTGACTTTTGTACGTCACCAGGATGAAGAGGACGTTCTCTGCTGCCACCAACCAATGGACGTCTTACAATTTGATTGACATCTGATCGGTTACTCCGACTGTCAGCTGTTGCTGGGATAATGTCGCCACCTAACGGCCGAATTGGGCAATTGTAGTGATAGGAAGCTGAAATAAACTTGGCTCATATCGATAATTTGGGTTTATTTATGCATAACACTGACACATTTGTTTACATTTAAACAGTAAATAGTTGATTGGCACATACTGCCAACATTTTTACATGCTCATTTAAAACTGAAAATAGTAATTACCCAGAGGACAAACCATGGACCGTATGGGACAAACACACTCATGCACACAGACAAATAAGAAGTCATCACTGATAATGGGAAAAATAAACCTACCCAAAAGCATTAGGTTAAAATAGTTTATTAGCAAAACACTGACATGTGAGCTGACTTCTTACAGGGCCCTTTGTGCATGGCCACCCCAAATTTTGTTAAGTCTGAGTCTGAGTCTGAGTCTGAGAGAAGCAGCTTGTCAGTACCTTTGCATGTATGCAAAGATTTGTACATTTTAAGCTCGGTGAACCTTCTGACGGGCCGGCAGACATTTACCAGAACCACAGAGGCCAGTCAGTTCAAAATTAGGTCAATGACCCATAGAGGAGATGCCATACGTTTGTCACCTGACTAATGTCTGCTGCTCAGTGGGCATGTCAAATAAATCTGCAAAGTCACTACTAGTACTGTTATTTTAATAACTACAGACTTGTACTCCAAATTTCTGTACAAGAATACTAATTACCAGTAACTGTCTCAACGAGCTCCACAACACTCACATTATACAACAATTGAAATAAAAACAACTTCTAAGCCTTTAACAAAGAGAAAACACTCACTGTGCTTTCAAAAGATAACTAACAGTCATGACTAGACACAAAGATTGATGTTTGTAACAAATTCAAACACAAAATACATTTGGTAAAGCCAGTGAGGTAATTTGGACAAACCTCCATGTATGATGCAAATCATTGCCATTATGTTTTCATTTTATTTTTTCAGCTTTAGGAAAAACAAAAAAACTCATGAAAACAGACCAACCATCACTTTATATACATATATAATACCAAGTACGATATAAATGCACTTGAGTAATCTGTGGCTGCACTAAAGAGATCGGATTTATTATTATGAGACGGACTGAATGGTTAAAAAAAAAAAAAGTGTTTTAAAGTAACACCTTTAAATATGCAGGAAAGTCAAACTACTTAGATGCATGCACAGTTTATTGTAGTACCACAGCTAAAGGCACAAGAATGTGGTTCGACAGTAGCTCTGTGTGACTGTATTAATGTGACATTTCTTTATCTGCTGTAAAATTCTTATATGTGTTTCTGTTTATGACTTTTATAAACTATAGTTCACGTTTTCATGATCCGGTTTAATTTATTAGGATGACACAGCTCAGAAACTAGACCTGCAGATCAGGTGTTAGGATCCCTCAATTTAGCTGAGACCTTTAAAGGCCATATATCTGTGAACAATTCCCAGTACGTTCCTGAGTTTCTCCACTTGGTTGCCATGTTACTCCTCAAACTAAAGGTAGAGGGTAAGAAGAGCACACAGCCAGCCCGCACATGTTTCTTCCTCGCTCAATCAGAAAATATCTGATGGAATAAAAAAGAAAAAAAAGAAAGATGTCAATGATGCTTGAAAGCAGGAACAAGTCATCACACTGAAATACACACGCAGACTATATTTACCCGTCCTTTCCCCAGGCTGTGCCCCAAGAGTTCTTCACAATCCAATACAGTGTGCCGTTCTCCTCAGCGCCGTAACCCACAGCCAGGACTGCATGATTCACGCTGTCCGCTGTGCTCTTACACCGAGTGCTGAACAGACAACACAAGATCAATAAAGCATGTCTTTTGTAGGGAGAGTGGGCTTCTAGCCTCTTGTGATATTACATTGCCTTCTGCCTGTCCACAATGTGCTGCGCACTTGTTTTGCAGAAATTGTTTAGATCTAAATGATTAAAACCTTGAGAGCTCTTTCATCATCTCTGGGTTCAAAAACTGTAAACATGGTTAAAATGTTCTAGTCTTGCCAGTGATTTATTAGCACAGTTATGACAGAGAGGACAGAAAGTCAATTGAAGCCAAATCCCTCATAACTGTCGGCACCATAACAAATGAGCCGCCAGACCATCACAGTGTTCAATTTATGAATAACTCCATATCAGGGATGGACATGTTCATAGCCAGTAGGCAGCACACTGTAGCAGAGTATGTGTATTCTAGTCACTATACTGGGATAACAGCAATGTGAAAACACACCACAGCAAACACAGGGTACTAAATCTGATGACATATAGGAAGGTTTTTCCCTCTTAAGTCAGAAAAATGCACATTCATATTCTTCTATCGCATCCTACAAACAATCATCAACCAACATTCTGGTTATTGCAGATTTGACTGTGGGTCTTATTATTTCCATAACCCTCCTCCATGACTTAATAACTTCTGTGCTGCTGCGTTACAAAAAAATCCCATTATTTTATTATAAATATTTGAATAGTGCAAAAGGATCCGAAACAAAGTAGCTACAGTTCAAACTGCTCAACAGCTCTGAACATGTCTGACTGCACATTATCTGTGGATAGCAGTACATTTATACAGTAGGAGTTTGTGAAGTTATCGAGGTCCTCGTCTCACCTGGAGTAAACACCGTCTTTGTAGTGCATGAAGTCATCTGCGGCGTCAAAGCTGAAGGTGACGGGGTTGAGCCGGGACACAGCATCAACCATGGCCTTCTCATCATACTGTGGAAGGAAAAAGACAATCTTAATAAGTAAATGACACACCAAATCTATTAGTGTGTCATCTTATACATTCAAATGCTAACCATGTAGGATATGGACCGTAACCAAGTATTCAAAAGCCTGCACAATGTCAGACAAATTCCCATGTTCAGCACCAAGCTGCTTCTTGTCTCGTCCTCTGACCCGGTGACTGACATGACATGGTTAACTGCGACTAATTTGTGAGTTTGTTATGAAGCAGTAATTCATGAAAGGACATTTACACAGCACAAGTTTTGCACAGTTTCTTTCACAGTGTAAATGTACGGGTTCATACACTCACACTCGTTATGTTGACAACGTCTCGGACAAAAACAGCTGCAAGTTCTGGCTTAAAATTGCAGGTGTCATCCTAAAACAGGAAGGACAAAACTTAGGTTTGGTGATTTCTTTTTATCATATTATTTTTTAAAAAAAAAAAGGATAATATGACTTTACATGGCCTTTGTAGGGATAGTCCTTCTCTGTCATAAGACCTTTGTTGTATTTGATGTACTCAAAGGCCTGGCTGGGGAGCCCACTGAAACATACCAGGTAGCTTTTTAGCCAGTTGAAGTTCTATACACAAGCATTCTTGCAGCTACTTTAACTTAAATGTCTCAATGCTGCAGCCTAAAAATGAATAGGAAATGTATCATTGTTACCCCAAGCATCCATGGTTGTTGAAGTCTTTGGCACAGTCATTCAGCTGCTGCTCAGACTGAAGAGTTAACCAAACAACACTATTTATTAATGCATATCAATGACACAGCAAAATTGATATGATATGAGACAAACTGAGATGAATTTCTTCTGCAGATTCATTTAAAAATATCTTTGTGAGAAAGAGGAGTGCCACTTGTGATATCTGTAATCTGAATGCAAAGATCTCACCAGAGCTATTAGCTTCCCAGTGGTGATAGCAATCACTGACTCCAGACAGCCAGTGGCAGAGAAGGTCCAACAGCTGCCACAGTAATCCTAAATCACAAACGCCACATAACTCAAACAACTAATGATTCATTTACGATAAAGGGGCTTACTTCATTTTGAATGTGACCTGCAGATTAAATAAATTGTATGATGATGTCTTCGGTTTTGCTGGTTTAAGCTTTGCAAAGTCAGAAAAAGTAACCCTGATGTGTCATTAGGGTTACTTCAGGTTGGATGTAAAAACATGGGCACTCCTGGAGTTATGTGTTGCATGATGGGAATTGTAGGATCCACAGAAAGAAATATAATGCAGTTCCTGCTACATCTTTTTTTTTTCGTACATTCTTCAGCTCCATTTAGGTTCAAAACTTTTTTTTTTAGCTCATGTTTAGAGTTTTATTAGAGTCTACTGTAACACTGAAACGAAGTGACACTGGGTTTTTCTGCTCCTTTCATGACTTTTTTAAATAATGCATTCTAGTGTACTTGTGCAAATAGACTATTGATTAATATAACTAACAATAAATGAAAGATCACTTTTTGTCAGCAGCAAAGACATTGCATGCAGCATAAGATCTCCAGTTAAACTCTTTGCTTAACCAGAAGCCAAACAGAGCATAATTAAAGTATTGTATAGAGTAACTGCATGCTGGCCAAGCACAATATATTGCATTCTATCTAATAAGGCAAGAGAATGTGGAGAATTATTAGCCTTTAAAACAACTTGACATGAATATTAATAAACATCTGCTGTGCTACGTCCAAACTCTTGGTCTGTGGTGGTTGTTCAGTACTGTATGAGTTTACCTGGTTCTTCACAGGAGTCACAAAGTTGCCCTTCACCCTCCAGTCTACTATCTCGGGGTAAGGACCTGTCCTGCTGACATGACTCCCTTTAGTGGCTGAGCAGTTCTGCAAGATACGATCATCATGAAATAATAAAGGGAATCCAAAGACAAACTTTCTGTATATAAGCACCGGCAGCGTAAAGTGTTGCATTCTTGCGTGTTTTTGTTTTTTTTACCTGTGGTTGTGTCAAAAGATAGAATTTCCTGAACTCCTCAAACGTCATGTCTGAGAACTGGTTCAGGCCCACTAGATTTGAAAATGAACAGCTGTGTGAGAAGACCAGGCCTTTCATCACCTTCAAATATGATCTAATTTAATTTAAACATTGGCAGTTTATCCTTTGCGGTGATAGTCTGGACATTACACATTATGAGGCAGGAGATGGTGCATTACTTGTGAACGAGTGATTCCCAGCGTTATGATGATCAATTGTCTTCTTATTCTGAGCGAATACATGGAGCCGCTGGTAATACTCCTCACTGTCATAAACTTTGTTGTGCTGCACATGAAAAACAGAAAGGCAACAGAGCATACAGAGTAAAAGAATATTTTAAAATGTTGTTGATCTATGCGTGCAAAATAAAAGAATTCATTAGATTATAAAGTGTAAAATGTCCATAGCTTTGTTAGTGTGATGTACATACCTGTGACAGCCACTGTTTGAAGTGATATTCCTCTGATTGGACACATAATGAACCATCAGTGAAAGAAGCAACATTTCCAACTTTCAGATTTACTCCTGAAGCAATTCATGACAGGAAAATAACTGCATTTACTCAAACGCTATTCCTAAATACAAATTTGAGGTACTTTTTTTTTTACTTTAAAATTGTAATGTTCACTTCATTGCATTTATCTGACAGCTATAATTCCAGATTCATATTTTACAGTTAAGCAGCTTTGATGATATAATAGAATATGATGCTTTCTTATAGATCATATCCCCCAACAATATGTATAATAATATTAGCTTCTACCAGGAACAACAGTAAAAGGTACGTGGCCTGCAATTGACAGGGACGTTTCTCTGCACTAAACATGTTGCTAATACAGAGCATAAGCACCTGAATACTTCCGTCACCACTGTTTATGATAGAAAAAAAATATCTCATTATAATTCTGGCAACTACGCCTGCTGGAAACTCAACATTTTAAAATGAACATAAATAAATGGGAAAGCAAACATGTGATGAACACTTACCTTCTAGTAAAATTAAAGGTGTTGAATGGACAAAATTAAAAGCGGCAGTAATGAAAAACACAACGAGTGCCATACTTCCCCCAGCAGACTCCAACAAGGTCTGAGGGCGTCACATGACTCGCCTTCTTAATATAATGACTACTTAACAGCCCCAGCAAATCTACAACCACAGCTTTTACAGTCCAGTAGAGAGAACCGGGTAAGTCAAGCCTGTGGGGAACTTCAGCCACCCCTTAATTCTTGGCAACTACAGACAAAATTGGTCATGTGACCATACATTTTTGAAGAGTCATCCATTTTACTCACCCTGTGATGGATACAGGCCCATGGAAAAAGTGGTAAGAACATTTAGGTAAAAAAAAAATAAGACAGTGAATATTACCATCTATTTCAATTTGCAGAAATGCCGCCACCTCTATTGAATTTCATTTTCATTTTTTTTTAGGTACAAATTTTAAATTTTACTTCAACATAATCAGTAGCACAATTAAGCCCCACATGGCTCATCTTATCCTCTGCTGAGGCTCAACTTTTCTTTTTGGGTAGTCATATTTTGAAAACTCTTTATTTTAGATCCAAAGTGATTACTCTCAAAGACGGACCACACCTTGAGATATTTGTGCATATTTTAGTTGGAGGCGTTACCGTCATCGTTGCAAGGAAAACCTGACTCAACCTACCCCGTTCTCCTCTACACCGAGTTCAGCTGGCAGTGTAAAACAAACGCAGCAGCCTCGGAGACACTTCTCCCCCTGAGAAAGAATAGGTTTATTAACAAGAGGTAATCAGGAAAGAATACACTTTTATACAAAACTGGAAATACTACTCAAGCTGTTGAAATAGACTGAAAGATAATTCTCATACCACTGGGTATTGCTCACTGCAAACATCAGATGTGCCTGTTAGGAGGGTAAAGATTCATGTGCAAGGGTTGGGGTTTAAATACAGTACAGATACTGTTCTAGATATAGATTTGATTTGAACACATGAAAGTGGTACATGCCTGCCACTTAAGCTTTAGGTGTTTTTCTATCCAAAGCCTGTAAAAAATACATATAAATATTCCAAGAATAAGCACAATATTACTACTGTAGAATTCCTGCTAACACGTCGGAATAGACAGGATACAGAATGTGTTACACTTATAAGTTGTTGTCAACATTTGTTTTAAAGTATCATACACAGAAAAGTTATTACAGAGTTGAACGATCATAAGGATAACACATTTCGAGGGATATGTTTTGAACACATTGCACATTAGGAAATGCATTAGACTGCCTGTACACAATATTGTACACAGCAAATATTTCTGCTTCATTGGCAAATCGTAGAACAAAATAGTTTACATACTTTTGTGGTATATAATCCATTTCATGATTAAGGCAAAACCATAATGCACTGGCCAAAGAGGATTAACCATAAAAACTATACTCTCACTGTCTGAGTGGATAAGCTGGGAATTTAACTTCCTGAAGTGGCTCAATATTGGTTACATCTGCTACATACATTGCCTGGTGCTTATACTGTATATACATCATGTCGCCCACCAGGGGAGTAAGGAGATGACAAGCAAAGCATAAAAACCCATCTCTCCAAACTGAAAAATAAACTGTGTCCCAGCTCCATCACAAACGTGCAGGTGTGTCAGTTTAACTCCAATTTACCAACAGCTCTTTATCATTCAGTGGCTACATAAAACATCAGAGCACATGATTCAACCTCAGCCACTACAGCAGTCCCACTTTTCACCTCTATCTACTCTGCTGAGAGGAAATGTTTTTCAAACTTGTCTAAATTTGAAAACTTTTCAGTTTGAATCCTGAAGATTTACATGAAATTAAACCAAATGTTTGATACTATTAATAATCTGTCATCAGTATATTCACATTCTGGACATTTCTCTCTGTTTCATAGTTTTTATTGTTGGCGGTGGAGTCAGGCTGAATTTAAATCAACCAGGTCTGAAATCCTAAGGATTATAACTTTGAATGAGTGCAGCAAGTGGATCATAAAATACTTGTGGTTTTTTGTGTGTTTTTTTTACTTTTATGATCAACACTTCAGCACAAAGAGGATCATTTATATGGGGATGTTTTTTTTTTTAAAGGTTACTGCCAACATGGAGTTCTCTCTTGACTTTAGATCTGAGCAGAAAAGTAGGAGTTGATCATCATGTGTCCAATGTGACCATCTCATGAACGAGAGCCTTTTTTTTCTTTAACTGCACATTCCCATTCAGATGTGACTAAATATCAAATCTGTATACTGTCCTGTCTGTTTATTCTGTGGTGTAAAGTAACATCATCATAAAATGGTTTTTAAGACGATAAATAACAAATACTCTGTAACTATAGAAATAAAACCTCTCTGGGCTTCTACTCAGTCTCTAATAGCGATTATACACAACGAGTCCATTGGGGAGCATATAATAGAGGGTCACAGCCTACTGTGTCTAATACAAATAATAGTAAATGTACATTTTGATATACTGTTTCTGTACACTCCATATGAGGGTTGACTGAGGAAGATCCTCTTCATGATGAAATTTTGGGCTCGATTCTCAGAGATGCTTCATACAGACTCTCCTCATCCAACGCTGCACTGCAGTCGAGCAAGTACTTTGCCACCTGAAGCAAGAGAACAGACGAAGCAGATTGTTCATGATTTCTGTGCTTTTAGGCTCCAACTTTTTTATGAATATGTTGAATGAGAGCATGCAAACCTGCACTTAATATTCAAAAATGTTACATTTTTGATCTGTCGTGTCTTTATAAGCATTGGATTTGGTTCACAGAGGAGGAGCTTGTTTGTCGAATTTTAGGAGTTGGTAAGAAAGAATCAGACTTATGAGTATGCAGCTTTCCATTCTCCTTTTTCCATTGACTGCAAGACAAAACTCTTCACCAATATGACAAAGCAATTAAAGGATGCAAACTGGAAATGATGCAAATATTTATAGTATAAAATACCCAGAAATGTAGTGGGTAGACCATCACAGTGTAGCCTTATATAAGACTGACAATAATGTCACCGATTTTGAAACCTCAAACTGAGATATTGGCAAATGTTGAGCACCAATGAAAGTATTTATTCACACCAAATAATACAGCCTAGTGTCAGTAACTATCATAGAAATATTAGTCACATCCATACAAGAAAACAAAGTCTGTAGGCTCCTGGAAATGTACTAAATAAATACACAAAATAAGAATACAGATAAAAAGTAATCTCACCTTTGGTTGATAATCAATCTTGTAGGCCGTTTGCTGAAATTGCCGTATCTCTCTGATGATGTGAGATATCTGGAGAGAAATGAAATTCAACCGTGTAGAAACAATATACAGTATAAGGTATAAGGTAATGCATGTAACGTACTATATGTACATCATCACACCGATGTTCTTTACCATTCTCATCTTAGAGAAGTTGACCAGGTTGTCCTCAGTGTAGTTGGGCGTTCCCTCCTCGATGAAGGCCAAGTCAGTCAGGTACATTCCCAGGTAGGGGACGCAGGGAGGGTCACAGCTGAGGATACCAAGCAGGTCGGCGAGAGACAGAAGTTGTACAGATGCACGGAGAAATAAACAAAAACGTCAATAAACACAAAGGGGAATATACTTAACTCCCCCACCAGTGTGTGTGAGCACCTTACAGGACAGTGAAACACAAGCACACTTACTTCTTTAGTGCCTCTCTCAGGTTTTTGAATCGTCCCTCTGATGACACCAGCTTCTGTAACTTGTCAATCACAGTCTTTGTCTAAAAAATGAATCAGGGCAGGACTGTTATCACCAGCGCCAAGAAATGTAACAAAATTTCTTGTTTACTACCATTTTGTGAATGGAGGACAATGTTGTACCATTACCAGCCCCTCTGAGCAGGTTGTCTTTCATTCATTTTGTTCCAATTATAACAAGTCCAAGTTCATTTTTGATAAAAGTTCAAAACCAAATTAAAGTCCGAGGTGCACACTAGAAAAGTTAGACACTCTTGAAATAACACATAATTGTTTTCTTGCCAGGCGTTGAGGTGATAAGATTGATACCACTCTCATCTGTACATTCAGTATGAAGCATGAGGCAGAATATCATTAGCCTAGTTTAGCAATAACGCTGGAAACAAACGGTCTTTGTTCCACAATAAAAAAAAAATTAAAAAAAACTTGACCACGTGGAATCTCTAAAGATCACTAATTGGTGAGTTATTTCTGATTTTTGAGGGAACATGTCAGATACCTGCTTGGATACTTTGAGCCATGTCTTCTTGAGGCGGAAGATGGAGCTGCGGTTGAGAGAGGAAGTAATCTCCAGCACAGCGTTGTAGTTGTGGAGGCAGCGACAGATGTCAGCCACCGCCACCCACTTCTCGATCACCCCCACCCGCAACATGACATCGTCCCAGTGGAGGATCTCTGTGGCAATCCTGTTGCTGATCTGCAAAAAGAAATACATAATAAATACATGGTGATAATAATGATGTCTGTCCATCTATCCAAATCCATCCATCCATCAGTTACAAGACCAGAATAAAAACACATACATCGTTGAAATGCTTGGTTGTTTTCATTATGTATGGGGTTCTCTCGTTCTTGTCGTTCTTCATCCAGCCTTGACCAAAAAACTCCCTGTACAAAAATGATATATACATAATCAGCACGTCACATGATAAATACATCAACATGTGCTTCCCTCCAGCCTCCCATTCAAGCCCTGCAATGTTTACCTTGCAGACTAAGTGCATGTGCACATGTATGCTTGTACTCACTCATATGGGATGACCTTGAAGACCAGGTGGTCCAGCAGTGTGAGTTTCTCAGCTATCTCCAAGGCAGAGTGACTCTCAAACGGTTCGGTCTTACAGTCCTCCTTGGCCTGAAAACAGATACACGGCAAAAAGCATGAGCTCAATTAAAGCAGAAATCATTAGCTGTACGGTTAGTTCAAGAAGGAAGATGTTTTTTTTAATTTTATTTTGAAAAGGCTTTTCATAATCTTTCTCTCACCATCTGTATGATCTCTTCAAGGGTGACCTGGTTGTCTCCAGGGTCCTCCTGAGTGAGAGTCCTACATACAAGAAGACATAAAGGCTGTTATTTGACAGTTTTGTCCAAAATCGCTACGAACTTGATACAAAAACTTGACCCATCACACTGGGTATTAATTTCCCTTTTTGTTCGGTGTGGCTTCAGCTCCACAGTCTGATAATGTTTAGTACAAACAGTGTAAGATGGCAGGTTTGTCAGGGCCCTCCAGTTTTGCCATCTTGTCCCTATTTGAAAGTCTGGTCTGTGCTCCCCAGAGGAACTGATAACGCTTCAGGGATGGCTGCTCAGCAGAAAGGTTGAAAAGATTCTCCTTACTGTTGCTTCACTGCCAGCGTCCAAATGTATTGTGTGTAAAATTAGGCCATGCTCTGTGTTGGTGCATTTCATCATCAGCATATGTATGTGAGATGTTAAGGGAAAACCAACCTGATAATGTTGGCAGCTGCCTTTCTTTCCTGTGTCAAGAGCTCTGGGTCATGCATCACCTCCTCGAGGAAGCCAATTACTCGCATCTTCAGCTCTGTGTTCAGCTCAAAGTCCTGAGGAGCCACACATGAATAACAATAGTGTCACCAAAGAGGACTAATTTCTCTCCTGCAATGAGGAAAAACTGACAGTGAATGATACCTGTGAGTGTTTGGAGACCCAGTGACGCAGCACATTCAGGACTCTGTTTGTTGCAGCTCTTCTGATAACAAACTCTTTGTCCCCATTCCTCTGGTCTGTGGGAAAACCTGCAACAAAATCACATTCAGACCGAATTCCTACAGCGCAAATCTGTGTGATCTGGTATAGCTTATTTTCTTAAGAATTTCTCATTTTGATTGTATCATACAGAAAAAAGCAGTTTATTGAAATATTTTCATATTCACTTCTGGTCAAAAAGTCATCAAGACAGATAAATATCCATCCTATTTCTATTAGAAATATATGTGCAGCTTTTGCTGTACAGTGGTCAATACAATATAAGTATAACTGATACAGACAATGAAACTAATAGCAAATAGTAAATAGTTTTTACATTTTCGTTATGGCTTTGCAACATGTGGAACAACAATCACCAATAACCTAATCAGTGAAAGAACAAATGGGGGGAAAAAAATCTGATAAAAGTATCAATTTGTTTTTCATCAAAAAGTAAACATGGAAACAGTTAATGAAAGTTAAATCACTGAGACATCCGCTTTGAACACAGGCCTCACTGTGATGTATATTTTGTTTGGTGCCCCCTGGTGGTCATTAAACACTAAACTGCTTGTGTTTTGGACCAATAATGTCAGGCAATGTCTGTCACGGTCTAAATGTCTTTTACGTGGGTGTGTGGCTATATAACCCAACCAGAACGAAACTCCTTACAAACAAAACATTTTAGATACTCTTTCTATAACCAGGTTACAGTAGATCATTTTTACTTCCTCAATATCTAGTTGAGAGGGCACAGGGAACTTCCAGGTTGTCCTCAAAAGCCTCCCTAATGGTGACCACAGGGAGCAGCCCCTCGTGTGACTGACCTGTGCTGGCAAGGGACATACGGCGGTACTTCTCCTTGGTTGGCGTGCCTTCATTGGCACCAGCAGTAGCGATGGCGAAGGCTGAGGCAGCAGAAAGGGCACTGCGGTTATTGTCCAGCTCTCGGCAAGATGACACCACCATGCCATTGTTGAAGGAAAACAGGGAAAACTCTATAGGCACAAACACAAAATAGAGAAATTTAAACTCATAATAATGTAAATTATTGCCATCAAAAGCTTAAAGGACACTTCCTGTAAATTGAGAATATTTTCTGAACCCAGAAGTACAGCCCTGAGCCTCTAACAGGATTAGACTGAAAGGGAAATATGGAAGGTGACTTTAGGTGATTTGATTCCCTGTGTAAAGTACATAAACAGTACCACATGTGTATAATTAAAGTAAGTTGTTGACCAGTGGAGGGCAACAGAGAGCTAAACCAGAGTCAGTACAGTGTGTCCTGCAGCTCGTGGCAGTGACTGTGTACACTCCACTGTGTCTGCCTCCCTCCTTCACTCCCTCCCTTCCTCCGTTCAGCCGGGGGCGGTATAGAAGAACACGCACATCGTTGCTAAGGTACAAGGTTTCCTTCCACCTACTCACACAAGGCACTGGCTTCCCTTGTATCCAGCACCGTGGGAAGAGAACACACTGGGGATGAATTGTGCCTGACTACCTACGGGGTGGATACTCCCTCTCTGAGCAGTACGGGGAGGGCCAGGAGGCTGTGGGTGTTTTGTTTTTTTATCAAGACCGTATTTGGCTATAGCTACGCTTGTCGTTTTTCGAAAGAAAAAAGTTTCCTATAAGTCTGCTGTGGCTATATTTATTTAACTCCATGAATTATCTCGCATTTAGATTCCGACAGTGCAGTGTTCATCTTATTTAGACCGGAGCCATTACTATTAAAAATACACTATGCTGTTTTTGATATCAAGCAAAAATCTAGATTTGGAACAAAATGTGATATTTTCCACCCGTTTGATTATTCCAAATGAATGTTGTTTGTGAACGTCGAGCAATAACGACAGCTGATTGAACATTTTCACAGGATTTGAATTGTTTCTTATCAGAGGTACACCTTGTACCGCACCTTGTCTGTGACACCAAGAAATGTGTAAAGTTAAATGTTTCAATTGTTTAAGAGAAATAGACCTTCACAGGGGGAAACAGCTACAATTGTTGTGTTCAAAAGGGACAAAACCTGCCAGTGTGCACCTCAAAAGTTCATCATTTAACAACACTGTGTTTAAAGGATTATGAGCTTGACTTCGTTTCTACACCTCAGTTTTTGCACAGATTACACAAAGAGTAAATGTTAACGCAATAATTGCATTTGCAATATAACAAACTACGTGTCTGTGGTGACGTGTTTTCCATCACCCAGCAGTGGTTGTTCCACCAGAGAGGGTAGACGGAGCTAAGGCAACAGGTTCATTCTTTAATTGCGAGCTGACTGACGTCACAGAGGCGACACTGTTTGAATCTCTGAGAGGTGAATTTCAAAAACACAGCCACAATTAACACTTATCATCATAGGCACCGTCAAAGAGAACAAAACGGAGAGTTTAAATGGAATTATTTATGGAAGTGGTCATAATGGATGTAACATATAAACAATGTCATATTTCTTATTGCCAGAACTCTTCACTGGCAAGCAGTGTATGTCAGTAGCACCCACCACTGAGCTGATGTAGTTACCCAGCTTTTATATTTCTGCCAACTCATTTGTCTTTTTAACTGGTAGGCTGGCTTTTAAAAGTAAATCACAAGACGTTCCGAACAAGCTTCAAACATAGAAGAGCTTAAACAGGTTCTAAACACAATAGATGAGAGACAGAGTCATACTGTACCAGAGTTTTTTGACTTGACGTTCTTGGGTGTTGACGGAGACTTGGGAGGAGACATTTCTGCTTCGGCCTCGTCATTCTGACTCGGGTCTTCGTTGCATTCCTCTCGTACCGACAGATCTGGGCAGAGAGAGTATTTCACAGACAAGAAAAAAGGAGACAAGAAAGAAATGTAAGGACATGAGTGTTGTGATGGACGTAACTGGAAAGGGAGAGAAAACAAAAGAAGCAAATTCAGTCTGAAAGAAACATGCGTGATTATGGCAAAATCTTTATGGTCAGTTGAACCATACAGCCTCGTTATCAAAAAAAAAAAAGGAAAAATTTGATCTGAATTTTTTTTTTTTAAACAACAAAAAAAACAGATCATTGAGGTTTTTTTTTAATCTAATATAAACTCATAATTGCCCATTTACAGCCACCTTCCTCACTTGAGACTCTGTGGCTCCCAAAACAAAACCATTTTTTTTTCCTTTCAGATCTGTTACCCAAAATATACACCAATAGCATTTTCAAAAGCTTAATGGAATACACAGGAAAAGATAGAGGCATTACAGTGGAGTGGTGAAACTTGTAAAAGTGCCACCACAGTCACCACATCAGCCTCATTAAAATGGAGTAAAATCCCTCGGACAGTGGCTCTGACCTTGTTTGTTGAGGACAGACTCTTCAGCTTTGGCTTCGGCTTTGGGCTCTCCCTCGTCGGGGATTTTGCTGGCCATGGTGCTCGACACATAGAGCTTGTTGATGTCAAGGGTGGTCTTACTGAAGGGAGACATCGTGGAGTGCATGCTTGCATAGCCATTGGGAGAACAGCTGAGCGCAGCCAGGTCCAGGGCTTTGCCCCCCGTGATGATGGGAATGTTGAGAGAAAGTTTGCGACGGCGGTTGGGAGAGGAGGTCTTGGTGATGGAGAGGGGAGGAGGGGAGGAGAACTTGCGGCTGGCACGTGGCGACGTGGGTGGCTCGCCGTAGAGGAGTTTGTTGTTCTGGCTGCTGGCAAAGAAAAGCTCCAGCGAGCTGCAGGCAAGGAGAGAGAAAGAGAGGAGAAACAGGAGGCACATGTGAAAAAGATGACCTGAAAGACAAACATCTTTCGCTACTAAACTCTTAGTAGACAACTCTTTTTGAATTTTGAGAGAAGAAAAACATCCTGCTGTCTGAACAGGAGACAGTAGACAGGGGAGAAATGGTGATAATGGGGGTGCATGGTGCACTTGGTGTCCGTACACAGAAGCAGAGAGGGAACACATTAACCACAGGGCTCTTTGGGAGCTCCTGCCTCTTTTATTTAAGCTACATTGTTTAAGACAGCATCCTCCTTGCACTGAGAGCCACCCCCTCTGAAGGCCTATAAATAGCATGTCAAGTGACAGTGTGGGAGGCACGGGTGCTGCCAACAGCAACCAGCCCAGGGGAGGCCCACAGAGACATGGGGAGAGAGAAACAGAAAGAAAAGGGGAGCCAGATAGAGACAGAGAGGGAAAGTGGGAGAAGGAGACAGAGGTGCAGTGCAAAAAAAAAAAAAAAAAAAAGGGGCGAAAACAGTGATACAGAGAGGGAGGGGGCGAGAGAGGAGCAACATAGTGGATATGGATTCCACCACAGCGAAGGCTGCTGGCTGGGAGTGGGCGAATGGGAAGCCTCCAGCCCTGTATGGTGTTAGCTGCAGCCATGTTGTGTCTCCTCGCCTAAACTCACAAAACAGAAAAGTAAGGAGATGAGAGGAGGAAAGACTGGAGTGGGGGAGGCTAGGAGGAGAGGAGAAGGTATACACGGGGATGCAAAAAGAAAATGAGAAAGACAAAACACAAAAAGCAAAGTGAGGAGTCGAGAGAGGACACAAGTGAAGCAGGAAACAGGAAAGACTGGAGGATATATTTGAGGAGGCGTCGAGAGAGGAGTATGACAAAAAGGAGGAGGAGAGGAGAGGAGGAGTGCAGGGTCTGGGTGCAAAACACCACCATCAATATTTAATACCGTAGAGCCGCTGCAGATGATGGGAGAAAAGGGAGCGAGAGAGAGAGAGAGAGAGAGAGAGAGAGAGAGAGAGAGAGAGAGAGAGAGAGAGAGAGAGAGGGAGGGAGAGGGAGGGGAGAGGGAGAGGGAGGGAGAAGACGGGAGAGAAGGAGAGGGTGGGGTCCTGCAGCAGAGTAAAGGGTTGCCATGGTGACAGCGCAGCGGAGAGAGGGATGGTCAGACTTGTGGAAAGAAAAAGAAAAGTGAGAGAATGGGAGAAAAGGGTAAAGAGAAGGATGAGAGAGAGGAGGAGGGGTTAGGGAGAGGTGGGTGGACACAGGACCCAATTAACTGTGATGGCGGACAGAGGATGTGTTGGCGTGACCTCTCGCTGCCTTCCCCTCCGGTCCCTTCTCACCTGGACGGGATATGATAGCATGATGGGCTGCTTACAGACAGTCCACGTGAGAGCAAAGACTAATTCAGACACCGGGGAAGTCCCACCTCTTCACTGCACCATTACAGCACTGTTGCTGCATCCTCAGGAGAGATTGTGTGGAAATCTCAAACTTTGTTCCTTTTTCAGTTGTCACAAGCTGCAGGGATCGACCTGGCGGCAAGCTACTTGTATGAGTTTAATGTAACAAACCATCGTAGCTCCGCTGTCTAAAGCTCTACACTTAAATGCTAACAGGGACAGTGAAAGGATAGATGAAATTATACAAGAAAAGGACTTGCTTATGAGTAACTTAATCAAAGATGCCAAAGAGACCAAACAAAACGGTACAAGTTTGAACTTCATCTCATCCGCCACAGCCTCCTCGTTAAACAATTAAAGTAACTTCCTGCATCAAAATGTCCAAAAACAATCAAATCTAAGTTATTCATTTTGTTGCTTTGTGTGCTTACATAATCCCAAATGTTTCCAATAGTGTTTAAATCCATAATTTTAATCAAGGTAACGGTGCGTTTAATACGCTTCTAATTCAATGAGCCTCACCTCCATCACAGGATGTAACCTACATTTATTATATGAACGACGGTGCAACAACTTGCGTTAGTGGTTGTTTAGCAATAAAGACAACAAAATCTCCCTGATCTCACACTCCTTCACGACATCATCAAAGTCTGTCTTTTGTTATTGTTTTAATTAAAAGACTCCAAGCAGCAGAAATCATTCACTGTTCTTTTAACTAAATGATTCAGGTAAGCAAAGTATTCTTTTTTGAAATTTGAAAGAGGTTGACGAAAGAGGTTGCGATTGACTAATGTCCTTCATATATTAAATAATTCTGCAGTTTCTTTGACTAAAACAGTTCAGGTTTGATCACATTTTAGTTTTAGTTGGCCTTGAAAAGTAGTTCGCTGTCACATCGGTTTAAAAAGTACAGAAATATCCCAAACTACTGACCGGTCTGTGGTCGTATACATGTCAGAGCAAAAGCAATGGTTGAACGTTTGGACATTTTGAGAAGTACACTCATTTACCTTTTTGTCAAGAGTTAGATGAGTTGTAGCAGCACCACTCTCATGTCAGCCAGCAGCTGGTTAAATTAGCTTAGCATAAAGATTTGGAGCAGCAAACAGTTAATCTGGCTGCGTGGCTACTCTAAAGCTCACTAATAAACATGTGCCAGCTTGTTTTTTTAAATCCATAACAGGTGTAGTTACTTGCTGAAGTCTTGTGAACACCTTGAGTTTAACACATGGATTACATAAACAAAGATATAACAATCTGATTATGCTGAGACTTAGTAGTGCTGGCAGGTTTATCTTGTTACCTTCAGACAGAGCCAGGTCGGCTGCACCCTTCTGTCTCCAGTCTTTATGCTAAGCTAAGCTAACCAACTCCTGCCCATGGCTTCATATTTAACAGATTGTCATGTATCTTCTTATCGAACCCTTAACAAAGAAGTAAACAAGCACATTTACCCAAATGTTTGTTTCAAGACATATTTCAGGAACTACATTTGGGGGCTATAAACTTTCCCAAGAAATAAAACAATATGTATGGAAATTGCATCTTGGCATAATCAAAGGATCAAACTGATGATTTAAGTTCATACACACATACACGTGAGGATGCACAGATAAAACAAGTTCATACCAGGGAGCTCATAAAATCTGTATCTTAACCTCTCTAAATAAACGGACTCACCGTGCAGGGATGGCACTGATGGGCTTCTTGTAGATGGTGATGAGCTTGTCCAGCACGACATCAGCGCTGGTGAAGACGCGGTAAGAGTGGAGGAAGGTGTTCAAGAAGTCGATGGAGAGGAAGCGCAAGTCAGTCAGCCTCTCCAACAAGCGCTCCACGCTGGCGTAGCGGATCTGCAGCACCTTGCAGGAGTTCATCATCTTGCTGAAGCGAATGTCGACATCATCGCAGTACAAGCTGGTGTCGGACCTGCGTCGGAGTTCATGTGAGGTCAGGAATGTCACGCACAAGGATTTAGCGCCAGTTAGTACACATTACTATGTGTGTCATGTGTGGGTCTGCGGTTAGAGCCTTAACACTGCTGTTTGTTTCCCTGCTGATCAGAGAAGACTAAATTTGAGCCATGTATACTACTTCAGAATGACTTGCATGGCCTCCATTGGCTGTAAATGAATGAACTTCAAGCTAGAAAGGGCCCGTTCAAATATTCAGGGCCCCGGGAACATGTAAAGGATTGAAGGAAAGGATTTTGTCAGAGAGATGGTGGTGGCTGTGTGAATGTCGACACAGAGAGTGAAGGCTTTGTGTACGGGCTAACATAGGGTAAGGGTTGTGATAAGGTATGTAGTCGTCATGGTTAAGATTAGAGCCTATGGGATATGTATGCATATCCCCGAGGGTCCTGACAAGGACAGAAGTACATGCGTGTGTGAGTTTGTGTACCTTTTGTTCGTGTTTTCTTCATGCTTTTGTCGTGTTTTAATGTGATGCCAGTGCCAGTATCTGTTTGTGCACGTGTAATGTACGTGGTGTCCGACTCTCACTTAATCATCTGTGGCACGCTGACTTTACTGTTTTCCTCGAAGGCGTTCATCATCAGACCGTTGCAGCGGATGTTGTCGATGCACTGAAAGGCAGACAGAGAAAAGGGCTCTCTGTGAACAACGCAAGACGGTGAGCGAGTGCACAACGAGGAGGATCCTTGTTCTCATCCATATTAGTTATTACGTTCTATCCCAAAACGTATCGGATCAAATGTGGAGCTACAGTAATATGTAAAGTTAAACATTAAAAGTTTGATCTTTTTCCACGATTGCCGTCCTGCATTTGACTCCACAACCATCAATAAAAGTAGATCAACACAGTTTGGCCGAGGCCGTTTGAAACCGCATCCACAAAAATGTTCTGTCTTCAGTCTTTAAATGACTGAATGCAGGTGGGGAGACATACCTGGCTGATGTCGCTCGTCCACGCTGACTTCTCCTGTCGGGATGAAGCCACCAGGATGACGGTGTAGGGCTGTCCCTCTTTGGGCTCAACCATCACTTTAAAGTCCAGGTGCTCTATGTCCTGACCACTCCGCTCCCCTTTAGCTGTAAAGCACAAATTCAACAACCTTTATTTGAACAGAAAATACAAAACACAGACATTATGAAAATGTGTGAAATGTATTGTTGTACGTTTTATTGAATTTTACATTCATAAGCATTTGCCACCAAATAACAAGGCAGAAGAATTATTCAAAAGCTCGGTTTTAGGCAGTGAAGTTGGAATATTTCAGATGTCCTTGCAAATATTGAGCAAACTTCAACACATTGTGTAACCAGTTTTGAGATGAACAAAAATACAAATGCCATGATTAAATAATGTCTGTAAAGCTTTTTGTTATGAGCTAAAGATGACTAATTCTTTAGAGCATCTACGGCCTTCGTGCTGTGTAAAAACCCTCCTCTTCTTCAGAAGATTAAATCCCTACATTCATCTAAAAGCAGCAGCAGATGTGTGTTTTCGATCTGCAGACTCTTATTTGAAAAGCGCACGGTGAACCCACAGCGCTATTATGCACAATGATCCATTGTGGTTACCTCCATTAAATCGTGTACAACCAATAATCCGTCAACCAAGAAATATGACTTTCATTGTTTCATTGTAAATGTAATAGTGGTGAATTAAGAAACAATGTCTTTATTAAGACTCTACACTCTAAGAAATAAATAAAAAAAATAAAAAATCACAGCCTTTTCTGGAGATTCATGTGAATAGGAATGTCCAGTTTTTGCAAATAAGTGGCTCAAAGAAACAGCTTCACTCATCAAAAAACAGTACAACAGGTTATTTGCAGTTTTTAATGTACTGTTTTTATTGTGTATGCTCACTTGTTGACACTCCTGAAACATCAGTTAATTTGGGAGTGACGATAAAAAGGTGGAAATGGTTTTGTTAATATCTATGAAATTTCTGTTTAAGTAGAAACAGACTTTGTACAGTTTTGATATTTCACTGACTGTTACAGCGAGCAGGAAGCTGCACATCTGATTTCTGTAAAGTGATGCCGATATAAATAATATCACTTGGAAGCTATATTAATATATACAGCAAACTCTTCAACTTCTTCACGTTTATATTAATAAAACAAATATATTTTACAGAGTAACTTACACTCATCATCTGTCCCCTCTGGCTCCTCCATCAGGGTGCAGTCTATGAGAGACACCACTCCATTCTGTGACGGGGTTAAAAAGGTCACAACGTCACACGCAGCATCTTCAGATACATAACATCATCAAGCCCATCCACCCTGGATAAAATATTTTTCATACGTCCTCAAATTTCAGGATGGGATTACAAAATGTAAATACAAAGATTATATGAATTCAACAATCTATTCTCTCTTCAAATTATTGATCTTTGAAGATCAATAATACAATAACTGCAATTATTCCTTTAAATGGTAATTATCAGATGTAGGCTAGTCTGTGCTAAATGTACCCTGTACTCATGGAAACTAATTTCAAACTCAAAACTTGATTGAAATCAACATTCGATTTACTAACTAGAGAAACGATAACAGGAGAAAACCTGATTTACACACTTTACAGTTCTTTTTTTAAGCACCAGCACACTATAATTACAGTCCTACTGTACCTTAGTGATGTGTAGTTTTCCTCCAGAGCCCCGGGTGCAGATGATGAGATGCTTGGAGAAGAGAAAGCTCTGTCTCTCGCCTTCCTTCTTCAGAGACAGAGAGCCCAGCCGACCTCTCGTGATCTTCCCTTTCTCGGTCATTGGCACCTGGATCAAAGAACCTGTGGAGTCGCGCACACGCATGCACGAGCTAATTTAACTTTCAGATGGACAATAAACACTTACTAAGCCCGCTCAGTTGTCAGTCAGGAGTAATGACAGGCAGCTCAAAACAATGTTTGTATAACATCTACTGAATGTCTATTAACTTAATGTTATACCACGGCATGGAACCATTTGAAGGTGGGCATGCTACATATATGGAACCACAAAAGTCACAGTGCCACACATTTTTGAGTGCAATCACCAGAGATGTAACGTAAACCAGTTTGTGTTCCATGGTAATACTATTAATGCCAGCTTTTCACACACACACACACACACACACACACACACACACACACACACACACACACACACACACACACACACACACACACACACACACACACACACACACACACACACACACACACACACACACACGTGATAATTCATCTAACTTTCAAAAACCTGAAAAAGTGTAAATGACAAATGTAAATTTGTGAGTAAACTTCCAAACTTGTATTGTTTGTATTATAGTAAAATGCAGCAGTTGTGTGTCAGTAAACACAATTACATGATTTTATTCACTTTCAGCCTACAGAAGAATTATCAACCATTGACCCTCAATTGTCATTCACCTTTATTCACTGACTGAAAGGTTATGAGTGTAAACATGAATTTTCGGGGCAAGACTTGTAATCTAACAATGACACAAACGTTCTTTACCTTGTCTAACGAACGTCTGGCTGGTGTCAAGCAGCACTTCACAACCCTCCACAATCATCCGCTCGATGGCAAGGTTCTTCCGGATGTTCTCCGTCTCGCTCACCTCATCATGCATGATTCTGAAAGAACAAATACTCGTGAATTCAGAAACGTTTCAATTTAAGTGTGTGTACTTGGAATACTCACAGAAATACAGTTTACTGTAGGTAATTTAATGTCAGACTTTCTTTATCTTTTTGCTTCCTTAAATCTTACAAAGCTTTGGACCCGATCAAGCTTCTTTGAGTTGTAACGTACAGTGCAATATACTGACTGACAGAAAGTCGGTTTACCTGGAAAGTTCCTCCAGTTTTGACTTGGCGTAGTCCAAACTGTTTCTCTCCACGTGCTCATGCGGAGTGTGAGCCAGCAACTCGTGTAACGTCAGGATGTAACGAGGGATCTGAGAGAGAAAGAGACAGAGCTGTTATCTCTCGCTGAAATAAGTTTACCTGATGACTTAATACACTTTAAACTTTAAAAAGTCAAGAGATTTAAAGCTTCACTCTCGTGGGCTTGGCATGGTAATTAGTGTGTCATGAGGCCTGCCCCATGTCTGCCTGAAAGGGTGAAATAGAATTTTTGAGGTTCATAAAATGTGTTAAATTAATAATGACTTCAACTCTCTCTTTAACCTGAAAGCTAATAATTCACTTTCACTGGAAACAAAACATTTCATACTTCTCTATTTCTTCTATGCCTTCACCTCAAGCAAGAGTCTCTTGTTCTGCTAGTGATGTAACTTTGAAAACCTCAGTCCACATTTTCGGTGAGTGTTGAACATGAGTGTCACCTCATTACTGGAGTTCAAAGGAGACTTATTATGCTCATTTTCAGGCTTTTTTATTTATATTCTCAGACAGTACATTTGCATGATCCACAGGTAAAAAAAAAAAAAGTTGTATATTTTAAGATTGATCTCACAATGGTCCGATTCTTTAAAACATACAAATTATTTATTTTAATGATTTATAATTAGGTGGTTATGATTTCAAACTTACAGGGCCATTACTGCAGCCTTATTAATATTTTTAAGACATTACACTTGGTTGGTTTGACTATGGTATAGTTAGAAACAGGAAAACATTTATGCCTCAAATGCTTTAAGATACCAACATGAATGTTGCTGTTTTGCAGGTTACTTATGTAAAGTTAAAACATTTTTGTAAATGAATATATTTTAGAAAATAGTTGCTGCCACAATAATGGCTCGAGAATTGAAAAAAAAAATAAGATTTCACAGTTTCCAAGTTTGCGCTGAAAAATATATATATGTTTTACAGGCCAAAGAAAACTTTATTAACCTGTATGTGGACTGTGAGATATAACATCAGGCATCCACATCACAACCCTGGAATCTTACTTGAAACATGGGGTAAGTGAGGAAGGTCTCCAGCGTCCTCTCCTCACAGTCGGGCTTGGCCTCATACTGCTTCAGCAGCTTGTCAAAGTCTCGGTTCTGTTTGCAGTGGGCCAGGATCTGCAGGCTGTACTGGTGGTTCCTCACAAACTCTTGGTAGATATTCAGCATGGGCAGCAGGATGTCAAACAGGTCAGCTGGAAAGGAAAGACAGGAAGCAATTGTAAATGAGTATTAAGATATTTCCTACGAAAAGATTTAACAAAGATAACCCATAAATAAAGGTAAAAAATATATATATATTTAATTAAATTAACTGAAGTGTAATATTTTTGGTATGTGATTTAAGTGACGTGACCCTTAATAAATCACATTGAAAACAGGGCTGCTCCCGGGGAAATTGTGGTTCCCAGGAAGGCAACCATTACCATTTATTTTGGGCTTGTACAAAAGTAAATCCTTTTTGGTGTAAAATCCAAACAGAGTTGGTGACTATACTTGGGTCAGATGTCACCTTTAAGTGGAATGATCTCCTTTTTGGACTTCTACATTCGTCTGTAAATGTTAAAACAATATATCTATTTGGTATATTTGGTGCAGCTTCCAGAAAGACTATTACTAGGAAATGGCTCAAGCCGGACCCTCCATCTATAGAAGATTGGTATGATATTATTTATGAAATGTTTGCAATGGAAATAATTACTTTCTCCCAGAGGCTTCAAGAAAACAAATTCAAGGAAATATATTTTGTTTTTTCCTTAAATATCAAACCACCCGGTGTTCTAATTTTGTTCTTATTTTACTGTATACTGTATAGCTAAAAAAAGAGGGATCACTTTGCAAAACTGTCAATGACTGAAAAATGGAGTTGCTATGTGAGTCCAAATAAATAAAAAAAATTAAAAAAATTAAAAAAAAAAACAGGGCTGCTCCTGAATTATGTGGGTGACAGACGATATCTGTGTCTCTTACCCAGCACCAGTGTCGGCCAGCTGGCTATCCTGGCCTTCAGGCCCTGGTAGAAGATCTGGTGGAGGAACATGATGGTCTCACTAATAAAAACAAATAAGCAAAATGTAGGTCATGAGCTACTGTTTCTCCTTCTCTTGTTCATAACTGTTGGCAGTGCCCACCATCCTGAATCACACTACTATCACAACTAGTCCGACCACCAGCCACCTGTTAAGGAAGATGCTGCTGACATCATCGTGGGTGATGGGGGGCTTCTTGGAGCTGGCGGCCATGCGGAGCGGCCGCAGGAAGTTGTTGACCAAGATGTGGAGTTGTTGCACATATTCAGCCTCTGCTTCAAGCATGCTGAACACCACCTGGTTCCTCTTCCTCATGCTCTCAGCATGGGGTGAACGAATGTAGTCCTGGATGATGGTTTTCCACTTCCTGCGGCAAATCCAACCTCGAAGGAAACTCTGGACCTGTGACGCAAACATTTAGCACAAAAATATTGCATTAATTCAGGTTAATTAGTGTTTTGGGCATTCTCACTTTAAAACTGCACAGCACCAAAGCAGCCAGATCTCACCTTTTTGATTTTCTTAATCTCTGTGTCATCATCACTGGGCGGGACCTCTGGATTTGACTGGATCTTCTCATTGTCCTTCAGCAGTCCAGCGATCTGAAATTCAACACAACAGGAATACAGGAGTGACTCAGTGGGCTAAAATGAATTAATTTCACTGTATACAACTAAAATCCTGCTCGTGATATTAATCATTTAATATTTTCTCACTCCAAAGCATATTTGTATTATTATTACTGTTCTATTGAGTGTTTTTAAGTAGTTTATTGTCCAACTTTGAGCCATTCATTAGCTGGTTCAAAGAATTTATATTTACAGAAACGGTACCAGCCACATCAAAATGTCACTTATTGTATTTTATTCAGGTCTGTTACATTTAGTGCCATTATATACACAACATCTGAATAAAAAAAAACTTGAAATAAACAAAACGACCCAAAGTCCATTACGAGTGCATAGATCCTTCTCTGGTTCAGTCGGCAGTATGATGAACAACAAAAGCTGATTCATGCATATTGAAAACATTCAATTGAAGTTATTCATTAGCACATTAAAGAGAGATGCATTTGATCTAGTTTAGACTGAATAATTAGGATACAAAACACTCAACAGTATTTTAGCGTGTCGAACCATGACATCTCGGGGGAGGGGGGGAGACTGCATGTTACGACACTCACCGTGAACTCAGCATTGTGGTTTGGTATCTGGGTCGGGACCTTTGTCTTGTGACCACTTTCTGTCTTTATCCTCTCTGCCTGACTATTTTTACTCCCATTGTTTCTCTCTCCTGTCTGCACTACATACCATACAGTAAGACAAAACACACATTCACAGGTATTACTAGCGTGAAATTATAAGGACAGTTACCTCTGATTTTAGCCGCTCTATCTCGATTTCCCCATCCTCTATCTGTTGTCGAAGTTGCTTGGCAACCATTTTCTCCGTCTCCACTATTTGGAGTAGATGAAGATACTTCTGCATGAGGGTCTCATGCTCTGTAGCCAGGTTCCTGTAACTATACAGACACACACGCACAGACATTGTAAGAAGCTCATTAAGGCATGTTCCACGGGCTCTCCATAGATTTATCAAAGCAGAAGCAGACCTCTGATCAGCATATGTTTGAACCAAGAGACCTTCCGTCGACACAGAGTGCAGTGCACTTACGCAACCAATTCTTTAAATACTTGCAGGCTTAGCGCACTGTGTGTAAAAGCTGCTTCTGCATGAGCAGTAATTCTGTGCATTAACCAGTTATGTGCGTGCCATGTGAGCGTTAAAATCAGTGCAGCCGACTCCTTCCAGGCAGTAAAAATCTGGCCTCAAACTGTTTTGAATCTGGATTATTCCTGATGACAATTTTTTTTTTCAACAATGCAGATTGTTAACCTTGAAAAAGAATGAGCCGAGAAAAATAAGAGTCTTCAAAGCATATCCACCAAGACATCAGGAACCTCTAAAAACAAGCAACATGCAAATATGTAAATACAGGTTTTAATTGCTCCGCATTACAATATTACAGGGCAGCTGTATAGAGACTGCAGCTGCCTGGACTAAGCACTAATCAATTTAATCTTCAATGAGTCCAATCAATTGACCTTTTGCCATACAAATGCACACTGCTGACATTTAGATTGATGATAGCGCTTGGCTTCCATGACCCTCTTTTGGCCCAAATTTTAAAGGGGCATTTCACTCATTATATGCGAGGACTCCATAAATCAATAATTATTATCATTAATTCATTTATATAATAGTTTTCATTTTTCCCCCAAAAAAGTGCCTGAAGAAGGGCTTATTAATTGAAACGTTGCACGGTAATTATTAATAAAAATTTCAAACAGTAGGCCTGATAATAAGCATCCCCACAATTATCCACTGGAGGGAATCCCAAAGGAATCAGTGCTCCATCTTGAGCAAGCTTGCGGCACATTGGAAATAATGTCCTGAGCCACAACAGCAAACTTTTTTCTCAGGTAACTGGAGCTAAATTGAACTTTGAGCATACATTTTTACCCACACAATGGGCAGTGGGATTTTTGGCAGGAAACTGAAGTGATTACAACAGAGAAGGACGGTGGACAGCTGTAACTTGATTCAATTCTAAATATTATCAAAGGCAGTAAAAAAAAATTTAATTTTGCTTCATAACCAAATACCTCTGTTGTATTTCTTGTTTATTGCCTCTTTATAAATGATGGCAGGCTAACATGCTAAACATCGTACCTAAACATCAGGATGTTCACATTTCCATCATGAACACGTTGCCATGTTGACATCAGCATTTTGCTCAGAAAGCGTTGTATAACTTCACACGGCCACTAGCATGGCTGTCGTTTCTTTTTAGGATTCTAATCACTATACACGTTTCATTTTCAAATAAGTGAACAGTCCTGTAATTGACCATTTTCATGTTGTGGTGTGGACACCTTGTATTCCCAGCTCTGTAAATAAGTTACACGTTAAACAATTGTATGCTTAAGAGGGTTTTTAATGACATCATTATTTGAAGTATGTAATTCTGTATCCTTATGGATGAGGTCGCTTATCCTTCACCTGATTTAAATTCATTGATGCTACACGCACACACTTCTCAACAGGATCTTCATCGTCAGAACCTCCTCAGCTGAGTGTGTGCATGTAGGTGAGAGGTCATGTGTGAGAGCTACCTGGCCTGTGTGATGGCAGCCACCCACTCATCGCAGTCCTTGACGTCCTCGGTGCGCAGCTCCAAAGCCTTCTGATTGTCATGATTGAACGTGACAGTGAAGTAATACTGGAAAACAAAAGCAAAGAGGGGGAGTCAAATATTTGTTCAGCACACAATGAGATCATCAGGACATATTGTGTTTTAAAGTAAAAGAACCTCGTCCAACCGCACACTACAGTCATCACTAAACAAGAGCGAGATCCTGAGGGGAAAGTCTTGAGAGATTCATTATAAAGCCTCTGTGCATTCTGCCTGTAACCTGGCAACTCACCTCTGAATTGGCGGATGCCTCTCGACTGACGCCATGTTTTCTTTAGTTTTGTTTTGCTTTGTTCCGGTGATTTTGCTGCATCTAAACACTTCTGGGCCCTCACTTCTTTTTACCCTCTCACCAATTATCTCCAGTGACCCTGCAGCCTTAAAGGTTCAGCTTTGGCAATTATGGCAAACGCATAGGGAATTGTTTTCTAATGGGCTTATAAAGATAAAATCCTCAAATCAACAGTGGTGATCACCCCACTAGTACAGACAGCCTATTTGTAGTAGAAACGCATCAAATTATATAATGCATTGCAAATAGACTCCCACAAATCCAATATATTGGATTTTTTTTATCCCTCCCAAATGCCAAGAGCAAATCATTTGTGAAGGGGAGTAATGTTCCATATTTCCTGATGAGCAGCAGAACGGGCCTTTGTCAATAGTGTGCTTCCCATCTCTCGCATCCTGTGAGCTGGTGTGTCAAGCCTTTTAGGCAGCTATATTTAACTCCACGTCACTCCATTTTTTTGCCACAGATACAGTATCTGGTGGTAAGGGAGCCAACGTAGCCTGTAGTAAGTCCTGGTTTAAAAATCTATAAATAAAAACAAATGAATTTCACCTGAAAATAGAAAAGATTACACTTATGTAATGTTAACAATAAAGGTGGCTTACAAATACTAAACCTGTCATTTCATCTCCTTCAAAACCTTTTTGATTCAGTATATCAAAATAACAGGTAGACTTTTATATAGTTACTGAAACTTTATAATCTGTGTCTGTTAATAGTCTATGGGACCACTAACAAATAAAGCCAATGTCATCAAAACACAAAAGTTATGTACATATGTAAATGTAATAAGTTCATTGCAAAACTTAATATACTTTCAATAAAATCAAAGTGTAACTTTAATGCCTAACTGTAATTTTAATAATCAAGTAAGAAAATGAATCAACCCTCACACTGACACATTTCAAAACAAATGGAAATACATTTGGAATATTATTACTGTGTGGCACAGATATTATTATCCTTAAAGAGACCACAGCTTGTATTTCAATCTGTGCAAACAATTGGCCCACTTGTTCTGGTTTATCCTTTCATGCCTCATTTCTGGGCACAGATATTGTTAGAAATGATCACAGTTACTTTAAACTGGCCACAGTCCTGCTGCTTATATAAAAAGGGTTTATTATGTCACCTACATTTCAAAATTATAATTCAACCAAGTGACCACACATGGAGCCTGATGGTAGACTACTGAAAATCCCTCTGTATAAATGAAATGAACCAGTAAAAACTAAAAAGAGAACACACAGCTACAGCACCACCTAAGACAACCCACCTCCCATTTCTCCTCTTGCCGTATTTGCTGTACTTGCTAAATGGAGCACAATGCCAAAGCATGTTGCACATTTTGTTGGCCCCTTCAAAATGCACTTTTTCAGATGCAAATAGGGGTTGCCATAGTAACTGTGGGCTTAAATGTAGCTCGCCTTCTAAATGGGGAATAAGAACATTTAAAAAGTAGAACACTCCAAAGAATACAATGAGAACGGAGAGACAGACGGAGAGGGAGGGAGAGAAAGATCTTTTGCCTTTTTGAGGAGTGAGGGCTATAAAAAGCGCTGTAGCCCTGTAAGGTGGCAGTTGGCTTGGCATCTATTCGCTGCATTGTCCCTCTCCCTGTCACAGACAGATAAGATCCAGTACTCTCTTGGCCATTCCTCCCGCAGCTGTGACACACGCTCGGTGACATGCGGTACATGCACACGCACCACGAACGTGCTCGACAAAAATCTGGAACCTGCTGAACCCACATGTAACAGGTTTAATGTACAGTAGCACTGCCTCCGACGACCTCTGCAGTCTGCTCATTGACTCGGGTGTCAGTCTTTGTTTTTCCAAAGTGAGGAAAGTGAAAAGGAAATCTGTATGCCCTCAGACACCTGGAGCATTGATTACTCTTTCTGTCCTCATTTCACCTTTTCTGTGGAGCTGCTCAGCTTTATAGATCGACATTGGCGTATGCAGGAGGACGCAAGGAGGCAAATATAAACTTCCAAGGCATGCACAAATGATGAGATGAGTCCCACAAGATGTACACGTGGACACGTATAGACGTGATTGATTGCACACTAGAACATGTGCAATTTGCACACAAGAACATGACATGCAGCACATGCACACGCATGAAGAATATGAGCAATTTGCACACATGAAGAATATGTACTCGTGCAAATGCATTTTTTTTAAATTTCATGTGTGCAAATTTAATATACACACAAAAAAATTCACCCAAATGACACAAAACAGAGAATTTATTACTGACACGTATTATGTAAAGGGGCACGTGTCGAGCAGAAGACTGTGTTATGCTAATTGAAGGCTTTCAAATTCATTTAATTCATTGTTGAAATAAATTCACTGGAGCGGTCTGCATGAACAGCTGTCATCATAGATGTCATTCAGTTCATATTTCATCCCCAGAACAGAGCAGGCCTCTTGTCCTGACAAGGTTGTAAGGAAATAGGCTCAACAGTGAAGTTGAGTTGTTTACACCCTGAAAGCAACTAAGAAACACTAATTGTCATATAACCGTCCAAAAATGACCAGAATGAGAATTTTTCTTATCTGCCGCCAAAGTAACTTCAGTCTGGTTAATTTATGAAACTAAAGCTTTGTGATGCACACTGAGGAGCAGACTTCAGCACCATGGACAGCGACACCCAGTTCCTCTAGCTCTCATACTGGTTACACAGTAAGACGGATGTACACTTCTTGATTCCTGTTGTTCTGGGTTTTGTACCCTCATGGTTGAAATGCACTTATTGTAAGTCACTTTGGATAAAAGCGTCAGCTAAATGAAATGTAATGTAATGTACTGCACACTCAAGAAACTGCACATTTTATATTGGCCTTTTAATGTGACTAGTCCAAGCAACACCTGTAGAATAATTATGCCGTTTAATCAGCACCTTGTTGTGCCACACCTATCAGGTGGATGGATTAGCTTGGTAAAGGCAAAGTGCTTACTAACAAAGATTTGTGAACTAAATTTGATAGAAATATACTGTTTGTGTCCAGAAGTCTTAGATCTTTGACTTACATTCATGGGAGCAAATATAAAATTATAATATTAAAAGGTAAAGTATCAAGAATTGTGATCCAAAAAGCTAACACAAAATCAGGCATTGTATATCAGCGAGGAGCCAAATAGTCCAACAGACTTTCATAGCGGGTGGATAGAAGTACAATTTTAGACCAGTAGCATATAATCCAAACATCACACAACTCTGTAATGGTTTCATTATCGCTTGTACAGATTGATTTCTGATATTCAGGTGGAGGTTAATGATTTTGGTGACTTGAGACATAAAGATGTTCTTCTATGAAATAACAGTATGGTGTAGTTGCTTTTCTGACCTTGCTGTTTATTCATGTGTATCCAAAACACATTTATGAGTATACGTGCCATAATTGTGAATTTATCCATCAAGCTGCACCGTAATCTTGCACTGAAGTTATAAAAGTAGCAGCAATTGTCCAACTCCAGAGTAATGTTAGCTCCCATATTAGTTTTTTTTTTTCTCCAATCTGTGATCTGAAAAATACTTCAAGGAGCCTCCTGGTAGCCTTGTGATTAACATAAAATTCATGAACTCCAGCATCCACACTTCAATTATGGCAATGGGCCTTTTGTTAAATGCACACAAAAACAAAACAAAAGAAATAGATAAAACACTCCAATTCCAGGACACAAACAAGTCTGCAAAATTAAACTGCGTTTTCTTTAACTTGTAAAAACGATCAATTTGAAAGTTTTGTTTTAAAAATATGAAATCTAGTAAAAGCCAAACATGTCAGCTGGGCTATAAATCCAGATTTCCCAAAATGTTTGTAAAAAAAAAAAAAAAAAACAAAGATTAAACTGACCAAGCACTTTAATTTATAACTTCAGCTCTTTATCCCCTGTGCTGCAGGGAAAGCAGAAGAGACTGCAGCTGGCAGAGCAGATTTCAGAAGGTGACTGCAGTCATAGCTCACAGCAGCTTGACCACTTCTGTGGCTCTTCAATGCTTTTCTGCCACAACATTTAGTTCCTCCACCAGCAGTCTTCCTGACCCCGGTAAACAATTTCACTAGAGCCAACAACTGCATGCTTTCACCGAGATCGTTTCTGTGTTACTAGCATTTAAAAAAAACAAAAAAAAAACCTGTGGAAATTGTTTTGCTCTCATGACAATCCGTAGATGCTGGAGGAATTAAAACGAATGGTGGATGCACTGAGAAACAAAAGCATGCCTGGGACATCATTTGGTTTTCATTCATGGCTGTCGTTAACAACCCGTGATAATGAGACAGCTATCAAATGAACCAAGTCGCTATAAACCGGGGAGACACAGTTGCCAAGGTAGGATGCTATTAATATCAAGACAAGGAATTAAATCAATACGTCAAAACGACAGAGAAGGGGCAGCTCTCCTCCGCAAGATGGCAACCTACAAAGTTTGGAAGCAGTTTAAGTTTACTCGGTGTATATGTGCAACATTCCCTGAACGTCGAGATCTCTAAAAAATACGCACAAATGTGATGCAACAAATCTTGTAACGGTGAAAAAAAAAAAAGAGGAGGACAATAGTTTGCAAAGTTTGGCCAGATAACTGCATTAATGCTGTGAACTTGAAGCCTCTGTGAATGTGTTGCATGCATTTAACGAGTTACCTCGGAGGCAGGCTGTGAAGCTATTTTAGTGCAGAATCGAGACTATCATTCAGGATGACGCCATTACGTAACTCTGAACGTCAAGTGAACTATAATGCAAAAGCATCTCGAGGAAATTGTTTGCGTTATAATCACATGTATCTTGCAGCATGTACAGAACACCTGCGCTCATACATGTCGCTTTAAACCAGTGAAACTGGTGAACGCGAGTTACAAGGAGAAGCACAACACGCAGCGTTGACGAACGTGTCCGCTCACTGAGACCGATTACCTTGACAGTGTCAGTCGGTCAGACTTAAGGGAGCTCCCGGTGAGATAGATATCTTACCTGCTTCTCTAAGCATTCCTTCGCTGAGAGGGACGGTTTCGGGGACGGTGCCCTGTCACAAACACATCCCTCCAACAGGTACAGTCCGGAGGGGCGTGAGCTGGAGTCGTTTTCGAAATAAAACAGCATATTCTGCAACAAAGCGAACCACTTTGAATGCCATTTTGTGTTGTCGGAGCTTTTCTTACTCAGGCAGCCTCGCCTCGTCCCATCCTTCTTCGCCAAAAGAGCCAGATAGGTGATATGGCCATCATTGAGTCTCATCCCTTTCTGCATTTTGGCTGTGAATCCGAAAGGATCTGCGGGGATGCCTGCGGATTCTTACATGTTCTTCTTCTCAGCACCTCCGAAACACAGTCAGACTTGGTGGGCAGCAGCCCACTCCTGGGTGCCCATCACCACTTGCTACACTAATGTTTGCAACAGAGGAAAAGAAGAGGAAGGACAGGATGCACGTAAAGAGTCAGTCACGCAGTCAATTGCACTGATCGATCCACGCTGCGAGCCTTGGCCACTACAGCAGCCCCGACGCAGTCTTAGAAAAGCCTTCCTCATGAGCCCAATCGCTCATGATGAGGACTGAAGTGTCCGCGTGCATAGCCTACACAAGCGCGCGCGCGCACACGAGGAGCGGGATGCTCTCTCAGAGGGTGGAAGCGCAGTCATGTGACCTGTCTCCGGAGCAGCAGAATTCAGCACCTTGGACAGAAACTCCGAGGAGAAGCACAGACGGAGACGCAGCTTCTTCATGTAGAGAATCCCGAAGCAGATCAGGTTTCTCTCTCTCTCTCTCTCTAAAACTGAAACTTTGAAACTCTGAGGGATGAAGATGAGCTCCTGCAGCAACACTTTTATCTTATGGATTTACTTGATTGAATTCCTCACAGTGGTGTTCATATATAAAGCCAACTAAAGGAAAGTTCATAAGGATGTTTTAAGAATGATAACCCAGCACCACAGCATGACAGACAACTGGTCCCAGAAGACATGGTATCTACAGGCAGCTGTAAACGGGGCTCTGCAGCACCGACCTGCCGCAGTTACAAAGATGAAAGATGTCAGAATCTTGTGTCTGTTTAAGTGCAAAAGAGGAAAATACAGCGATAAACAGAACAGAATACAGTTTCTACTAATATGATGAAAAAAAATTAATGAGAGAAGCTAAAAGTGGCAGGTTTAAGTGCGAGTACCTGCCTCCAGAGCTGCGACCTTTGCATGTGTTAAAAAGTGCACGGTCTGTTGCTTTTGGAGATGGAGGGCCTGGAAACATTGTCCAGACCGAAGTAAGGGCCTGGAGCTTAGAAAGTAATGAGTGTTGTGCGTAAATGTAAATTATCCATTGTTTTTCCTCACAAAAAGCAAAGACTGAATTAAAATTTTTGTCACAGACCTCACTTCTTTTCTTTTTTTCACCTCTTAAATCCTCTCACGACCCACACCAGCTCAGATGGGGGCTAAAGGGTCACACATACCACTGGCTCCGAACCTATAGCTGATCTTGAAACATAATCTTTTCTTCTCTGTGGTGAGCAACGAAGCTGAAAACCTTTCCTCACTGCCACATGAATCTCTCTCGCTCTCTTTGCCTCTCACCTTTCAAGTAAAGGGGAAGAGGATGAAAGTGTTACAAGAGCACACTTTCTTTGGCTCTGCCCATATTCACACTTCCTGTGTAATTATAGGCTAAAAAAAAACCCAATCCACAACCCCTGCTGTTAGGGAGACGGGTACCTGCTGATGGTGACCAGTGCAGCGATAGGTATATCTGACTGATCTGGATCACCGTCTTAATGTTTAGCATAACTACTGCGCTTCCTGTGTTTACTCCCACAAGTGAAAATTTGATCGGAGCTCGTGCTGATTTCTCCGCATCACAACAAATTTACTGCCCAAATGGAATGAGAAACTGTCTTATTCCAGCAACGTTATAGTTTGTAATAATCTACCGCCAGTAAACCTTTGTCCTGGTCCCCTTCTGTCCCGTTCTGCCCCGTTTATAGAACACAGAGAGTTAACAAAAGCCTCTCAACACTGTCCACTGCTGGTACATTTACATATCTAAGGGGGCGAGAGAGATACTCATTAGGGTTGGCCCATAATTAATCCTGGATCAGCATATTGGGGCGAGGACACACACAATGGTTTATTTCATCACAGGGTGTTTCACAGTGGGATCACAGTACTTTGTCTGTGTTGGATCATTAAAAGGATCCAGGGAGGTAACAGGGGATAATTGAGTGAGATTCGACTGCTCTCGTTGCTGCTCGTTTCATTCAGCAGGAGAGAGGACGCTGCACCTTTCTTAAGTATTTCATTTCTTTTTTGTTATTTTTTGGTAACAGGTGCAATGAAAGTGGCGGGAAAGTGGAAAAGAAGAGAGATCCAGCAGTGTGGAAACAGCTGCAGTTCAACCCCATGCAGCCATTAGCAGACTGAGCCCACCAGGACGCCCCAGGCTCAACTCTGTTGCCGAGCTCCTTCCGTCCCATAATCAGCCCCTCAGACAGGAGTGGTAATGAGGTGGTGATCCTCCTCTACGACTGGCACTGACAGTAAAGAATATTTTTTAGGGCTTCCCATTATAGATGGTTTAAAATGGAAAGTGATGCAGAAGATTGGAGAGACAGAGCGGTGATGACATTTGACAAAGGTCACGGAGGGGATTCAAACCCATGAAACTGTGGCCAATCAGAGAGCAGCTTTCCGAGGGCAGCGCCCACAGCTGGAGATGATTTTAGACATATTGTGCAACAGGATTTTGAGGCATCCTTTCTGGGTTTCTGGGTTGCTGTGTATCAAAAGTCAACCCAGAGTTGTTCATCAACAAAAGATGGGATAAAAATGGGGTTAATGGAAAGCTCAGATAATCACACTGAATATTTAAGCTGCGTCAGTTTGCGTTTTTGACCACTCGGGGGCAGAAAAACTAAGAAGGCCACAACTCTGACATGTAAACGTCTTATGAGCTTGTTAAGGCGTGATGGAGACAGCAGGCTAATGACACATCCAGCAGACTCAGACTGATATTAGCATTCTTTAGAGTCATGTCTTTCGCCACTTGACTCTGGTACTTATCTTGAAGCTCTGTTCTGGTCTCCACAAACACTTGCAAAATGTTTGAGTATTTACCTGGCAGATGTTAGACTTTCTGCAACAGCTACCTACCAAATTTTGGGGTCCGGTGTTTGGTTTTGGAGGTCATCAGAACTATTAATTACTTGCTGCTGCTGCTGCTGCTGCTGCTGATGATGATGATGATGATGATGATGGGCACCTTTATTCAGGTTTTTAAGGTCATGTTATTGACTGGAAAGTTAGAATGTTATTCGTAAATGTAGTACATCATTTTTTATCTCTAGTTTATTATTTATATTTTGTGTACATTATAGCTGTTTATATTGTGCAGAAGCAGAATTCATTATGATGTATTAGAAATAATAAAAACATTCACTTATTTTCTGCTGATAAACAATATTTCCATGCAAGATTCTGGGCTGTAGTTTTTAAATGTCTAAAAATGGTTTCAGGTTTGGAAACTTCTGACCCAGATTACAATGTCAAATTAAAAAATATTTATTTGACGTGAATGTCAGGTCAGGTTTTTTTTTTTTTTTTAAATGGAAGATGACAAACAAATTCTGACTGTAAACCTAAAATCTATCCGACTCCAGTGCTGACAGACAGTTTGGAGACTGAAGACCACTAATCTTCTCAGGTCTGCATCTGTTTAACTACAGTGATTGTCTGAAGTCACATCCCATTAGGGGCTCAGTCCGTCTGTAGGAGGATGCTGAAGTAACACAAAGACTTTCTGGATTACGGGAGCAGCGTTTCAGCACTTAATATAACATTAACAATAAATGTGTTATATTTTATAGCATGTGGATGTTAAGACCAACATATGTCATACATATGTAAAAGTTAAATAATTGGAAAAAACTGTTAAGCTTAAAGTTTTAAATACGAGACATTTGTCTTCAAAGCCATCATGTTCTGGGACGGCACAGTCCAAAAATACAGAGTGTAAAATGCAATTCTGTGTAAAATGTGAAACATTACATACCCTCCTTCTGATGCATTGAAGATTTGCCTTTTACTTCTCTGCCACAGTATTTGTATCAGTGACAATGTCCCCAGCTCGTTGTCCCTGGCGGCAGATTGGCCAGTGTCGGCAGCTCTCCGACTCTGGGATTTGGCTGCAGCTCTACGCACTCTGCCGTGTGCCAGGTACTGCATGCAGGGTCACCACCTGGCTGCAGCATCCTCAGGCTGAGCAGCTCTCAAACTGACAAAGAGCATGAGGTTTAGACAGGAACGAACACAACAACTCAGACAAATGTTGAAAATTCAACATGAAAAAAACAGGAAATGTGTCATTTTTGAGGCAATATTTTATTCTCGTCTACTTAGTTCATTGTTGGTGTTTGAAATGTGTAATTTGAGCTCAAGCAATTTAGCAACAGACTGATTTTTTTATTTCAGAAATTGCTGGATAAACACTTATTACATATTCTTTCTGAACTTGCAGAGAATGGTTTTTTTCCAAGATGCCATTATTTGAGAAAGTTCTACCTAAAACCTCTGAGATCATAGAAACCAGAGCAAAACCACAGCAAAGCTCCTTTTTTATTTGAATGTAAACTCAAATGGGAACATATACATTTAAATTTGTAATAATCATCAATAGCAGCAAGCCCTAAAATGCAGCTGAACATGTTACCACACACTCCGAGGACAACATATCTTCATCACCCTGTACCAAAACCTGCACTGCGTGAGCCCGGCACAGTGGCATCTGCCGCTCTGTCTAACAGGTGTCATTCCCACAAGCTCCGTACACTGAATCGTCAAACGGCTGGCTCACAGATATATGCTAATGCCATGCAAATGCCATATAGCAGATCTGAAGGTGAGGCATATTAATTAAAGGCAAAGCATCATAATCAGCCAGAAGAGTGCACTGTCCTTGACAAGCAGGCTGCCGCATCTTCAGATGTTACTGAAGGTCAGCGGGCAGCATATCGGTGGAAACACTGCTGAGGCTTTGGGCAACATCTGCTGTGACACGTGGCTGCGAGGACACATGTATGGGGTCGCGTGTGCTCACGAACATGCACACATTCGTGCTTTTGCACTTACAGACACCGTCCACCATCAGTCACATACGCACACAAACGCAGAGTCCTGGCTGTGGCATTGAGGAGGCTGACTCATGAAGGCATGTGTTCATTATTATAATATAGTCAGCGTGGAAGCGTCTTCAGCTTATCAGATTCAATGTGACTGGGAGATTTTTTTTTTTCCAGACTTCTGCGGCTTTCTTATGAAAAGTGGAATTTCTGCTCGTTCCATACATGCTAAAAGTTAGAGGAAGTTGGATCACAGAGTCAGCTGCAGGGCGGCACGCTGCAGCAATACAGCATGTGAAGAACATACAGGATGAGAGTGTTCTTCACCCAGTTCGGCACACGTCCAGTCAAAATGTCCACCTGCACAATGTCCCTCTGCTCCAGGGGTCATGGGAGGAAACTCTTCCCCAGTCAAATTTGCTTGAAATCCCACTTGCTCAAAAGTGTCCTAATGGAACTATCATCACTATTCTTATAATCTTAGCAGTGCATCAAATGACTATTTGTATGTGAAAGGGTTCACTTCACAATGATGAATTCACCGTGAAAACTGATCAGAAAGAGAGAATTTAGCAAATGGCACCATAATGACTTGGGGAAAAAAAGTTACTGACTTTTCACGACAGAGTCTACGAAGCCAGAGATTTTTGGCGCCAACCCTCAGTGGTCCTTACTGGTATTGCACTTTATGGCCCTTTGGCATAGGCTTCACTTTTCAAACCCAAAGGCTCGGTCCGTTCTCTTATAACACTCTTACAACATCCTTTATGGCTTCAGCAAGCGGCTGTTTTCAGCAAACAACCCACTGTACACCACCTGCCCAGACACCAGAAGTCTGCAGCTAGGTCAAGAAAATAGTCCAGCATTTAACAGCTAAAATAAAACATGTCATGTTGCTCCACTGTGTAATAAGTAACTGTTTATCAGTATCAGACGTACAAGAGTCTGGTAGTCGAATCTAAAAGTTAGTTGAAGTTTAGAGAACAAATCCTGCTTACACCTGCCTACAGTCAGCAGTTAGAAAACAATTAGAAAGTAATTCCCTTACCATCTGAATGACTTTCTTCAGGTCTTCAATAACCTGCTACAGAAAACCCCAACCTGCACATTTTATGTCATCCTGTCATTTAGTTATTAAACAGCATTCTTAAGGTGTCACAGTACATGCAACATATTGCACCACCTCACCACACACTGTATTGTGTTGCAGATGCAGGTCAAAATATGCGATGCCTTTATTTCAGAATAATTCAAAGCCAGATTTTGTTTTCAGTTGTAGCACTGATGCAGCAGGACATCAATGATAAATGTGAGCAATCTAAAAATATCACTGAAGCAAACTTACAACGACAAAGCTTTGGCCTCACAAGCACAGATGATTACACATGTACTGTACACACACACACACACACACACACACACACACACACACACACACACACACACACACACACACACACACACACACACACACACACACACACACACACACACACACACACACACACACAGGTGCAAGGAGACACATAGCCACACAAAGATAAACACTTATAACACACATAATCCAGCAGAAAGTATCATCAACCGTTCAACCTCTCTTCTGTCTCGTTCCTTTTTTTAGAAGCCGTTTGGTGGAGAGGCCCAAAATTCGATCATGCATTTTCTCTTGACTGAAGCCCTCCATATTTAGAGAGTCTATTTGTGGCAGTGTCTCTCCACAGTTGCCTTTGCCATGCCCTGAGGAGGGAGAGAGATGGAGGGAGGGAGGGAGGGATGGAGGGAGGGAAGGAGGGTGTGGGGGGGGGGGTGGGGGGAGACTAATAAACCTCCCAGAGTATGCCTCGCTTCCTTTCAAAACTGCAGCAGAACTGGCACTCACTGCCTGCAGTGTATAACAGAGCATGGACATGCTGATAAACTGGAATAGGCACAGGGTCAACATAACTGGAGGAATACATAGTCTGACCTGTGCAGCTCGCCGTCGCCCAGGGTTGAACATCAAAGAGAGGTTTTTTTACAGTGATCATGCCGTCTCCTCTGAAAAAAAAAAAAAAAAAAAAAAACAGTCAGCATGAGTGCGGATCAAAAACCTCAAGAGCTTTTTGTAATCATCCATAAAACCTTCCCTGCATGACACACAGTTCATGTTTATGCAAACTGTGATCACTGAACAATTAAACAGATTTCTTTATCCCCCTATATGATTAATAATATACACTACATTAGAGTAGTAGTTTAACTGCTTATTTTAAACTATGCATGAGGTAACAAATTTGGACCTATAAATAGATTACGTCTGAGGGCGTGCTGGAATTAATGTTTCATATGCTTCTTCTCCTTTAGGTTCATTTTCTTTTATTGTGCGACTAAACTTTACAAGCTACTGTACACATAGCGCCGTTTGTTATTTATTTTGGTCATTGTGCTGAAGATGAGCATGCTGCAATGTCTTAAAAGTTGAACTCCCTTTGACAGCACATATTGTTGTAGCTGGGATTAAATACCTGTTACAACACAAATAAAAGACACCTGGTTGCAAACGATTTACATTTCCTGAAAAAAAGTATACTTCTAACATATACAGGATTGGCGTGTAGTCTCAGCAGATCAACAAGTGTTCAGAGCAGGTTGATGGAAAGTAAAGCAGCAGATATCAATAGATCTGGTGAAGATTGCTATGATTCTGGAAAAATACCTCAAAACTAGTGGGGACTGTAGTCCTGTCATCAACTCTGCAGCTAAGAGCTTACGAGTTACAACCTGTCTCTACAACCTCTATAAGTCACGCACACGGCCTCTTAAACCTGCCGTTGTATCCTCCAGCTGTATTTAAATATGAAGCTGTGATTTGCTCGAAACGAACCTGTTGTGTTATGAGAAAATCCCCTTGCTGCCAATAGAGTTCACCGTTTTCTCAGATTTTTGTTGCACTTACTAAAACTGTGGCTTAAAGTGTGTGCAGGTTGTGGTATAACACTCATAGACCGCAGTAATATTTAAAGATTTTAATCTCGTCTAAACAATGCAGCATTAGGTAGATGTTGCTCTCAAAGATGTGGAATATTCAAACACTGCCTGCATTTACACATCTGCCATGTAGACACTCTTAAAGCCAGAGAAAGAGAGAGATATGGCGGCGTCTAACAAATTCACATAATCAGCTAATGTCCCAACACAAGTTTAGAAACAAAAGCCACACGTTGTAACTGGATGGACAACACACGATAAGAAAAGTTTGGGTAACCCTTCAGGATGCAGCCCACAAATTACAGTGTCATCGGGGTGCATTTAATATTGCTCCTGGGCAATGAGACTGGTATAATGAGGGGAAAAGGGTAACCGTGTAAACATTGCAATATATTATAGCATCACGGTGTATAACGATTACTACAAATTTCCAGATAATCTTTCTGAATATAGATTTCATTTAATATACTGGATATTGAGCCAAGCCTGACAGGAAAGTTGTACATCTACAGCAATACCTATGAAGCAGTGAATACTCTACATTTACTTTGTGTGATGTTACAAGAAATGCCAACGCTTACATATAAAAGTGGCCGAGCGTGTTTGTGTATTAACATTTTTGCTTTGTTCTTATATTGCACTGCATTGCCTGGTTTTAAAACTCCTAGCCGCATTGATAGCAGCTAAGAAATGTCTGAGCTGGACCAAAAAAATTAAAAAAAAAATGAAAATATATATATATATACACAGTCAATTTGTTACATATCAGCAGCACTGGGTTATCAGTAGAGGCAGGAGCAGCCACTGAGCAAAGCATGGGAATGAACAGAGAGAGAGGAAACAGCGTACCTGAGGAAGGTGCAACAGTGCAGCCTGCCGGTTGTTGTCGCGGTACTTCACGGGAGAACAGAGGACCCAAACGCACGTCACCGGAAGCTGGGCACGATAACAAGCTTTACTCTAGTAGTTAAGAAAGTTTAAGGCAAACAAACAAAACAACAACAAACAAACAAAAAACACAGGATGCAGGCAAAAAGTCAAAAACTCTGTAACTGGTACGTGAAGAAGCAAAGTGGAGAGAAACAAACCCACGGGGCGGAACAAAGGCACGCCACGATGTGACTACTGAAAGGAGGAGAAGTCAGAGCTGGACTCTCAGGATGCTTTTTCAGCTAATGAGACACAGGTGAGCACAAGAACTGGCGCGAAAAAACACAGCAACAGGAAGTAAAGCAAGAGGTGAGTGATTTCAAAGTAAAACAGGAAACCCCACAAACTAAAGGGCAGAACCTTTACAGTGGCCTTAATCTGTATGAGCATATATTATGCTTTTCTAATACTTTCTAATACAGAGGGTTTATGTATTTTTCCCAACTGGTCTGTTACGTGTCTTCATCCCTGGCGCTCAGGCAACCCGGTTTACTCATTTGCACAAAGGCCGCTAATGAGTACAGTATGGATAACACGAACGGTTTATCTGATGTTAGTGAGGCTATAAAAGACATCAATGATAGTATGTCAAATCGATTCAGTTGGCTGAAGAAAAACACCCATAAAAAAAAAAATGGTTTAATGGGTAATAAATATATAAATAAAGGCAGAAACCTCATGAAAAACAACAGAAGTAGCAGCAATAGAATTACAATATTTTAAAAAATGAAATAGATAGTGTGTGATATAAAGTAAATGTTAAGTGTAACCAGCCAGTGAGTGTGATGCGGAGGCTCAGAGAGAAAGATGTCAGGCAAAAGCGTGAATGAAAGAAACCTCAAAGCATCCTCTGTACCACGGAGACCCAGAGAGGACAGACTGCACAGACATATACAGACAAGAGGCAGAACTCAAGGACACCATTCACACAGAGAAAAATAATACACAGCAGAAAACACGTGATTCAAGGACAGTAATGGAAAAAAGTGAAATGAGTTATCTTTCCAGTTAGATATTTGTCCTACTGTTAAGCGCCTGGATTAACTACAGAACACCCTCAGGAGTTTTCATAGAAAGTGGTTATCCGATAGAAACTAGTTCCAATAAAAAACGTATTTAGAATGACTTTTGGATTATTAAGAGCAATATAATACATTGTTTCTCAGACGACGCGTTAATGCTCAACATTATTTTTCAATGTTGAAGGCAACACAGTCAAAACTCCACAGTAACAAGAAGGAGGCAGAAATCAGAGACATGTTGTACTTTTTATTCTATCTCATTAAAGAACAAGCAAGACTGTATTGAAGTACTTTTAACTAAACTATGATGTGGTTTGTAACACTGACAGCTTCATCTACACAAGAGCAAATATATGCACCTTCTCTTCCAGGATTTTGTGCACTGCTGAGCTCTCTGTGACATTGTACTCTACAACAATGTTTTGTCTTTGCTCTTGTTGGATGGCTTCTTAACACAGACCTTCTTCTCTTTTTGGGATAATGGGTGTGGTTGCAGCATAAACAAGCTCATAAGAATATCTGAAACAGAAAGCACGTTTGTGTGTTAAGATACAAACAGTGACGGGTTCGTGAAAGGCCTGCGTGTTAAACAGCCATGTTGAGTCTGAATAGAGCTTTAAAGCTGTGTACATTCTTGTGTTACTTACAGATATCCAGCAGGATGTATCTGGCGACTGCCTGCAGGAAACTGGACTACATTCCTACACTGCAGACACAAACACACACAGAGCAGGTGAGATTCCATCCATCTGCCCACATGTTGGAAAAGAGGGGCACGGTTAGCTCAACATATTACACACACTGAATTTACCATTTCAAAAACAAAGTAGTTTCCGTTTGATTTTAGTTTGTGAAATCAGGCAGTGCCCTGGAAGTTTGAATAAAACGGCACCAATTCTGAGAAACAACTGAGCTGCCTTTTTATTTAATACATCAGAAAAGTGATATAAGTCCAATCTGTTGTCACCAGAAATATATTTTGTCCTGGTTGACTAAGCTGAGGACTCCTAAATATTCACATCTGAATTGTGAAAAATTGACATTGCTGTTATCAAAGCAGAGATACACAGTTACTCTAACATGATGTAACTGTGTGATCTTACAGTAAAATAAGTCTTTTTCAGCTTACGTTTTTTGACCTAAATCATCCACCATTGTTGTCTTGCTAGGCTGTATCTGTATTGATATTGGTAAGTAAACTCCCATCACCTGGTGCTGATAGGCCCTCAAATCGTTGCACAACAGACCTGGCTGCTCAGAGCTCTAATAATGTGGAGCTTTTGGATAATTATTTATGCCGTGAATAGCAGCTGTGTTGTATCCATTGACAGTCATCATATTATTAATATTAGCTTCCCGGGGCGGCGTAAAGCAGACACACCCAGGCCTCCACTCACACCTGCCGGCTGCCTCAGACTGACTTCTTGAGTGGAGGTTGTGATTGTGGCTGGTATCTCCTCTGTTGTGTCACAGTTTCTGTGTGGTAACTGCTGCCCTGCTGCACGTTAGATGTTTCCCCTGCCTGTATTGTGGGTGATTGGGATAAAATCCTCTCTGTATCATTTTATATACCATCAGTGATTTAGTACATGTACCTAAAAGCTGTTCATAGATATCATGATCAGACCGGACAGTCACAGCAAGATACTACTGAGGACGCATCTCAAGAGTTGAGACCACATTGTCTCGGCACATTTTAGCTGCACTGACCGTGGATCAACGGTAACTGCGTCATTACGGTCTGATGGATGTCTTACTGAGTGTCTGTGATTGATGAGCTGATGATCTGAGAACTTCTCCCTAATGTTGAATAAAACTGTTAACCGCATGTACATCTGCCAAACTAACCAGTCCGTCCTCACCCATAATTCATATGTTAATCAAGAACCATTTGATCTGAGTTATGAGAGATTCTGGCTGTAATAATGGAATTGGTGATAATTTCCCCTCTTTTGCTTTGACACATTTTCCAAGTGCAGCAGCTGCTCAGGAAGAATCCAGGGAGAGAAGGAAGATGCAGTCAGAATGTGCTGCTGAACTGAGTTTAATTTCCTGGTGCTTAATCAACTTGTTTTGTAGCATTTTTACTTTTGCATGGGTTTTGCATGTTTTTCCCTTTTTGTGCATGTTTGGTAGATGTGTTGTTTCTGATTTGCATCACTCATTCATTTTACTTGCGATTTGGCTTTTTGCTTTTTATGCGGTGCGAATCTTTTTTTTTTAGGCTAGATTCTGTCAATGTTGTCTGACGATCATAAAGGTGTTAAAGACACATTTTGGTCACCTCCGTTCAGTAATTGGACATTTGAAGGGGGAAAGGGTGCTGGCACTGCACCAGCATGAATGAGATAAAGTTTACTTATGTACTTTAGGAGTGATATACAGACATCCCTGCATTTGGCATACATGCAACAAGCTATCAGAGTAACCCAAATCTCAAAAAACATTTTGTAAAACTTAGAGTTAATTCCCAATTTTAAAGCTGAGTTATAGAGGACAAAATTTAAGCCAATCCCCACAACTCTGCACAGATGTGCAGAAGATTAATCACTGATGTTTTGTCTGAAAATTGTCCTTACGTTTTTCAGGTTTTCAGCCAGAGTTAGCACACGGTAAAAACACTAGGCTGCATATTATTGTGTAGGTCTCGTGAGTGTTTTCACTGTGAGACAGGTTCAGATTTCTGTTAGAGCCAACACTATCAAACTGAATGCAGTGCTCGCCCTCTAGCGTTCAGACGCCGACACCGACAGACACGTTAAATCTCAGTTCGCTGGGTTTGCCATTTCAACTGCCAGGTCCTGATGTGTGCTGGCAGCCCTCCATGATCACATTTCACCCTCCAGTGAGCAGCAGGGGTGAAGCACAGCTCAACAACCGCTGCAGCTCTGGAGGCACCACAGCAGCTATTGCCTCTGATCTGTTCAGGTCAGGTTGACGAGCACTCGTTCAAAGTCTATCAGTTACAGGTTAATCTCTCTATGCTCACATAGTTGTTGTTTCTCCCATACAAACAGATAGTGCTGCTACTTTCAGGTAACTTAGGGGAGCTCCTTTCTGTCAGGGCTTTTATTTTTATGATTGAATCAGACTCATGATTTGAAGATCACATGTTTGATCACTTTTTCAGATGAAACATGATTTGGGCATTTTGATCATCAATTTTCAAGAAACTCTGACAGATTACTCTAATTTTTTTTATTTTTAACTTGTACTCCACTCTTTGGGTCGCAACACAACCAGTTCCCTGTGATGAGTATACAGAGTATACAACTGAATACAGCAGGAGCACTGCCACTGGCCAGATCAAGTTATATGTAGTAAGTGAAGCACACAAGTTTACATATATGCACACAAGCAAACCACTGTATTACATGTTTGACATATACACAACAAAAAACTGTAATTTCACCATGAAATGCATTTCCTTAACATGAAAATGTATATATTAAGATTACACATAATTTAAATCTGTCTAAATATAAGCATCAAACGCACTGAACCCCAGTGAAGTAAAGTTTTTGTGAATGTGTTTGTACAGTTTAATCTGTGAGTGTTTCTGTGTGTTTTGTACAAACCGAAGTCCTAAACAAATATATAGAAATACCTATCTAACCCTTACAGTTTGCTGAGACCGAGCCTGACTAAAGTTTAAACAAGCAAACATTCTTTGAGACATATGTTTAACAATAAAATATCAGTGCTTCCAACTCAAGCCAGATTTATCTGAATAGAGAAATCTAGTTAAAATTCAGCTGCAGTTGGGTTTCATCTGGCAGGAGCAGTTTAAAATATCTATAATGGTAGAAATGTGCTTCTCGTATGACTGAAAATGGATCAGATGAACAGTCATTGTGTCCAAGAGTCCACCCCCCCCTCCAAAAAAAAACAAAAACAAAAAAACAAGTATTCACAGCTTCTTGTGCTGCTCTCAGTCAGAACAGAAAAATCCATCATCCAAATGAGCTTGCAGTGTGAATACCAGCTCGCAGACACAAAGGGAGATGTTTTGCTGTTACTGCATCAGATGCAAAAAACCTGTGCATGACAGCCTGGAAAACTGCGAACACATTTGGTGGTGTCGGAGTTTTCGTCTTCTTTTTTGTTAGTTAGTAGTCATTGAGGAAGCTGTGTCAATTTTCACTTCCAGCCTGTAGAAGGCATCACACCCTTGGAGATGAGCCGAATGATGCAGCTTCCTGCCTTTTACTCTCTTTTGAGTTCACTTTAAAAGAACAGAAGAGTCATCTCCTATTCAACATACACTCATCAAAATATATGTCATGCATGTCGGAATATTTGATGACACTAATTTTGGCTTTGCTTCTTGGCTTTGGTCAAAGGTCAAAGGGCATTGTGCTGTCCCGTTCTTGGGAATACAATATCGCTGGAACGCCCTGAAGGAATTTCTTTAAACCTCGCACAAAGGTTCACTTGGTCTCAAGGATGAATTGATTGGATTTTGGTTGTTAAAGGTCACAAAACACATTTGTGGCCATAACTCGTGGCCGCAAATGAATCAAGAATTTCTGCACCAATTATGACAAAACACAAACATCTCATAGGGTAAAATGATGAAGTGATGACATTTTACATCCCAAAGGGCAAAATTCAGCCATAACTTATAACCCCATTGAGCATGTACATATATTTTCTCTCGGGCACTAATAAATGAAGGCTGGGAATAAAGACCAGTAAAACCATTTGACCAGACATCTAAAATCTGGATGTGAGACGTGAAACACTCTCCTGCAGCTTTAGATGTTTAAGATATTTAACCCCTAACAGCTTCAGTGAGGTTTGTGATGACTGTCAACAAAAGACCAGAAGAGCTTCTGTGCTGTAACAGTGTCATAGGAGGGTTGGATGTTGTTTTTCTGACGTCGAAGCAGAAACACCAGCTGTTATTGATCACATTAATGGTGGCAGCGTTCCATTTTTAGGGCCCTGCTATTATGTACTTTTATTTATTGTTGTGGTTTTAATGGGGTATTTAAATAGAACAAAATTCTTACTCAGTATCGTGTGACAGGAATCCTTACAAGTGGGAATACCTTCTGCAGTGCCGGAGGAAGCATGTGGGGACATTCCACTGAAGGCCGTCCAGGGGAGGACTGGACACGCCAGGGGGTATTCCCCCCGCCCCTGCCCTGCCAGGGCGGACATCGCGTGTGATGCGGATGACATTTTGTGGCCTGATGTAGACAAAATGTTGAAACTGAGAAAATAATATGGTGTGGTAAAGAACTTTGCTTTTGGTTGCCATATTGTTTATTTTATAATGTTCACATAAATTCCCTTAACACTAGTTTGCTGTACTTTACAGACAAGAAAAACAACTTCTATAATCTTAGTGTTACGTTTTTGTGTTCTGTCTACTTTGATTTTAATTGCATTAAAATAATGTTTCAAAGAAACAAGTTTTTTTTTAATCACAGGAATGTTTGAGTTGGTGAATTTTTAGAAAGAGATGTAAAACCTGGAAATGTACCTTAGCAGTAAAACTGTGTTGTTATTATATTATCATTAATTTGATTTGATTGGCCATAACCTGTTATGGCCTTTTAGGATGTCTTTGATTGAGCACTTTGTCTTTGTGCTGATGTTCATACACATGTGAACAGTGTGGGAGCCTCAGAGCCGAGGGGCCAGGAATGTGTCCGCTCTAATCCCATTGAGGGACAGAAGATGTTTTAGCAGATCTCCTCTGGTCCACATGAGTGGCCCTGGTGTCTGATGTTCCCACAAAACCCCGGAACTGGATAAAGAGAGGCCGACGCCTGTTTGCTTAGCACCAGACTTTCACACTGACGAGAGGAACTCGACTAAATAATCGACAACAATGCCGGCAGAGATGGCTGCAGCCCTTCCTCTTCCAATGGTATGCTAAGACATCACAAAATATCAAGACCAGAATGTCAAACCATGCAGAAAAGGGTTGCACAATACCAAATGGAAGAATACTATAGGTAAAGATTTATAACCAGGCTAAAAGATTTAAATAATTAATCTGGATGGTTTCCTAAAACTAAACCGATGTTTTTATTAGCCTTATGAAATGAGATGTGCAAACAGCACACATTAAAGCAGTTTTTAATCTTATCCCTTTCTGACATCACACATTTTATAGCAAGCAAAGTTTTTAAAGGTCTAAGTTTGAAGCCTAAATGTATTCAAACGTAAAATTATAAATTTTTTGTGGAAATCATTTACAGTCTACAAAACTACTATTAAATCATTTGGATAATCAGTTTTATGTCAAAATACTTTTTTATTTAAAAATCAATGCAATTAAAGTGGAAAGCCCATTGATCACCTGTCCTCAGTCTTCAGAAGATGTTTCACATCATACATTTTGAACTTCTGTTTTCAAATGTATTCAATCAAACATTTGAGCCGGTCACTTTTTAAATTATGGAATTTAGATGTTTGAAAGCGGCTCTTTGAATGGTTTGTGGGATCTGTGTCTCCTGACTTGAGGAGCTGATGGGAACCGTGCGTTGAAAAGTCCAAAGCAGCGCAGCGTGTGTTAAACCAGGCAGACAGCTGACTCAGCGCCTCCCCTGTTGTCTGTGTGCTCACTCAACAATGGCGTTATCCCCGGTGACAGAATACAGCCTCGGGACCCGAACACCCCTCACAACCCTCTGAAAACCTCCCAGCCCGGGCCGTGGAATTCTTACAGACACCCCTGATCCTGATCCTCATCTGCCCTTTGTCTCTCTCGTTTCCCGCAAATATAACAAGATGCATGAGTGTCAATCTAACAATGCTGCTTCAGTACGAATAACTCCAAAAGGTGGCAAATACACAGGGATGGTTGATGTCAACAATTATGACCCTTTTTGTATTTTGATTTCCTTAATAGTTCACAGTACCACCAACACCTGTTGTTTCCCACTGGTAACTACTATTGAAGGAAAAAATGCACATATTAACCTTGCATTTTAGATTAGACTAGATTTTATTAATCCCACAGTGGGGACATTTTGTCGATGGAAAATTATTATTTTAGAAAAAAATAAGAGCAATAAAAGAATAAATACACACATAGAAACCATATACACAAAAACAAATCAAATAAAGATAAATATAAATAAATACAGCTTGGACGATGAGTGGAAAGTGTGGAATGAAATGACCAGTGCAACATTATTTTATTGTGGTGTTGAAAAGTCTGACTGCTGTCGGAACAAACGACCTGCGGTAGCGCTCTCGTTTTGTTTACATTAGCTTTGCTTCCTCATTTTTTTCAGTCCTCACATCTGCATTAAATCTTTCTTTTTTTCTTGGCCTTAAGCTTTAAATTAATCTGTTGACTTTTGACAGATAAAAGGATAATGATTTAATGTGACAAAGTTGACAATGTACCAAAAAGACCTTAAAGAATTGATTTTTATGACACAACTTGAACTCTTCAAGTTATATGGGTCGTGTGTGAACAAGTTTATTTCATTTTTTTTTAACATCTATTACCCATAATTCACTGTATTTAACCATCAAAAACATTCTAGCATTTTAAAATCACGTTTGTTTGCAAATCTAGCAAAAATGATAGAAAAAGACATGACGTGTTATGTTGACAATAGAATATGTGAGTTGTTAATGAGGATTTTAGGTCTCCAGGACTGCAAAAAGAAAATGAGGGCAAAAGAAATGCATATGGGTGTCCACAATAAATAAACACATCACAGTATATTGCAGTCCAACACAACATCGCCATGAACTTTGACCTAAAACAATACAGCAGAGTTGAATAAACAAATATCTGAGACAAACTAATGAACTGCAGTCTGTTGCGTTTTCATGCCACCGACCTTCTCAACCTTTCTCTACCTACTTAGAGTTTGATAGTCCTTGAAAATATTCAGGAAATTTTGAATTAAAGCAATTTTGTCATTGTGTTAGCTGCACATTGTCCCGGTACCAAAAGCTGCTTTGTAGCGCACCAAATGGCTGCTTATCGTCTCATCATAAGTCAACTTTGGCCTTACCCTACAAGGAAAACATGTTCAGGAGAACAACACAGAAAAAGAAGTTACCTGTCATTATGTTGAGATAAAGCCTCTCGTGAATTGTGGGCGGTTTCTGGCGTTTTCCTCTCCTTGCTAGTCACTCAGGATGATTTTGGTGACAATGACAACAGTGACACTTGTTTAAGTCTGTGTGCTTTTTGTGCCTATTTAATCGTTGCGCTTCAATACGTTTTAATACTGACTCCTGTCGGGGAACAAGTCACAGGTTTGTTTCTGAGTTGAAGGATTTTAGGATTTACCGCCAGCAGAACAATCCGTCAATACGTACAGATGAAATCTGCAGCTGTACTGTGTGTTAGTGACTGGCGACACAGAAAACCTTAGTCACTGTGGCTGCTCTGATTCAGCTCAACGCATGCACAGACTTGTCTACAGGTAGTCACGGCATGGGCTGCTCTGCTCTGCTCTGCTCTGCTCTGCTCTGCGTTAGGCCCACAAATGCTGCAAACCTGCATTCCCGCACCTGCCTGAGGCACACACTGTTCGCTTCTGTGCTGTGGCGGAGAGAGAGGAAAGTGAGAGACAGCGATAGAAGGATCCACAGCGAGATGAAGGGACACAGAGGGGGTGGGAAAGAAATAGAGAGAGATGGAGAGAGACGTAAGGAAAATAGTTAACATAGAGAAGGAGATAGAAAAGCCTGCATACCAGAGGGGCAGACAACACAAATCTCCACTTTATACACATTCTCGTTGAGGCTTTATGATCTCCGGAGGGAGCAAACAGGCGCAGATGATCTGATGTTATTTGCTGGGGGGGATAGTGCATGCCACTGCTTGCACCTGTACGCTAACTGACACCATATCAAGCTGCATACTGACACTCAACTGAAGTTCCTAAAGGACTAAAAGTAATTTGTAAAAAAAAAAAATGTTTTATTGCTGCCTTATTCACCATATTGTGCTCACATACTGTTTCCTTGTTTGTGCTCTTAGTGACTCCAATGTGTTTACACTCAAAACAGCCTTCAAGGCACAAAGCGAGCATTTTCTTCCCCATAGAGCAACTGTATAATTGGTTTCATACATGTTTTCTTTGTCTGGTTCACCATAATGACACTGTTATTGAATGGGGTTCCACGATATTAAAGGAAGCAAGGTGCTTAAATGAAGAATTGAAGAGACAAGCTGTATGGGCAGAAAATTGCTTATTTGTGCGACTGAAACAGGAGCTATTTCCTTCTCCCTCTGCAAGGGCCCCAGGAAGAGGAAAGGGGAGAGCGAGTGGTCAACAGAGGTCTCACTTTCTAGGAGCAGCTGAATACCAGAGGAGCTGACAGGTATGTACATATTGGAATGTGCTTCTCAGCCACACCTGTGGCAAACACACCTACCAAGCCTGGTCTCTCTCATCCCACTGGCTGATCTCCCCTGTGATTGACAACCAGAAGAACTATTTGGCTCCGGTCCTCAGGAGCTAGGGGGCAGGTATGGTGAGTTCTGAGCATGAACCAATGGCAGTGGAGAAATCCCTCGGAGCCAGGCGGGGCTGCAGTGAAATAAAACTCATCAATGGGGTGTGTCTCAAAAGTTTGTCAGCAGTCAAACAGTGAAGGGCCACCGCTGCAAGAACCCACTGTGACTGGTTAAAGCTCAACTGGGTGAGGATCTGAGAAGCTGGCAGAGATGGTAAAGATAGAGAAGGACTTTTTCCCCCCTGACAGGTTTACTTCATCGGTGTCTGAATGATGGAAGTGAAACAGCAGATCTGCTCCACACCTCGGGATCTTCTCTGTCACGGTCGGACTTTGAGGAAAAGGATGGCAGACTGATGCAATCCTTGTTTGGAGGCTTGTAAACTTCTGCACAGACTTTTAACACACAGGAGTCATTTTTGTCCCTAAACAGTAGGTCCATCATCTTAGTGTAACAGAGATTAATCAGATGCTGTTGTGGTACTGTGGTCGCTCACATCTCCTTATCACTTTTCCAGCCCAGCTATAGATTCTGTATCCGTTGGACGGAGAACTGATAAGGGCATGTGCATGACATAACCTACAGATACTACTGAGGCAACATCTGAGCCTGTGAGAGCCTGTGGGGTGTTTAAGCCATTCAGTTTTATTACTGGTGATCATGTTGAAGGCTGTTATTAGTTTCTGTGCTTTGAAGCTACACTTGTTTTTACAAGGATGAGTAGAACTGTTTGGTGTTTCTTTTTAAAGATGTTAAGAGCTGATGAAAAGTAACAGATTTTCACCTTTTAAAATGTGTACTAATAAGATCTAAAGTAAGGGGTTCATGCAAAAGTATAACTACCCACACTAACACTTTGGTAGCATTGTAATCCATATCATAATTTGTCTGTAGTGACCTGTTTTGAAATGATTTAATGCTAATTTGGGCCTTCACTGCAGAACATAAGACAAAAAATGGGTCATATAAATGTAGTAAAACATTAATTTCCCCGACATAAAGTTTGGGAAGCAGCAGGGTCACAGCCTGACAGGATAAAGCACAATTAACCAAATCCATTGAGTGTACAGGAGGATGACACAACTAGTGAATGGGAATGCAAGATTAGGTGAGTAATTTTGATGTGGTGCATGCCAACACAATTTTCACACCCACAAACATGCAGGCTTCTGCACTTTAATTACAGCTTGGTGAGTGAATCACATCAAACTGAAGAATATGGATCTCATACTTAACATGCTGTACAAGTGCGGTGGCACAAAAAGATGGATGACGACTCAGAGCTGGAAAAATGAAATGTGCAAGTGTGCGGGAAGTCACATGAAAATCCGGATGTAACCCAAAAATCTCATGACTTTACTTTTGAAATGCAGAATGTGTAATTACAATAAGATGAAAGATTCTTCCAAACATCAGAGCAATTTCAGCTACTTTCCTTTGTGTTCCAACTGTTATATTTAAAGGAGTTTTGTGAAAGGTCTTTCAACTAACTGAGCTTCCCATAAGCAGCTCCGTTATTCATTCTGTACTTTAAGATGCATAAACTCCTCTCAAACACAGGCCAAGGCCTCATTTGACACTTTCAGTTCATCATCATAAAATGTGGTGATAGTCTGGCTATTAAATCTTGGATTTGTGTCTCAAGAAGATTCAAATGTTCTGGATATTTTTACTTATTTAGTCATAAAGCTTCCATAAATACGTATGTATGTATCTAAGTGTTTTAGTCACATGTTGTTTAATAACTGTCAGAAGAAATGTCACTTTTCATGAGACTTTTATTGCCAAAAATATGACACAGCTGGTGGTTTCTTGTTTGTTCATTTTGAGTATGTTCAGTGCATAAAATTCACACAGTTTAATTTTCATCTTGTAGAATGACAGCATCAAAATATTAGATTTACCTTGTAATGCTACAACAAAGAGGACCTGCCACATTGAAAATACACACACACACACACACACACACACACACACACACACACACACACACACACACACACACACACACACACACACACACACACACACAGGAGGACATTTAGTGAGCTGTGGAGTCTTCTGGATCTTCTGGGTGTATCCTAACTGCTCTCTGCCCCCGAGGCGTCCACTCCCTCTCTACACCTGGTGGAGGATCACCAGGAAGAGCAACAACCTTTTTAACCACTGCCAGCCCTTAAGGTCATTTTCTTTATGCAACACTTCAACCCTACTTAAAACATTCAAACTACAAGTGCTCATATCCCTCAACTTGTATTGCCCAACCCAATTGGGTTGATACAGAATTGATTATACAAAGAAAATACAATGGTTTTACTGTATGTTTGCAATTGTTAGATGCCATAAATAAAAGCAGTAATTTGAAGCCTGAAATGTCTCTTTGAATTTGATGACAAAATGAGTCTGTTTGGACTATTAGCATTTAAGTACTCCAAATTAAGAAACAATATGAAGGACATTTCTCATTAAACTGCAAACAATCAGCACACATGGTAACGTAATAGGCAAACATTACCTTGTTTTGATAAGGATATAGCAGCATGGTATAGGTATACAATAAAGCATAAATGATAAAGTGTGCAGAATATACATTTTATAAAGACAAGGCAACACACCTCATTTTAGGTGCCATCTGAGTAGAGTCTGAGTAAATAGTGCAAAACTTTGTAATGCAAACTTTTCAGGTCTCGAAGATTTGAGCAGGTGAAAAGTGTAATGCCATTATGCATATTAGAGTATATTAGAAATGATTTCAAGTGCTTTATTCACCCGTGTAAACACAGCTGCTGACTCCTCCTCCTCTACTGACTCCTCTAAAAGCATGGCAGGCTGCAGTGTTTAAGCCAGACCGACCATGGAGGCACTGAGGTCCCAGAGCTTCTTGGCCGCGGCGTCATCCAGGGCCTGTGGTGCCGCCGTTTTAGGGGCACAGTCACTGTACGGTGGAATAAAGAAAAGAGAAAAACAGAATCACAAAGGGTCCTTGTTATTATTATTATTTCTGTAAAATAGAGACAACGGCATGGTTATTGCAACATTTGATAAATGTAGTTCATATTAGATCTTAGATGGATATTAAATGGGTATGGGGAAAGAAGAAGAACAGTTTACATCCATATTTAGAGAGTTCAGATAGTTTTCTTTTTCCACCCCAGAGAGTCAAAGGAAGGGACTTACTGTATATGCCATTAAAAAGTGGATAGATTTGTGTGACTGGCTGCATTATTTTCACACTCAGATGTACTTGCCTGTAGTAGAGGCCGCTGACGTCTGCCAGGCTCTCGTTCACAGCGCAGTGGATGGTGGTCTGGGCTCCTTCCCAGGGACTTTTGATCAGCATCATAAAGGGCATGGCTACGATCCTCTTCCACAGAGCCAAGGTGGGGAACAAATGGCGGCCTAGCTCTGTGCGGATGACCCCAGGGTGAAGACTGTACACTGTCACACCAGTGCCTAATGAGAGGAATCCATCAGCACAGGCGCTACTGTAGTACAGTACAATAACTTGCGTTGCATGTGTTTTAGCAATGCTTTATTAATTGGACACTACCTTCCAGTCTTGCTGCCAGTTCCCTGCAGAAGAGAACATTGGCCAGCTTGCTTTGGCGGTAGCTCTTTTCAGGTTTGTAGTCTTTATCAAGGTTTATGTCATCGAAGTGTATACGACCTGCAGGAAACAATTTAGTGTCGTCTTTAGCTAGAAATTACTTCTTTTTTTCTTCTTTTTTTTTTAACTTCCTATGTTTTATTTGCCATAAAATTCAACTAAAGTGAAAGTGGAGAGTAAAGATCAAAGATACCTTTTTAATTATGATGACATCTGAGACTGAACAGGACACTGACAAACCGCTGTTTGACTTAAGAATCACCAATTTGGTAAACAAAAGATTTTACCTCGCTCGTGTGCCAGGCTTGAGACTATGACAATGCGACTTGGAGTTGACTTCTTCAGCAGGTCAAGGAGACAGTTGGTGAGGAGAAAATGTCCCAGGTGGTTCACACCAAACTGCATTTCAAAGTCATCATCGGTCTTCCACTTCGGACACATCATAATACCTAAAAAAATTAAAAAAAACTTAAATAGAGTCAAACTTAACTACAAATATAACCTGTTGGTTCACCATCAGCTGAACCCAAAATGAATGCATACATTGTGCACGGTGGTTACGTGCCACTGCTACTGACTGAGTGAGGAAAACACGCTGCAGAATACCTGCATTGTTAATGAGGATATCCAAGCGCTGCTCATTCTCTTGGACATCTTTGGCCAGGTCTCTTACAGGACTGCAGCGAGGCCAGGTCCAACTTCTTCACCACCACGTTGCCGTTCCCGCTCTGCTGCCGGATGTCATCTGCTGCAATGCGAGCTCTGGTCATGTCCCTGCAGGCTAGGATCACTCTGGCCCCTAGACAAAAATAAGAAACATTGTAAATATAATTTATGTTTACATGTTTACACTGGAGGAAGTGCGACTAAAGTAGTAGTCAGGATAGCAGTTAGTTTAAAGGCTTGTTTATGCCCACTAGAAAACAAATAAACAGTCATGAGGTGCATGATCATGTGCGTGTTTCACAGAAGCAGCAGAACCTGTCCTCCTCTCCTCACATGGAGGGTCTCACCTCTCCGGGCCATGTCCAGGGCCGTCTCCTTCCCAATGCCGGTGTTGGCTCCTGTGATTAGGACTGTTTTACCATCGAGTCTGACCTTGCTCCGACACGCTGGCCCTGCCATCCACCTCCGCAGGGCCAGCACACTTGCCCCTGACAGGAAAGATAACATTAACACAGTTTAAAAAGACATGATGACAATAATAACAAATAGGATATAATATGGCTTTTATTTCATACGTGCTTCATCTTCTAACAGACTTCACTTTTAGTGAATGGTCCCGAGGTTCCTCCTCAGCACCCTGAGGCAGATCCTTGCACCCACCGCCCATTCAGGAGATAGCACCTCCATACTGCAGCACCCACTATACAACCCCAGCATCCCCCTTGCTGCCTCTCCCTTATTCACCCTGCCACCCTGGGAAGTGAATCAACAACCTAAGAGTATTTGCCACCATCTTATGGTACACCTAACTATCAAGCCGTGTTCCAATCTGCTCCTCGCCACCAGACACCATGTAACTGCAACCGAACCCATCTTTTCAGTCAAAGGTCATCCTTTCCTCTTTTAAGTCGAGGGTGGTTTTACTGAGAGCAACAGGTGACAGGCGACCCCAAGTATTTGGCTGCTGTGTATGGACTGCACAGCGGGCCTGAGGAGGTCAATACTGTTTGTTAGCTATAGCATGCAGGCTCAGCTGTGTTAGCTTAGTGGATTGTTTAATAGATTTTCTATGCAATCTGCGTGAGTTATGAGAATCGGGGTATCAAAACTGAGACGCAAGGGACCCAAAAGCAGAGCCCATGAGGCGGCTGCACACATACTCATACACTTCAGTTACCCAAAGTTGTTGTTGTCTTTTTATTCTATTATTTTCTTCATACTGGTCTGTGTACTCATGAAAAGCTGTCAGCAAAACAAATTGCCCTGACAGGAGAATAAGATATTGAATGGGGCCGTGCTAAAAAGATTTCTCCAAAAAGATGAGGTGTGTTTATGATGAAGTACTCTCTGTGAACTATAACTATGTATTTACCTGTGCTGATTCAAATAGCTTTACTCCACTGAGATATCTAGATATTCACAACCAGCAGCAGTAACAAAGAATGCCTCAGTCGTGCTGGAATTTTTTTTTTTTAAACTTGAAATACAGGTTTCTTCCTGAATGACACCGTATAAACTGTTATTTACTGTACTTTCTCCGTAGCGAGGGAGACGTTTCTTTGCTTTGACATTTGAAAAAATGTGACAGAGTGCAATACACAGATTACATTGCTTGCATCAAATAAAGAAATCGATTTACCTGCAACAAAGGCAACCGTGAAACCGGTGGCATGTTTCTCGACAAAGTCCTTGACAGCCTCTGCGTAGTTTTGCATATTTGAGCTTATTCGCCAAAATTAAAGAAGCGTAATTGTTTACTATTGCAACGTTTCAGTTACAAAATAAGTCCGTTTACACGGACAATCGTTCGGTCATTTGATACAATTGAACAAATACTGTCCAAACGGAGGCGTTTTCCCGTCTGTATTTTTGTAACGATGACTGCCTGGGCGCAAGTGAAGGCGTGGTCTGTCGTGACTTTTCAGAATAAGAAACCTGAAATGTGCAACTACATGGAAAGTGATATAAAAATCCGGATGTGCAAATTTCGAATGACTTTTTTTTTTTTTTTAAATTCGTTAAACATTCGTCATTTTCAACTCTCCATCTTAAAACGTGCTGATAGACTTGCCACAAAACCTGGATTTTGAAACCTTCAAATGTTATGGATAATTTTGCTCATATACAGTGAATTTTGTACTGCAAACCTTTAAGGTCTAAAAGATTTAAGCAGATTAAAAGTCTTAATTAATGTTATGCACTTGTGCGTATTGAAAAATAAAAAAGTTAAGGCACTGTACACTTGTGTATACATGGCTGCTGACCATTGGGGAGAATGACTGAGAAAAGCAGTGATGGCTGCTGTGTTTAAGCCAGACCAACCATGGAAGACACTTTCTATAGTTCTTCTTCTAACACTTTATACCAATCCATTAAGCAAATTTATGTCCAATACAACACTGTATATAACTTTTATTTCAATTTGTGGAAATAGTTGTTTTGTATAACTGTTTTACTTTTATGTATCTGTATAGAGATCTGATTCCATTTTTTTTTACAGTGCTACACATAAAAAAAAATACATATAGAAAATAAGCAATTATAAGACACACATTTGACAGTTTGGGTTCCCTCCTCTTTATTTATTCAGCCTGTTTTTTGTGTTCCCATGATTCATTCAAATCAGCCGCTCCCACCTGACCTGCTTTCCCTCTGGTTGCATCACCTCTCCTCCCCACTCACCTGTTGCCACCCAACCAGTCAACCTTGCAGTTCACTTCTCAGATTTAAGAAGGCTGAGGCAGTAAGGTACCGGTAAGGTTAAAAAAAAAAAAAAAAAAAAAAAAGGGTCTCCTTCCCAATGCCAAAGCTGGCTCCTGTAATCAGGACTGTTTTCCTATCCAGCCTGGCCTTGCTCTGACACATTTCCTCTGCCAGTCACAAACACAAGGCCAGTATTCTGACACTTGAAAGAAAAGAAAACACTGTCACTCTCAAAATGAGGACAACCACAGTATTAAAAAAAAAAAAAAAAAAAAAAGCGTAAAAAGGCTTGTTGTTATCTTCCTCTTGACATGAAAAACTGTTAAATGGAGGCGCTGTTTATGAGATTTCAAATATGGGTTAAGCTCCAAAGAGATGAAGTGTGTTTATGATGGTCAGATATTATATTATATTATATTATATTATATTATATATATATATATATATACACTGGAAATTGAGATACTATGTCTCATCCGGTAGCAGAAACCTGATTGGACTACAGGCCTGTCAGTCAAACAGACACGCCCCCCAAAACACAGTTTTTTTAAAATTTATTTTGTATGTGGTATTGCAGCTTAAGGGACTTTCGCATTGGTCTCATTTTCTAGACCTGGAAATTACGTTCACTTTTATATCAGAGAGAGACATACGACCTGTCTAACAGGGAATTTGTTTTAGGTAAATCAATTGCTTTATTATATGTATAATGTGTAAAATGGGTATTTTTTTTTTTTACTTTGCCACATTTTCAGAAATGTCATTGCAAGGGAACATATCTTCTGCTACTGAGGATAACTAATATATGACTTTATAATAAAGGCAGAAAATTGTATTTCAGTAATTTGGTCCATCATGAAAAAGGCATTAACTGTTGCTGCTCATAGTTGTGAATATATATATATATATATACAGTATCGGATGAGACATAGTATAGTACAGCAACGGATGAGACATAGTATCTCAGTTTCCAGTTGGATAAAGTCAAATCCACCGCTCACTCCCTCCGAGCTACCATGGCATCTGTTTACTAATGTCTTCTGCTTGTCTGTCTTAATGCCCTTTTCTTTGACTGGTCTAACTTTGGTGTCGTTTCACTGCACCACTGCAGTAAAATCACAAGTCCAAATCTCTCCTAGAGATTACCAGAGATACAGCCCTTTTCTTTGAACTTCCCATTCACCCCAAACTGTATTTTGTGTGTGTGTGTGTGTGTGTGTGTGTGTGTGTGTGTGTGTGTGTGTGTGTGTGTGTGTGTGTGTGTGTGTGTGTGTGTGTGTGTGTGTATTTATTGATGTTACTTTTTCCAAAAAAAAATCTATCTATCCATCTTATTTTATTGTATACGTATTTGTAATTTTTTTTCTTATTGTGTGCTCCTTTTTCTTTTCCCTAACTGTGTTTCTATGCTATTATGATGACTAAATTCCCCCACTGTGGGATTAGTAAAGTCTAAAGTCTAAGTCTATAAAATAAATTCCTCAGCAGGCTAGTTACTCGTTGTCATGGCATCTGCTTGCTAAATGCCAATTTGGTGGCATTTCACTGCACCAATTTTGAAAAATCACACTTCAAAATCCCCTTCAAGACAATGAAATGCTCCATAATCCCCGAGTCAAAAACACTAACGCATAACCTTTCACTTGAAGGTACATCTTTGTCTTGTTACACTTTACTGGCACGTCTGTTTTCTGTGGCCACACAAACGCTGCCTTACTATCAGTTATTGTGCATTTATTTTGAAACCTAAAATGTTTCTTTCTTCTTTTTTTTTTGGTGCTGTGACGCTCTTATTGGTTCAGATCCACAGACTGTATGTGGCTCACATCGCAGTAACTTTGTTGCTTCGTTCCTTTAACCGGTTTAAAATGGTTTATCTTACATTAACAGCGAGTACTGGGTCTTGGTTGACGAAATTTTACGTGTGACAGCAATGGACTAGTTTTTATTTTATTTTACAAAAAAAAAGTAAACAAACCTGTCCCGGAAGTGCTTCGTGCTTGCGCCACGTCAGAGCTACAAGACAAGTTCTCATCAATGAGAGTCTCTGCAGCTTTTTGAACTTTCTTTTTTTCTTTCACCATGCTGTACCTGGGACTGAGCTGTTTGCTGCTCCATGTGTGTGTGGTGTTTGGCGCTGAGATCACGTTTGAACTCCCTGACAACGAAAAGCAGTGTTTCTACGAGGAAGTGGGGGAAAACGTGAAGTTTGACTTCGACTTCCAGGCGAGTAAATCTTCATCGCTTCAGTCTGTGTGTTGACGAGGTTCGGCCAAACTTAGTCCTTAGCCAGCAACTTGTCATTTCAGTGCTTTGCAATTGTTTTCAGAAAAGAAGAACACGTATAGTGTTGTTTATGTAGTTCAAAATGCATTTATGTTCAGTGACGTGCCCATCTGGTGGCTTAATTACTTAATACCACAATTAAAATCATAAAATGTTATCTTTTTAGCTTAATTCCCAGTATTACCTCACTACACAGCCACTTTGCCTATTCAACATTCCCATATGTTGAAGTTGCAATATGTAAGCTCCAAGTCCTTTCTTGTAATACCACTTTGTACATTAAGAGGCGATAGTGAGTCACCGTGGCATCCAGGCAGTCTGCCTTCACTCTGTCTCTGAGTTTTGGCAGTTTAGTTGAATTCTGTGTATTGTAAAGTTAGGTAGTACTGGATTTACTAAAAAAAAAAAATAATAATAATTAAAAAAAAACCGGTGATCGGTTGAAAGTATATATACTATTTATGGTTACGTTGTAGCGTGCTTACCTGTTTTAACCAAGACCATCATATTAAGAAAACAGCCACACCAAAAATCATATATTGACACCATTTGGATTTTCTTTATCACTACAATTTGTGTTGTATCTAGAGCTTGATTAAAACTCTGTATTGAATTGTCCAATCAATGTCGGTACACCGTGGTTTGTTTGCAACACAAAGTTGCCCTCAGTTTGGTAGATTACTATATGATTAATTAATTAAGCCTGTCACACACCACTATTCTAACTGGTCTGAACTGTGTCTCAACAAACAGTCAACTAAACAAATAAACACTGTCTGTAACATTATACCGTTAAATACCTTGTTCAGCTATTTCTACATAGCCAACATTAGCAGCTGTTTTACACACCAGTCTAAAAGAAACGCTGCATCAAACTTCATTCTTTGACTCACCGAAGAGCTGTCTGCAGCAGTGGAAAGAACGACCAATGTTAACTCTTGTTTTGCCCCAATTTTGCTAAGTTTCAGCCGTCATTATATTCACTGTTCCATTCATTCTAACAAGAGTTAAGAAAATCCTTCTTCCTCTTTCTGTCATACTGAACTGCGGGCAGACCTGACGCCACATTGACTTACTGTCGCCAGTTGAGGTGCGGGTTTGTTATTAAGAGACAGGACAAGCCAGGATTAGCTGGGTAACATGCTAAATTCATATGAAATCTATGCAACACGGACATATTTCGGCATACCATTAAAACTGACATTTATTTTCTGTCATCTTCTCGTTTTTGAATGTTTTAAACTAAAAATCGTCATGTATGTTCCAATGTCCCAACTGTCTTGGCATTCATACGTCCCATCAAGCAATTTATTTTTGCGTTCTATTTACTTATAGGTCATTTCAGGGGGCAACTACGATGTGGACTGCTTTGTCACCGATCCTCAGAACAACCTCTTGTACAATGAGAAGAAGAAGCAGTACGACAGCTTCTCTCACACCACGGCTATGAAGGGAGCTTACAAAGTCTGCTTCAGCAACGAGTTCTCCACTTTTACACATAAAGTAATCTACCTGGACTTCCGCCATGGAGAAGAGGAACCTCTGCTGCAGGGTATGACCAGATCCACAGCGATGACTCAGGTGAGTCTGAGGGACGCGGTGCTCAATGTCTGTCTGCTGCAGTGGACACCCTCGAAGGGCCAGACTGTACCCGTCACTCAGCAAACTCGTACAGAAAAAAATCCCCCCAAAAAAGAGAGAAGACATTTAAAATTGCATATTTTCACTTTCAAAATATGAATTTGATTAAAGAGACAACATAGCAGAACCATTATTTATTTTGTTTAGTAAGAGTCTAAATAATCAGATGTTGAGGTGATAAAAAGAGCAGTAAAACTGTTGCTGTTACTTTAATATTAGGATGGTTTTAGTTGTGGGACAGTTTATATAAAGTCCACAAGGTGGAGCCAGAGTTTTTCTGTCATAAGTCATAGGAAATCGTGTATTAATAACCATGACTCAAAACACTCAAATGTGCCAACGGCTTGTTTTTTGGCGCTATTTCGGTTTCCTCCTTCATGTGTGGATCTCTGTTCTTTTAGATCGAGTCGTCTTGCGTCGCCATCCACGAGATCTTGAAGGTGGTGATTGACTCGCAGACGTGGTACAGGCTGAGAGAGTCACACGACCGCACAAAGGCAGAGCACCTCCTGGAGCGGGTGACCTACTGGTCCATGGGGGAAACCATGCTGCTGTTTGTCATCGGCATCGGTCAAGTCATGCTGCTCAAGAGCTTCTTCGCTGAGAAGAAAGGCTCTGTGATGGCCACCACTTAGACCTTGTGGACTTGACCCGCCCTCAGGAAGACAAGCTCGCCAATGTGAATGTGGAAGTGCAGCCAGAGATTAGCATGTGTGTTAGTATTTTCAACAAAGCCATAGACCAATGCGTAGTTCACAGAGTTTTCCCTTTCCTGACTGCTTACTCAGTGTCTGACAAACTTGAATGCCTTTTTCACATGTATTTTTTTTTTTTTTTCTTAACAAGCTGTGCTGAAAAGAAACACCTTTCATGCCTGTGTTAAAAATCACTTTGACATCTCTCAACTTTTCACAGATAATTTATTATATTTTTATAGAAGTACAACATAAACCAGGTTTAGTTTGATGAACAGAAAGACCATTGTGGATTTTCATTATTGCCTGGATATAAACATGGACAACATGACGGCTCCACTAAAGTGAAGCCCAAACATTTAGCCCCTTTTCATTCTCAGAGGAAAAGCTGTTGATGTCAAAGAGATGCGCACAATGGGCCCTTTGACGTCGGCACAGGTCGAAGATGGAGGTCATGTGACCGAGTAGAAAGAGTAACAAATGTAATGTTTGGTGGTTAAACCCAATGCGCCTTTTGTGTATTTATATGACACCAGCTGGTTGTGAGAACATGGCTGTATTTGGCGCCCTGGGATGAGAACAAGTTGAAACATCTGGTTGGTGGTAGTATAGCCCGGGAGAAGTGGAGAAGTGTCAGCCGTCTTTATTTACAGCCTATTATTTTCATTTTTTATAATTAGCAATTAAAGTGCACATAGAAACCAAAGAGGCACTGTTTCTGAATGTTAGTTTTATTTGTTTTATTGTGTCTTATGTTTATAGTTACCTTAATTTATGTACACAAAATTGTTAGAAGATGTATCTCCCTTGTGTCCTTGTTTGTCTCGTACAGTGCCTTTTGAAATATTTGTTCCCTCGCTTATACCAAGTTGAAAGTTACCTGTTTTAATTTAATTAAATATTAGTTTGATTGGATTAGTTATTAGTTTGATTGGATTCTCAATTTGTTTTACATTACTTTATGTTGGAAAGACACCATTTATGATATCTTTTTTTGCAACAAATTATGTCTTTAGTTTGTTAATCTGTTATCTGTAAAACTTTCAATAAAAATATTGTGGAAAGTCATTGGTTTTGTTGAAGATGCAAATCAAAGAAGTGTACATTCTGTTCAAATTGTTGGACTAAGATTTGCATTTTTTATATTTTATGGGATGGTGAACTGGGATACCTATTCAGATTCAGCTGCAAATAAAGTTGTATTTTTATTTTAAAAATGTTAAGGTTTTTATTAAAATCCACACAAACAGTGTTTTAACCTTTCTGAGTCTCCATTAGATGTTTAAAAAAATATGTTAAACATTTGAAATCTCTAATACTGTTTCTAAGCCCTTTTCCACACAATGCAAAGTTTCTTTGTGATTACTTAAAATCTCAGTTTCAAATGTGCAAGCAGGATTGGTGACGTCAATTTTCAACAATTATACATACATTTAAAAGCCAATCATTGGTCAATACGTGCCTCCAGTGTACATACAGAGAAAGGACTTGTCTGTGTCCAGTAGTTAAACTTTTGGGATAAATATGTGTATTTGAGGGATTAAATGTTTCTATTTAGTTAAAATATTGTTTTTTATTATTATTTAAAGCAAAAATATTTAACGTGTCTTATAATATGTCTGGCAGGGAGCTTTATCATGCAATTATATATTATATATTATTATACAGACACATTCCTCATATATGGTTTAGAGTTTACAACATTCGTTGTTTATGTTGATTTTATTTCTGTTCTGCTGTTCTGCCCGTTTAGCGTTTTGAATAAGAAGCACTTTGTAACTTTAAATTTGTTTTATCTTTACTTAGATGGTGACAGATTGGATCGGCGGGAGAGAGGCTCTACCTGTGATTGGTTGGTTGTGGGAGGGTTTACGTTAAGAAACTGTTGACTGGCAGTAAAACAACCAATCACGGCAGCCTAGAGTTTAGCGAACGCGTCCATCGGTCTATACGCTGCAGGAAGCAGGCTTTGAGGTGAACTTGAGTTACTGGCCCGGGTCCGATTTTTTGGACCAATCAGAGAGAAGGTTTTTTTTTTTTTTTTTTTCCTCCAACCTGACGTGAGTGGAAGTCACGAGTGCCTACGTTTACCGGGCTCCACCAGCATTTCGTTCATTCATAAGAAAAGCGCGTGACTGCAATCAATCCCTAGAGGACATGGCGGCTTACCTGAAGGCGCTGAACTCCGTGCCAAGACGCGCGGCTGCTGCGCTGTCGCAGAACCCCGCAGCGGTGTCACCGGCCGCCGTCTGCCACCGCAGACCGCAACGGAGGAACTGTGAGTCGACTGAAACCACAAACACTACGACGGGCAAAATATAATGCCGGGCGTTTTTATTTATTATTAATTTATTAATTTTTATTTTATTTTTTATTTTTTTATTTACAACGCGGCTTACAACTTTATAGAGTGGTTACCTGTCTGTTTTATGTGAAGCACTTTGAATTGCCTTGTTGCTGAAATGTACTATACAAATAAACGTGCCTTGTCGTACACGGTTGCGGACTGACAGTGTTGCGTGGAAGTGTTGTGACATCGTTAACTCGGTTAGAGGTTGCTGATTGGCGACCAGCCAGCGTGATTCCTGCGTGACAAGATCCTGATATTAGTAATGCGCACGTTCATTCATCACTAAATTACAAAGGCATACACATAAAACAGGAGTGGGTAATATATTGATCTGATATCAGTATTCCCATATGACACGAGATAACGTCTGATATTTTGGATTTCGTAATATTTTTTTTATAAGGCATACGTGTTGTTGTTGTTTTTTTAAGTGGTTTTAAAAGGCGTGTTACATTATAGTGATCAGGCTGCTCTATCTCTTCCGTGGTCATTATAGCCACATCTATAATAATAACAACTTATCAATAAACTCTTTATGTGCACCAATAGTCATCCCTGCAATGCTATCATATTTTGATATTAAGGTATTTGCTACAACAACGTAGTGATATTTGATGGTGTTAACATCTCCCAGCCCTAATGCAAAATAACATAATAGAAACCCGCATTATCCTGCCACATACTTTATAAAATGTGTAGAGATCTGTCCTATAAATATGACATTGATGCGCTTTGCACATCTGAATAACATACCGTATGTTAAAGATATGCATCAGTTCAATAAAGTCTATACAAGCAGCTGGTGCCAGCCTGTCCTGGCCTGTGAGTCCACAGGTTGTCAGGTACAAAAAGGGCTCAACAGGTCATAAATGCTATCAAAGCTGTCATATAGTCCCAAGGTCACAGTGTCTGGTAGCTGAGTTTGACTCGCTCAGTGGGAGCGGTGCCAGGAATATAGAAAAAAAAATGTAGGTGGGTTGTGAGTTATCATCTTTGGTAGATCAGACTGGTGAGATGAGTACATTATTTTCAGATATATTCTTGGCTTGCTGATTAGTTTTCCTACAGCGATGTGAATTAAAATCTGCAGGGACAGTTGGCATTAATTCAAGAAGCAATAAATGTAAAACAAGCAGCGAAAACATTCAACTTATTGAAAATGACCCTTCAGCTAAATCAATGGAAGTAGATGACTTGACTGTGTGCAAACTTTGAATGTTTTCCACTCCTCTCAACCTGTCAACTGACACTTAATGTAAATGTACATTTTACAGATGCAACAAAGCGTATAAAAGTGGACCAGCCGGTGGTGGAGATGGACGGAGATGAGATGACTCGCATCATATGGGAGTTCATCAAAGAGAAGGTAAATCAAACAGAGTAGTAAAGCCTGAGTGACTACAAATAATTTAGACCTGCTCTGTCTAAAAAAAAGAAAATGTAGATAGACTTTGCTTCTGAGCAGCTGCGAGGATGTTTGTATTCAGAATCAAAAGGATGTAGGATCAAATAACACATCGACATCTTGTACAGCTCATCCTGCCCAACGTGGACGTTGAGCTGAAGTATTTTGACCTGGGGCTGCCCTACCGAGACCAGACAAATGACCAGGTCACTATTGACTCTGCTCTGGCAACTAAGAAATACAACGTGGCCGTCAAGTGTGCCACCATCACCCCCGATGAGGACAGAGTTGAGGGTAAGTTAGACTCAGTTTGTGCTGACTGTGCTCTCTGCCCTGAATTCAAGCAGTGTATCAGACAGTTTCTCACCTTTTTAAGATGATTGGATTGACAAACATTTGAATGAATAGCAATGTCAGTAACAGAGGGAGTTGTATTGTGTGTTCCTGTATTAACAAAACATGAGCTTGTTCATTTTGGCTCTTTAAGAGCTGGTTTCTTCACTGTGCACAGCCTTGTTTTGTGTCTTTAAATAGCAGAGGATTATAATAACTGTTCCTTCCAGAGTTTAAACTAAAGAAGATGTGGAAGAGCCCCAATGGAACCATCAGGAACATCTTAGGCGGCACGGTTTTCCGTGAGCCAATCCTGTGTAAAAACATTCCCCGTCTTGTTCCCGGTTGGACACAACCCATGATAATTGGCAGACATGCTTTTGGCGATCAGGTGGGCAGTAAAAAAAAAAAAAAAAAAAAAAAAGCAAATGTGTATTTTTGCTTTCCAAAGTTAAAGAAGGATGACTCTCACATGCTAATGTCTGATCTCACAGTACAGGGCCACAGACTTTGTTGTTGACCAGCCTGGCAAGTTTAAGCTTGTGTTTTCGCCAGCTGATGGAAGCACACGGCGGGAGTGGGAGGTGTATGACTTTACCGGAGGGGGCTGTGGGATGGGGATGTACAACACTGACGAGGTGAGAATAAGTTTGTTTATAAATTTAATCACACGGAAGTAGATACAAAAATCCAATAGCCAGTAAAATACATAAAAATAGATGGGGTTTTTTGTGTGTACATTTTCTGGTTTTAATTTCATGTTCTGTGATGTGATAGCTTCTTTTTTGTCAAATCTGGACCCGAGTATTTTCTCTTCTTTGCACAGTCCATCAGTGGATTTGCTCACAGCTGCTTCCAGTATGCCATCCAGAAGAGGTGGCCTCTGTACATGAGCACCAAGAACACCATCCTCAAGGCCTACGACGGCCGCTTCAAAGACATCTTCCAGGACATCTTTGAGAAGTAAGACTCACAACAGACGAGCATTTAGACCTGGTGCACTCGAGGGAAAACTGTCCTCAGTAGGGTCATCATGATTTTGTGACACCAGGCTACTGAATTTACCTGTTAAGTGCTTGTTTTGGGTGTCCTTCAGGAATTACAAGCCACAGTTTGACAAGCTGAAGATCTGGTATGAGCACCGGCTCATTGACGACATGGTGGCCCAGGTCCTCAAGTCCTCTGGAGGATTCCTTTGGGCCTGCAAGAATTATGACGGAGACGTGCAGTCAGACATTCTGGCTCAGGGTAAACGCACTATAACAGGACAACGAGTTGCTCACTGAGCACAGCCCACACAGATACATATGCACTGTTTGGCATTATTTACATCTGGTCTACATGTCGTGTTCTCTGCGTGTTGGGGCTTATTCATTCGATAGAATTTGATGGCATGTTTCTGTATGTGCTGTATCCAGGTTTTGGCTCTCTGGGTCTCATGACGTCAGTACTAGTGTGTCCTGACGGTAAGACTATTGAGGCCGAGGCTGCTCATGGCACCGTCACCAGGCACTACAGAGAACACCAAAGAGTAAGGGCCACCAGGTCACTCTACAGCGATCTTGCCATAGAGTCATAGACATTTTTTTAGGTTAGGGGGAAGTTTTAGGAAACAGGTATTAGCGGATGTTACGACGTTTAGCGGTAAATAGGTGAAAACAATAATGTATACTGCATGGAGTGAAGTTGTTTATTTCTCACGACAATCACCCTTTTCAAGCTGTTATCCTAAAGTAGTATTCTATTTTGATTCTCAGGCCAGTGGAAACCTGTCTAACATGGGAACTGCTCAGACCTGTAGGATTTTAAATAATCAACATTATCTGTGTCATTGCTTTGCAGGGCAGATCAACCAGTACCAACCCCATTGCAAGCATCTTTGCTTGGACCAGAGGACTGGAACACAGAGGCAAACTGGATGGAAATCCAGATTTGATTAAGTAAGTTTTATCAAATTAGGTAATGTCATTTACTCATGTGACATACATTTATGTAATTTTACTGCATCACTGCTCTCCAGGTTCTCCCAGACTTTAGAAAAGGTCTGCGTGGAAACAGTGGAGAACGGTGTGATGACGAAGGATCTTGCAGGCTGCATCCGCAGCTTGTCCAAGTGAGTGTACATTTCAAGATCCCTCACATGTTATTTGTTTCAGAAAACGTCTTACGTAATTCATCACAAATCTAACCCCCTGCACTGTGATCTTGCAGCTGCAAGCTGAATGAACATTATGTCAACACGTCAGACTTCCTGGATGCCATCAGGACCAACCTGGACAAAGCTCTGGGCAAATGAAGAACGATCAGAGGACTCACTTGCCAACGTAGATCAAGCCTGTCTGTAGATTTTTAGCTCCTTTTCACCCTTTGTTTGTATGAACCTTTGTATCCACTTTGGAAGGAAGCAAGTTTGCTATTTTAAGTGCCTTTTTGTATTTGTACAGCTCACTCTGCCTTCCTTACTGCCATTTTTGTATTGCACCAATTGAGTGATTGTACTGTTGGAATTAATGTGAATGTTAATTTATGATGGCAATTTCAAAGAAGTTTCAGACACATTGGAATGTCAAGATATCTTCAGGGAGCAATATGCACAGGAGGACAATAATATCCTGTTTTGCACTATCAACATTAGTGACAAACAATAAATAGTGATTGCTAATCACCTAATCACATGCAGTGTGTGGAGTTGCATTTTTCTGCTTGGCTGTCAGTTCAGTGCTGTTAACCTGAACGTTGGGACAGAGAACACACTTTTAAGCACCGACTGTATGGAATAATTTGGGGTGTGGATGGATTTGTGTGAGGGGGACAGGGGGAGTTATAACAGTTACCTCACGGGGGCTCCAGACAAAATGGCAAATCCAGATGTCGAACTCAGAATCACTAATAGTAAAAGCCGTCCACATGCAATCCCATTTCATGCATTTGCTCAAATGATCTCGTGTTCAGCAGTGCATTCATGCAGTGCTGTATGCTCATTTAGCAGCCATCATATGCGCCCTCCAGTGCATGACCGTGAGTAGTGTTTGTGCCAGCAGGGGGCCCAAACCTGATGGGAGTTTTGGCAAAGCTTTTCGCTGAGATGACAACTATAGCATGTCACCAGCAGATGTCGACATGGTCCCAGCTATTCAGTCAGAGAGCGCACAGTTTGTTAATGCATATTTTTCATTTGATTTACAAGACACCCTGTCTTAAACTTTTTACTGTTCCTCTCTGAAACTGATTCCAAGCTAAAGTGCCCCTGCAGATCTCTACTGATGGTTGTTCCAGTGTGTTTGTGATGCAGAACAACTGAGGCCTGCTGCAGGGGAAAATTCCAATCGTGTCAGCAATCACAAGTGGACTTTGCAGCAATGTTTGTTCTCATCTGTGTTCATCATTTTGCAGTTTTGATCCTGTATAACAACTTATAAGTAACACAGAGGCCTAGTTGGTGGTCTAACACTGCTGCATTAACGCAAACAGTGAATATCAAGAAATGCAAACTCCAGAGAACAATAGTTAATAGTCTTGTTATTCAAACTGTTCATTCTCACTAATTTGGTCCTCAAAAGTCTTGATCGACATTAACTTTAAAACTTAAAACTCCCCGGATGGTATACTAGTCTCTTGCTCTTTCTCCCACAGTCACTATATGAAAATGGGGCCTCAATCAAATGACCTGAAATTAGCATTTAGATTACCTCCCCCCTTCCCTTTTTAAAAATGTCCTCCTGGAAGTGCTGAAGAACATCTCACTTAATATCATCATCTCCAGCCTTAAAAGAGCCATATGTCTGAGCAAAATGATCAATCTCATCCTGGGAAATGGTTTTCGATGGAAGTATAATCCCTGTACAATGGGAGCTGACTGAAGTTTCAGAAAGACCACAGATGTAATGCCAAAGTCACATCTTTGTTCACAAAACAAACAGAAATGACTGAATAAAATGCACAAGAAATGCTGAAGCAGGAGTACAAATTAGCTAGGTCTATTTGATTAAAAACAGATACTTCTCTCAGTTCTTTGATTCAGAAATGCCGAAAGAGGTTGCGTTTTTTTTCACTTGCCTGTTAAACTGTAAGTACCAGCATTGTTCAATGTTTATGTTCTTAACCTTCCTGCTGCGCTCGGGTCTTCCGTGACCCGTTTTCATAGCCATTTTGATGCAACGAAAGACCCGAGTACAGCAGGAAGGTTAAACACTGAAGGACTGATTCATTTAGACTAAGCTAAATGCCAGGCCCTAGTTTTGCAGGTGTTCTCCAAATTATTTTACAAACTAAAAATTTGGACAGGGTGCTGGATAAAATGTGTCAGCTTCACTAAAATAACTGCAATGCATCCTGGAGAACGGAAACATGCACCAAAGTTCATGACAATTCATCAGATAGTTCTCAAAATATTTTAGTAAAATTCAACCATGACAACCTCATCATAGTAACTGAGGAAAAGTTGTTGCATCACCAAAGTCAGATGGAGTGTATCCTTTGGGAACAATACATTTCATGTCAATCCATCAAATACTGTTAAGATGTTTCCGTCTGGTCCAAAGTGTTGAACTCAACAAGCAAGACCAGCAGTGTCATTAAAAATCCTCAGAATTTGCTAAAAATAGCAGATTGTAAGGATAACCCCTTCAAATAGTGACAGATTAAAACACCAGTCTTCATCATTTATACTAGAGAACCTTTATTAAATAATTCATGGTCAATTTCCATGAGGTCTCAGTTTGATATTTCTCATCTCAAAAAAGAACTAGTAGACCATTCCTCTGGTTTAGTGTGCATATCACGGCTGACCTGCATGGCAGGACAGAGGGAGCTGACTATTTTCCCCAAAACAGAATTTCTGAGCAGCAGGAAAAGATTCAGTCCACTTTCAATTCAGTCATTTCCAAATCTAACTAAGCAGGACTTCCAAATCATTTATTTTCGACTTAAAAATTTACAGATTGGGTTTCAGGCCCATTTTCTGGTGTGTTTTTTTTGTATTCATTGGGGGGAAATGTTTCTGAATAAACTGAAATAAAAGTGAAGTGAATCCAGTCCTGGATTTATGAGAGCTGAAACTACAAACACCAAAGAAAACCCAAACTGCTGATTTTTCGTATACAAACTGCTCATTCTTCAACTCGTATATGAACTGACAACTGTGAAATATCCATATCAGGGAAACTACAGTTTACCAAAAACCTACTGAGAAAGCATATCTGTTTGTGTATATTGCCATTAATAGGGGTTTTTAAGATTCTACGATCTTATCTCCCCCAGCTCTTCTCCTCCAGGCAAATTAGTTCACTCTTAACCAAGACGGCCTTCACAGGAAAATGTCAGGTTGCAATGAAAAGTGCTTTGTATTTTTCACTCCGTAATTCAAAAGCTAGAGCAGTATATTCACTACACAGGATAGATTATTAATGTAAAGCTAAATTATGTGAAACAAAAATGGCAGGTAAGCACACTGTAACATCGCAGAATCATTTGTACACTGAGAGGGCTTTACATGCCGGCAAGGTTTCTGCTTGTGGCCGACATGGGACAGTAGCAACTTTGGTAGTTAGTGCCCTGGTAAGAAAGAGGCTACAATGTCCTGTGCAAAAAGCACAAATGCATTCAAAGATGGACCTGTTTGAACTTTTAACGAAGTGATGGGCAGGAATGGGATCTACAATTAGGATCTGCTAAGTAAGAGCATTCAAACCAATGAATATGTTGTGACTGTATCAAAACTTTGATACACAGTGAGTATACAGTGCCGTGAAAAAATATTCAACCCGCTTGGTGTTTGTCCTGTTTGGTTTCAGTACAACCTGGAAGTAAAATTGACTTTTGGAGGGAATTTTTACCATTTGATTTTAACAACGTAGCTACAACTTTGAAGGGGTAAAATGTTTCTTACTGAGACAGAAAGCCTCAAAGTCAATATTTCGAGTACAGTCTCCCTTTTGCTACAGTTACAGCTGCAAGTCTCTTGGGAATGTCTCCATTATCTCAGCACGTCTTGCCACTGGGATTTTTCCCCGTTCTTCAAAGCAAAACTGCTCCTACAAATTAGATGGGTTGTGTTGGCGTACAGCAGTCTTCAAGTCATACCACAGATTCTTAGTTAGATCGTGGTCTAGGCTTTGACTATACCTTTACAATGCATCGAAATGTTTCCCTTTAAACCAATCCAGTGTTGCTTTAACAGCAAGTTTAGGGTCAATTGTACCGCTTCAAAGTGAACCTCCGATTCAGTCTCAAATCTCTGACAAAAAGAAAGAGGTTTGCCTCAGTATTTAGTTCCATCTTTTCTCAAACCCAGACCATTTTTTCAGTCCTTGCCGATTAAAAGCATCCCCACAGCATGATGCTACCACCACCATGCTTTACTGTGGGAAAAGCATTCTCAAGGTAATGGGAAGTTTTTGGTTTGACACACACATAGAATTTCCCATGATCTCCAGAAAGTTCAATTGTAGTCTTGTCTGACCAAAGAAAGTTCTTCCATGTGTTTGGGGAACTTTTCCTTATTTTTTTCCCCAAGTATTGGCGACCCTTCCGTTAAGCCACGTGAGAGCATGGCTTAAATTGGCCCCGTGAACAATGGATCCCATTTCCACTGTGGACCTTTGCGCCTCCTTCACTGTTATCTTTGGTGTCTCTGATTAATGCCCTCCTCTTGGTGGGCAGACTTCTCTTTTCAGGTTTCCATTTTGTTATTCTGGACTTAATGATGCTCTATGGGATGTTCAAAGTTTGGGATATTTCTTTTAACACAACCCTGATCTGTACTCCACAACTTTGTCTCTGACCTCTTTAGAGTGCTCCTTTGTCTTAATGTTTCTCAGGGGCGTTTCAGATCAGGTGTATTTCTACTGATTTCACGTGACAGATCATGTGACACTTTCATTGGACACAGGTGGACCATAATCAACTAATTGTGTGACTTCTGGAGTTAATTGGTTTGACTATAATTAATTTTTTTTTTTCAAATTTAAGGGGTGACTCAACTTTTCAGCATTTTTTTTTTTTTCAAATAAGATATTTTTTTCCAATTTGGATTACTTTAAGTCCATTACACAGATTCTAAAATAATAATCCATTTGAACTCTAAGGTTGCAACAAAACAGGAAAAACACCAAGTGGGGCTGAAGACTTTCACAAGGCACTGTAGCTGACACAGTGGAAGCTTAGATGCAAAATGTTTCGAGCTGGCACTTTCAGTCAAAAATATAAGAGCATACATTGGTTTTGACTGACAAAAATGGCAACGAAATTTCTATCACATCAAAGGTACCCAATGGCTCTGCAACTGCAACTTTTTTATTTTTATTTTTCACATAACTGATACATACACACAACATACAGATTTGACTGTCCGCCAGTGAGTCTTTGAGCCAGAAAGCGTAGTAATCCCAAAAAAGGAGCTCCAGACCACGTCAACAGTTTCAGTGTCTCCGCTATAAGCAACAGAGTTGAAACGTCTCCTTTGAAGTGCTTCTCCTTCCTGGCCTCCCATCATAGTCCGTCAGGTCTGGCTCTTCTGGAAGGAGGCCAGAACGGAAAGAAAACCTTTGTCAGAGTCTCCCAAAGCCTTGACAACAACTCTGTAAGTTCTTTCTGCCTTCATAAAAACAAAAGAAAAAAGCTGGTCCATCACTACTCAAGGTGTTGTATAGCTGCTTGTATCCTTCCCGAAATTGTAATACTCCTCCATGTCCTCCATGTTAGCTGTAGTGAGTTTAGTAAGGTTTTGGGAGCCACCATTGTCCATATTATCTGGTGATGTAAAGCTGAAGTTCTGTCCTTCATACTCCCCCTGGCTTTCCATTTCTGGAAGAACTTCTGGAGAAGACAAAAAAAAACCCATTATATTACAAGTACATTCCCAAAGCTACCTTTAATAGATGTGAATTCTGGTCTTGAATAGCATTTACGGCCTGAAAAATGTGATTGTTCTCTAAAATCTCTGATATTTATATACGACTACAACATTTTATTTTCAGTTTAAAGTGCCTGAGAATTTCTTTGGTTGGTTTAAAATAGTCGCATGTAATATCTATTAAGAATTGTACACAAAACACTCAATAGCAGCCTGGCAACATAAGCAAACAAGGTCATGACATCACACTGAGCCCCGCCCACTTCAAACTAGTGGGATGAGTGAAACTTTGGCACCAAGTTGTATGATCAGGCAGAGTCGCATTGCACAGTAATAAGTAGTAAGGAGCTGATTGAGAAAACAGCTTTTCCGGGCCCTCAAGACATCTCTGCACTACTTAATGTCGCAGTTAGTGTAAACATATTACATCAATTAATTCAAGTCAATTGTCTGAAAAAGTGAAAAGCAAAAATAAACAAGCAGAAATGTGTAAAACAACACAGTTGTGCAGCAAAAAGAGAGCCAATGGTGAGATTGTTACTTGTATAAAAATGCAAAAAACACCTTGATTAATGAAAACAGAAGTTTGCTCTTCTTGCATCCAGTCTGAGTAAAAATATTATCAAAAAGGCTTTGGTTGAGGCAGTTTCTATTAAATATATCTTCAAAGTTGAAACTACAATGAAACATTTTATTTTACAAACAATATGAATGGATGGGAATCTGAAGCCAGGTGTTGCTAAATAACAGCATGTACCTTCAGGAAACCTTAAAGAAAGGCAGGCCTCACCTTGTCCCTCTGGTGAAACATCCATGCCGTGCTTTACCTTCATGTGCCTGCTGAGGTTTCCCTTCAGGTTGAACTTACTGGTGCAGTAAGGACACTTGAAGGGCTTACTGCCAGCATGGAGGTGCATGTGGCCCAGCAGGTTGTACATTCTGTTGAAGGACTTGCCACAAACCTGGGAAAAAAAAACATCAAGAAAAATAATTCAAATCCTGACATTTATGAGCGCAGACATGAAGAGCAATGTTGAAGAAGTTACAGGTAGATTGCAGTTAGTGATAAAAACCATCCTGCACGATGACGGCTGCCTCTAATATCTGGGATTTTCTTTTCGTTTCCTTGTAGAGAAGTCACTGATATCAATTTGTAAAAGTCTTACGACCTGCTTTCTGGTCACAATTTGGTCTCTTCACATAATTCGTTTACATTAGATTGAACTGATGGAATTCAAAATGTATCATCACATCTCATTTTAAGTGAGTTCAAATACTCACCTTGCATTTGAAGGGCTTCACGGGCAGGTGGACGATCATGTGGGTCTTGAGGGTCTGTTTCTGGATGAAGCTCTTGAAGCAGACGTGACACTGGAAGGGCCTGACGCTGTTGTGGATGAGCATGTGCCTCTTCAGGTTGGCAGACAGGGTGAACTCTCGGGAGCACACGTCGCACTTGTGGCCTTTCATTCCCTGCCGGATGCAAACAGAAGAAAGTCAGTAAAATATAACGGCTGCTGCAATCGTTTCCTCGTTTACAAAAATTGAGACAGAAGGAGATGAATCGCTTGATTCACAGGTTTTCAAACTGTGAGAGGGAGACAGCGCGAGAGCTAAAAGGGGGAATCTGAGGGGAAAATAAATGTTGCTGTGAAAGCGACAGGTCATATCCGTGTTCTGCAAACAACAAGTAGTAAGGTATTATAGTCTGGGCTCTGATTTGGACTGCTTGTCCACACAGGGAGCATTTTGGAGCCCATTAAGGTGCTCTAACTCACAACTGCTGCGACTAGCGTCAAAAATCACACTCCTACTCCCGAGTCACAACTCAGCCAAATCTGAACACACGGACATGATATACGTATTTTTAGATACCATGTGACTCGCACTTTCTTAGGATATTGTTATCTCTAAAGTGCAAAGTGATTACATGTCCACAAATCTGCAAGCAAATCACAGAAAAAAGAAATCCCTTGCAACTCCAGAAGTTGCCTGAAAATCTTCACATTTTAAGATCTTCCTCAGTATTAAATTAACTGAGAGATAATTGTCTGTACATTTATAAGTCTATAGCAAAGGGAATGTGCTATTAACTGCTTTGGCATACTTTCAGTGTTAGTCAATAAACATAGGGTAAAAACAATGGGGCAGAAGCGGGAGCCCAGTGTAACTCACTGAAATCTTCATAGGGACAAGATTATAGATTATATCCCCAAAGAAGGAGCACAACTGGTCGGTCCACAGTATCCAACTCTGAAAAGACCTGCTTTAATCTGCTCTACCATAACCTAACACCCAATTGTATCCACAAAACAACAGGGAAGGTTTGACTCTACAGTCAAACATGTAGGTCAAAGAGCGGGTTTCAAACTTTCCTCTAATGGACAGAGCGGCTTTTGAGTTGCTGTCATGTCATGCAGATATGATGTCAGGACGATCACAGTGTTCACCTCCTGCCTCTGAGAGGTTGCTCATTTCTTTGACCATATCTAAATCTACGGCAGCCATTTTAGGTGGACCAAAAGAGATTACTACAGTAAAGGAGAAGAAAAGCCCTCTCTGTCCATCTTTATTCAGATCCTTTAATATTCTCTTCCACATGCCACAGGAAGTGTATCAACGTTGAGAGGAAGGTCACAAGAGCAGAATAAAACTCAGCATCTCAGGCCTTGAGGCCTGTTTAAATGAATAAGCTGCAGCTTTGTACACTCCACTCGCAGTCAGTGTCCGCAGACAAAAAGGTGGGCAGGAATGAGAGGATTCAGGGTTATTGAGAGCAACAAATGTGTATCACAGGTCACCAGTGGGTCGGGAGACAGTGTTTGTGCGAGCAGACAAATCTGGCAGACTGTCCGTCCGCCCACTGTCTGCACAACAAATGGGCTTGGTGTTGCTGTTGTCCACCAGGGGGAGCAGTGAACAGGCAGCAGCCTCAGGAAATACAAGCCACAAAAGAGAACCTTCTCTCCATTGAGAGTAGACTGCCCTCATCATTCCCAGCTCCATGATGTGTGTGGCTTTGGATTTTTGTTCTCCCAGTAGAAATAACATTTAAATAAATCCTTGGCAAGACGGCATTTTCATTTGGCCCTGTGCGGGATTTCTATCTACAGTATTTATTTATCCATCTGCACGACTAAAACAAAAATAGTCTGTTTCAAAAGGTGAAGGATTTTAGAACGACAAAGAGTCGTCAGGGAAAGACGGAGCAGTGCGTCCATGAAATGAATTGTGGTTTGTGATCCCTGGGGCCCTCATCTTTCTCTTCCTCTTCCTCTCTACCTGTGTGGATGTGTGCAGAGCAGGCAGGGGGCACTGAGCAATTACAGACATTTCATTCAGACGAGGGCTATAATGAGGACTACATGAGGACACTCAGTGTTGTGGATGTGTAGACTGAAATCTCTGTAAAAACCCAACACTCAAAACACACATCTATTCTGCTTCTCGTTTCCTTTTTGGCTGTTTTTTTGTTGTTGTTCCATCTATAAAGCTTTTCCGAAGATCAGGTCAAAGCCTTTGTGCAGGAAAAAACTGCATCATATGCAAAACAATGTGTTAATAAAGCATATTTTACAGGAGAATTAAGACTATTTGTAGAATCTCAAACCGCTCAGTCCTGGTTTGTTGACATGAACAAAACTCTTTCAGAGCTAGACACTCAATTTTCTTGATGATGTCCTCAAGACACACATCCCGGAGCTTGCTCTATTGAATGTGTGATTAACTGTACTCAGAGTGACTGCGTGCAAAACAAAACAAAAAAATCACATTTGCTTATCCAGACCTGTCAGCACTACACTAATAAGAGCTTCATGTTGATTAAAAAAAACCCGATACCAAAGTCTGTCCTTAGTGTGTTGCTGTGGTGCTAGGTGCTAATTTAGTCTCTATTAGAATGAGACATTTTGCTGCGTTTATTCTGACTGCAAAATACACAGGACAGAAAATGGATGTCTGCCAGGCTAAGTGCTATTACCTGGCTAATCCACCACGACCTCAGTGAGTAAAGGACAGGAGATCAACTGAGGTGAGGCCTTTGGACAACACAAAGTATGGCTTCTCTTTACTGACCCGATTATGCCTGTTTGTTTATGTTTTCTTTTGCTCTCCACTATCACTTTCATTTACATTAAAAAAAAACAAAAAAAAAACATCAACGGTCTCGTGATCTATACAGGTAACATTTACAGAGTGTTTGCGGCGGTGTCAGTACCTTATGAGTGAGCGAGTGCTGACGTAGGTGGTGGAGCTGCACAAACTCCAGGCCGCACTGGGAGCAGGTGTAAGGCCTCGGGCTCTGGTGCTTCAGGAGGTGGTTCTGGAGCTGGCTACGGTAGGCAAAGGACTTGTTGCACTCGGTGCACTGGAAGGTGTGTGGGCCCTGGTGGCTGGTCTGGTGGCGTTTGAGGTGGGCGTAGGTGGGGAACTCCATGCCGCACTGCGAGCAGACGTGGCAGCGCCCTCGCTCATGCTTCACCTCGTGCGCCCGCAGCTCGCTGGGGTAGGCGAAGCCGCGGCGGCAGAAGCGGCAGCTGTAGGGCTTCACGTCGGTGTGCTGGAGCATGTGTCGCTTCAGGTGGCTAGTCTGAGTGAATCCCTTCTTGCAGACAGTGCACTTGTGGGGCCGCGTGCCTTGGTGGGTTAGCAAATGGGTTTGGAGATGACTGGGCTGCTTGAAGAGCTTCCCGCAGTGCGGACAGGCGTGCGGTTTGATGCCGTTGTGGCCCAGGATGTGTGTGACCAGGTTGTACTTGGAGGTGTACGATTTATCACACATGCGGCACTTCCAGCGCTTCAGACCGTCTCCCACGTCTACGCAGTAGGACTCATCAATCTGGATGTTGATATCTAGCCGGTCCACTCTGCGGCCGCCGTGCCGACGAGGAGGCTGGGGGTTCGGAGGCTGCTGGTGCTGCCCTGCCGCGCTCCCGTCTGTCCACATCATGTTCTGGCTGCCTTCTTCGTACTCGCTCCCCATGCCCATTTCTGATGAATCATAGCTGCCCACCTCACTGGTCTGGAAGTAGCTGCTGATGGCTTCCTCCTGCTGCGTGGGCTTCATCATGGTGTTCCCCTGGTGCTCTACATCTTCTTCATCCTCTCTGCCACCTCGACCGTGGCCCCCCATGGGGCGCTGGCCCGGCAGTCCTCTGTGGCCCGGCTCTGCTCCCCTGTGGGCTACCTGGGAGGGGGGAGGGTGGCCGTGTGTGTTGGGTTGCTGCTGGGTAGTTGCTTCCCGCTCGCACTCTGTACAGTTCTTGTTGGTGCCTCTCAGGGTGGCTGGGTCTACCTGAACTATACCACCTCTTGGGGCCATATTGTTCAGCATGTGGACACAGGAGGGCAATCCAGAGTTCACCCCTTCCCCTTTCACGTGGGACGAGGTCACGTCACCGCCTTGAAGGCCGTGACGATCGGGGGGTCCGACCATTTTCGTGTCCGGATGTGGAGGCAGCCCCTGCTGCCACCTCCTCTGACTGCAGCTGGGTTGCATCTGACCGTCTTCTCCCAAGTTGTCTCCGAGGTAATCTCCGTTGGCTCCGATAAGCTGGTCTGCGTACTCGTAGTCGACTCCGTCTACTGGTGGCGCGGGGGACTCTTTGGGTTCACCGGTGTAGAAGCCGTTGGGTGCAATAGTCGCTCCGAACACTTCATTCTGGGAGATGAGACCTAGCACGGCAGCCTGGGCCAAGGACAGCACAACTACTGGATCTGTCTGTGTGCCTATGTCCACCAGCCTGGCCATTACCTTGGGCTCACATCTACCCAGGCGCCGGCTCGCCTCCTCCTGGAACACACAGAGAAACACATGCACAGGGAGTCAGCATTTCAAGGAAGCCATAAACAAATGGATATCTCAAGATGATAAGCAAGACCAGTTTGCTCTGACTAGTTTTAGTGCATAAAACTATGAACTTATGAACAGAAAAGGCTAAAAACTGCCTATATCAGTCAATACAGCAAATCATCTACAATCTAAACAGTTATAAAGGTTAAAAAGTTATGAATATAATTTGGCAACAGCTCAGCTACAGTGCACTGTGGCCAATGAGAACATGTCCTTCATTTAAAAGTGAGGCCATAAGGAGAAAAAGGTGTCAGGCTCATCATCCAATCACTCTTTCTTTTCTTTTTTGGAGCCAGTTGTAGAGTGAAAGAAGTGGAGATGTCGATTTTAAAGAGCCATTTATTGCATCACCAGAAAGGATGCACAAAAAACAGACACCCCCCCCCCCCACAGAGAAGGACCTATTCCCAAATCAATCTTTTTGAGTACAAGTAGTCAGCCTGAATGAAGACTGTCCAAAAGCAAACCTTTAGATCTGGGGACTGAAACACAGGAACTATGTACAACCGCATCCTAATCCAGCGTGCTAACCATGTATGGCTTTTGTGTGTGTGTGTGTGTGTGTGTGTGTGTGTGTGTGTGTGTGTGTGTGTGTGTGTGTGTGTGTGTGTGTGTGTGTGTGTGTGTGTGTGTGTGTGTGTGTGTGTGTGTGTGTGTGTGTGTGTGTGTGTGTGTGTGTGTGTGTGTGTGTGTGTGTGTGTGTGTGTGTGTGTGTGTGTTGAGGGTGGGATTAGATGGCCTACTGATCTCCACACAAACACACACATTCAAGGGCAAGAGAGGAAAAAAGGAAAGAAAACTGAGCAAGATTAAGAAATGAGAAAAAAAAAGAGAGAATGAGAGTAGAGAGAGAGAGAGAGAGAGAGAGAGACATAGAGACAGAGAGAGAGAGACAGGGAGAGCAAGAGAGAGAGAGAGAGAGAGAGAGAGAGTGACAGGGAGAGCAAGAGAGAGAGAGAGAGAGAGACAGGGAGAGCAAGAGAGAGAGAGAGAGAGAGAGAGAGAGAGAGAGAGAGAGAGAGAGAGAGAGAGAGAGCTTGGAGCAGGGGAGAGTCTAGAGGAGGGGAGGGGGCAGAGGAAAAAAAGAAAAAAGAGAAAATGAAAGGTAGAGGGAGAGTGAAGGAGAGATAAGGAGAAAGGGGGGCAGGAGGGGAGAGAAGGAGGAAGGCTGAGGGAGAGGAGACACTGGAGAGGAAGGGAAGGAGGGGAGGGCTGAGTGAAAGAGTGAGAGGGTGAGTGTGAGGCAGCAGGCAAAAGAGAGCAAGAGGAAGAAAGAGAAAGAAAGATATGTAGAGACAGAGGGAAGGAAGGAGGGGAGGGGGGAGAGGCAGTGAGCAACCAGGAGACAGAAGGAGAAAAGAAAATGCCAAAATGAAAGCCAGACAGACTGAAAGATAAAAAAAAAATATAAGGTGAAGTGAAACAGACAAAAGCGAAAGAACAACAACAACAAGGAAGAGTTCAACAGGAAGGCTCGAATGAGGAAGGTGATAATGAGTGAGGAGGAAATTCTTGATTTGAGAAAAATACAACTGCAACTTTACTAAACAAAGAAAATCTAGAAAGAAGGCAGACTGTCAGCTCCAGTGCTGTCAAACCCATGTTGCCCACCACCTCAGCAAACTAAACATGCTAATGTGAGAGAGTCAGTGAACTCACCACGCTCCTCCTGCTGTGAGGTTTCAGGTGCTTTAAGGATCTCATTCTTCAGCTCCAGTGTTGAGTGAGAATAGGCTATGTTCGCCTCCTATTTATATGTGAGGGATGAGAGGAGGCGGGGCTAGCATTACCCTCCTCCTCCTCCTCCTCCTTCTCCTGCTTCTTCTTCAGCACAGTTTTGGTTGTGACTCTAATAACACCAGCACAAACACAGAGCAGACGCAAACAAACTAAATGCTCTTCCGACAAATGAGCATGTGGCCGGTGGGTTTAAGAACAAACACACAGCTCATCAGCTCATATATCACAAAGCTCCTTGATAGTCTGGTGATGAATGGGCCAAGTCACCTCAAAGTCACAACACACACACATACACACACACACACCAACATCAAAAATAAAATAAAAAATCAACATATCAGTCTGAAATTATGGATCCACCAGGCTGCCTCCCATCTCTCTCACCCTCCCTTCTTCCGTCTCTTGGTCATTCTTCGTCTTTGTTTCTGCCTCTCCCTGTCTGTCTCTCTTCCTGTATCTCCTCCTCAGCCCTCTGCTGTGTTTTCATCCTGCACTTTCCCCCTGTATCTCTCCCCTCTCTCATTTATCAAGTGAGGTTTATGAGTAAGGAAAAGTGGTGGAAGATTGTTTCGTGCACAGACTTTCATGCAATGGATGCAAGTGTGTGACAGGAGAGGAGAGGAGAGGAGAGGAGAGGAGAGGAGAGGAGAGGAGAGGAGAGGAGAGGAGAGGAGAGGAGAGGAGAGGAGAGGAGAGGAGAGGAGAGGAGAGGAGAGGAGGAAGAAGAGGGAGAGAGACAGAGAGAGAAAGAGAAGAGGAAGAGGAAGAGAAAAAAATGATGGAAGGTGTCTGACAAGGAGATGAGCAAATGGAAGAGAGAGAGGGAGGGAGGGAGAGAGAGAGAGAGAGAGAGAGAGAGAGAGAGAGAGAGAGAGAGAGAGAGAGAGAGAGAGAGAGAAAGGAAAGAATAGTCAAGAAAAAGAGAGGGGAGGGGAGAGACAGAAAGAGAGAGACAGAGGGGGATGGGAGCAGAATGCGGTAAAAGAATAAAAACAAATGGATGATGGATACGGAGACCAAAACAGACAAAACGAGACTTAAACAAGAGTATCCTTCTGCCCTTAATGATGCATCAAACAGTCCCAGGAATCCTTCTCTCCTTTGCCTCAATCACACGGAGCTGCTGGTTGACACCTCAGAAAAAAACGGAGGTTCCAGTGTGAGGAACTTTCATCTCGCAACTCCAGAAATTAGGGACCTGTGGTGAGATCAGATCATCAGATCACCGTGGAGCTGTAAGACGTTGCTAACAGTGGCCTCAGAGTCCACAAAGGTCAGGCTTACCCTGCAGGGGAGATGACTGAGAAGCTGAAATGCCCACTGAACAAGACAAAACCTGCATTAATGTCGTAGAAGCAAATATTCACATTTTCTAATCAATTTTTATCATTTATGATTTTTGTCAATCAACTGATCAATTTTCCAACAATTTTGTTACAGCTCTAAAATGAACAACCAAAAGCCTTAATTTCTTTGGCAGCGATTTACTAACACTACATTAGTCAATGGATAGTCAATGTTGTATGATTAGTCCTTGAAAACAAGAACAATATAATCACTACAAGTTTGATTCACTCAGTAAAACATTTATCAGCTTTGCTCGGTCAAAGTCAGCGCTAAAACCACGAGTCGATTAACTGATTAGTCCGTTTAACAGAATATTAATCTGCAACTAATCTCAAATCAAAGTGTTCCTCCTTCAAGGTTTTTCAATCCTCTACAGTCAACTGAATATCTTCTGGTTTGGGGCTAAATAAATAATCTTTGGTGATGGTTAGACACAGTCCAGCATTTCCAGTATTTTTTATTCTTTCACCCTGTATTTAGGTGGACGGTGCATGTAAAATGTTGTATTATAAAGTATTATCAGTGTATTTGTGTTCATGTGTGCAGCTGCAGTGTTGATGGGCAGAGTGTGGATTCAATTTGAAGCGTGCCTCGATGCTATTATTCATGTTCTGCCATCATAAAATCACTGCTTTTCAATGATACGTTAATGCTTATTGTGATAGTTGCTTCTATGTCATAATAACTAAGTAATATTTCTGTCCAAGTCTTAATTAATATTTAAGGAGTTGGGGTGTCTGGTCTCTACTTTCAGCCTTACTAATTTCCATGTTTTTATCTTAAAACTTAAACTTTCCACAAATATTTGAAGTTCTCTGGGATCATGCTTTAACCCACCTCCTGTCGATCATAACGCAGGGCAGGCACAAAGCAATACAAGATGCTTCCACTGAATAGAGTCGGTCAGTCAAATTTTGCTTTATTTTCTTTAGCATAGTTCACCTTTAAACACAACTGCCAGTTATGTTAAATGGTTTAACTTTTGCTTTACAAACGCAAATACTTCTTTCTTCAAACTGCCGACATCACAGAGATACATTTTTCCATTGACAAGACACTAAATCGATGATTTTCCAATGCAGCAGCACAACATGCCAAAGGGTGACTTATATTTCAACAAGGAGAACTCCTGCTCTCCTGGCTCCTGTTCACAATCTAACTGTTTAAAATGTCTTGAGTGAGCTGGTCAGAGGCAGGCAGCCTTACTTACCCAAAATGAATGAGACAAATTGGGTTGCCAAATAAACTTCACAGTACATGGACACAACAGAAGAGGCCTCACAAATCGCATCTGCCAGCTCAAGCCTCTTTTCTAGCTCCATGGTCAAGAACAAAAGTGATTTTTTAATTTTTTTTCCCTGTTTAACAACAGTTTCCGAAAGATAAAATAAAACGGGAGCGGAAGGTAAAAACTGACCAAACGTAGGTTCTTGACATATATTTTGTTGCCAGCTGTAAACTGTCGCCCGTCTCTGCATCCAGACTACATCTGGATGAAAGACACAAAGGTGGAACAGAGCCTGACATGGCCTAGATGAAGCTGTCTGTCTTTGATCTACGGAGGCTGTCACAGAGCCTCTGAAGGGCATTTTGGTCAAAGCAATGTTTGCTGGTAGCGATGTTAGCGCCGCATTCCTGCTCTATAACTGTGACTCCATAAATTATGATTTAAAGTAAAGCAGCCGGCATTATTTTTCAGGTTGTAAGTATGTCTGTCCCATTCTCTTGAATCTCAGGAAGGCCATGAGGGAATTTCTTCCAATTCGGCCAAAACGTTGACTTGGACTCCAGAAAGAACTGATTAGACTTAAGTGGTTAAAGGTCAAAGGTCACTGTTTTCTCACACAACGTTTGTGGCCATAACTCAATAATTGATGCTAATTATGACCAAATGTAACACAAAAGTCTAATAGAATAAAATAATGAAGTGATGATGTTTCATATTGAAAAGGTCAAAGGTCAACCATACTGTGACATCATTATGTTCTGCCAAAAACACTTGATCAGACACTAAATTGGTGACACTAATCTTGAAACTGTGGTGACTGTAAATATCTTCTGTTCTGTCTGGTTCAACATACGTGTGAAGAATTTGTAGCTTCTTTGCAGCATCCAAATTTTAAGCATCGTCTACTGTCATGGCAACAACTCTGTGTTTTATCAGAACCACCTTGATTGGCCAAATTCCTTGAAAGTCTTCACGACATTTATTATCACAGTCTGGACAGACATGGATGTAAACTGCAACTTGACTGGTTGGCGGAGGCAAACAACCACACAGTAGTAATCCCAGTGACAGCATAAGGCAACTCCTCTTCATAATATTTGGGTAAATATAAAGGATTAGTCAACTAATCAGTCAGTGAACAGAAAATTAAGCTTCTTAAATGTGAGGATTTGCTGTTTTATGTCTTTGTAATTATATTTTAGATTGTTGGTCAGACAAAATATGATATTAGCAGACATGAAGTTGGACTCAGGGAAAGTCTGAGGAACATTACACAGAATAAACGATTAATTCAATCTATCTACAACGAAAATGATTGTTAGTCGCGGTCCTGATTTGTAAACAGAATCATTCAGACAACAACGGCAGCAACAATGGTTGATTTTTTTAACCTCAGGATTTTTTTGGGTACATCACACTTACAGAAAACAGTCAGCTGTCAAAACTTTTCTGCCAGATTTGTAAATTAATATTTTGTTTATTCTTTCATCAGACAGTTTATGAGTTGAATCATTATTGGAATAATTTCAGAGTCAACGGTCTTGTACGGCTGCCTGAGTTCAGTTTTCTGTATTCACATCTCAATTTTGTTCTTTAACTGATATATTCAGTTTTAATATAAAAACTCGAGACTCAGCCAAATTATTGTGACAATCCCATTAAATTATATTTCATATTGCTATGGAGACGAAGACAGTGAAAAAATTAAAATAAAAAAAGAAAGGAACTCATCACTGACGCAGCTCTAAACCAAAGTGTCATCATGGTTGCTGAATTCAGCCAAAAGAGAATCAAAAAGAAAAGTGAACTGATTTAAACGATGGATTGTAAAGTCTCGGAGGAATAATCTTTTCCTCGAACCTGCTATCAACAGTGCATGTGACATACTTTTAAGCTTGGATTTGGATGTTCCTTACTGAAATGCACCTTGGGAATTGGAGTTAATTTATGCATACAGGCTTGTACTTTAAGCTTTCAGTCAAAGAACCACATGTTGGTTTTTTTTCAGGGGGCGTTTCATCTCAACTCTGAGGAATGTTTTTTTTATGGAGAAAAATAACTTTTAAATCTGGAATCAGGAGTGGGCTGAAATAGCTCCTAATGCTTTGCAGCTCCATAATATTGAAAACCATTTAAACCATACTCAGTCCAACAGCAAAACTTTAACATGAAGTAAAACCTCAGTGAACGATTCCTGGTTGCAGCTTCCAGCTGTGCAGAGGGAGCTGATGAGGCCATCCTGTGTGTGAAGCTGAGAGGTGAGGCAGGCACCTGGTCCATCTAGTCTACGTTCCCCCGAGGATGAGGACTGTCATTTGTGGGTTTTTCTTGTAGCCCTTCAATGTTGGCCACCAGTTGAACGTAAGCAAACAGAGGCAACCACCATGTTGGGGTAAACCTCTTCGGTCTGGGCCACATTATTACATTTGGGTTAATGTGAACAATATGAGTCCAGCAAAAGGCTCCCTAGATGGACGGGTTAAATACGAAGCATGTATAAAATGATTGGGGAGGGAAGCTTTGTGTTCAAGACAGCTTTAATTCTTGAAATATCTAATGGTTTGTTGTTTTTTTTATTCTGGGATGGAAACCTGTTTTCAAAAAAAGAAAAAGTTTGTATCATAAATGTCATGGAGAAGTGAGGTAAACAACAAGATAGAGAGAACATGGAGGAAAGAGAGAGAGAAAGAGAGGGAAATGGCAGAGGACAAAATGGGGGCGTAATAGAGGAAGCAGAGAGAGAGAGCGAGAGAGAGAGAGAGAACAGATGATTGCATGGAATGAAAGAGGGATTGAAGGGGAGGGAGGGGAGGAGATAAAGAGAACAGCCAGGGAGGGGGAGCGAGTGAGGGAGTGAGTGAGTGAGAGAGTGAGTGAGAGAGAGAGAGAGAGAGAATGAAATGGTGGAGTGAGAGAGGGAGGGAGGAAATGAGAGGCAGCAGTGGGGGATGGGAGGATGTAGAGGGAGAGCAAGAGAAGCAAGGGAGAGAGAGAGAGAGAGAGAGAGAGAGAGGGGGAGGGAGGGAGGGAGGGAGGGGCAGTGTGCAACTGTGAGAGAGGAAGAGAGAAAGAAAGAGAGAGAGAGAGAGAGAGAGAGAGAGAGAGAGAGAGAGAGAGAGAGAGAGAGAGAGGCAAATAGGAGAGGGAGGGGTAAAGCGTGATGGAAACCAAGAGCTAGAGAGAAAAAAAAAAAAGAGAGAGAGAGAGACACATGGAGGGAGGGAGAGTGAAAGAGGGAGAGAGGAGAGAGAGGAGGAAAGAGGAACAGAAAGAGGGGGAGGGGAAGAGAGCTTGAGAGAGAAAAACAGAAAGAGGTAGAAAAAAAATGGGGAGCAAGTGAGAGAGAAAGAGAGCATGAAAACCTATCTCGCTCTATTTTCTATTTCTACAAACATGGCTGCAGCAAAAGAGGAAGAAAAAGAAGAACGGTATTGTTGGGTTTCACAAGTCCACACACACACACACACACACACACACACACACACACACACACACACACACACACACACACACACACACACACACACACACACACACACACACACACACACACACACACACACACACACACACATTATAATATACAAGCATCAATTCTAATCACCCATGTTAAGCATCATAGGGTAAAAACAGTATAACTGTGATGTGGCTTTACTTAAAGGCCCCGCTCTCTTATTCTTCTCAGCTGCTGAGGGCCTCAACAGTTGATATATATCGTCTGATTTGACGTTATCACAGACAGATCGGTGTTGGTGTACTGCAGGGGTTCTCCAAGCCCGGCATGGTTTCAGTGAGTTACGAATGGGCTCAAAGTTGAGCCCTGCTTGTTTTTTATAGCCGATATTTCTTCAGACTTTGAGAAATTGGCACCACTGGCAATGAGCTAAATTAGCTATTATCAGCTCCCTTTTCCAATGCACCCACGGGAGCACACATAACTATCACTGGACCACTTTGATACTGAAGAAAACTTAGAAACGCGATGATTCTCAGGCAAGCCCTTGAGTTGAGATAATGATATCACCAGAAGGTGTAGGTCCCATTAAAACAAAAAAAATGTGTGTGTCATGTCTGATGTGAGTGAGTTATGACTCCATGAAGGAGCACTAATCTACACATGACATTGTTTGTTCACCAGAGAGCGCTGACAAGTTTAGTCCGCTAATGTAAAATGACTTGCTCAGTTTAGTGGCACAGTATAAATGCAAATGATACACTGATCCCATACACTGTATTTTTTTGATTTGATACACTTTATCATCATTACTATCATTAGTATCAGCATTAACACTGACCTTTTTAAGCAGATTGTGTATTGGCAAGATGCAACTGATAGACAATAAGTTTCTTTCTCAATCTAATCATAAAATCAAGTGTTTCCTCTATTAGTTATCTTCATTCAGTCACTGCAGGACATCAGCTATTTCCTTTATTGCCACAGCAGTCACTGGCCTCATGCTAATTTAAGGACAAATTTATTCCTTTGGGTTACAAACTTTTAGGAATTTGGAAGAAAGGCAGCACCGGTATCTAATCAGGACAGTGTATCCAGCAGAGAACCTGAGCTGAGGTGTCAATATTTGTCAAAAATGTTTGGTATAAAGGTCTGATAACACAGATTTGTGTTTTCTATGTTTGTAATTTTAAAGAGTAACAAGTGCGATACGTGCCCACATTTTAATTTTAGGTGATATTAATGCATTTGGAAAGCAAACAGAAATATTTTGTCCTCCAATGTCTACATAGGACACAGAGAGGGCAGGGGAATGTATCTTTGGAGTAGAAAGGGTCTGGATTAGTCATTTGGGTGCACAAAGAGAAGGACTGGGCCTTTTTTGGTTAAGCTATGCCTTAAAGCAAATGTTCCAACACAACCACTATTGTACTGTGTCAGCAGCTCTGCTATATTTCTTAGCGATCCCCAAAAGTGTGGACCTAATGTAGTGACATCTTTTTACTGATGCGAGTTCGTCCACATTAACTTTCTGTGGCGGTACATGTGTGTATTAACTGTGAGAATTGCAGCAGCTCTGTAAACACATGGTAAGAGTGCGACCATGAACAACAGCATAGGGAGATGCTGCGACCTTCATAGTGCACTCAACCCAACTGAAAACTTGGGATATTTCTAACCAGCGTAGAGAGAAAGTATCTTTCAGCAGAGTGGTCTTCCTCCCTCATAGCAAACTGGAAAATATATAAGTGAAGGAGCATTGAAGCTGTTCAATACAAGCAACTCTCAATCTAATCATTAATATTATAGGAACACACGAGCAGCCAACATCAGCAGCAGCTCTGGCACAGAAACAGCCAATCCGCGTCCATTTTCGAATGGCAGAATCGAAGCGGAGAGCGTCAAGGTTAAATTTTATTGACATGGAGTTCAGTGACCCCCAAAACCTCCTGGATTAAAGGAAAAAGCTGAAAGGTTTAAGTGCTTTGAATTTTGGTTTGTATCTGAACCCCTCACTGCTGTGCCTCGATGTACAGTGTATACCTTCGAAGCTTACAGCAGGTCTAAACAGCAGCTTTAAGGTAACCTACTTGCACCGCTTGAGGCAAGTATACAGTATAATATATTTATGAAGAGCAGTTCTTTGGGAATAAAGTCCCAAATTCCTAAACACATTGTATGTTAGTTGTTCCTGATAACTTTTCCTTTTTCTCCACGTAAATGTGAGTTCCCACACTGCCCTAGATAATGACCAACCTGTCAGACGATTCGGTTTTATTTTCATGTTTACGAGGTCATTACGCGCTCCCACATTACTCTTTATAACACAAGGGTGAAGCATGGCTGGAGTAAAGTCCCTTACTACAATAAAATCTCAAATAATGCAGCTTTCAGAATAACTTTGAGTGGAAATATGAGAAAAGAAACATTTTCGAGTCTCAATAAACGTCAGCTCTACTGCTCTGCTAAATGCTGCTGTGGGCCAACCATTTTGTTCCAGCGCTTTGTAGCTGTAACAGTTCCAAACTACATCACTCCTTTCTCCTCCTTTCTCTCATCACTCTTTCCTCATGTTTCCATGGATACACCTCCCCCTCCTCTTTTTTCCCCTCTCTCTGCCTTTCCCCACTTTTCCATCACTTCCTTCTTATCTTTTCTCTTCCAGTACCATCCCTACCTCTCCTCATTTACGGTTTCTCCCAAATCAATTTCCCCACTACAGATCTACTAAAGAACATAATGCTATTTCTAAAGAAAAATAAACAACAGGATACATGGTCTGCTAGTATATTGATCCCTGGAGATGTGCAGCTACACAACAGCGCCCTCAGAGGTGAGACTGCGATAGAGTGACTTGCTCAAGGACACGTCAGCAGTTTTTTCTTTAAATATGGAAATTTTCTTTAAATATGGAAACTCAAACGTATTTTCTCCTACATTGGATTTCTTTATTGTGTTATTATCATTGTTATGTCCAACATCAAGTTTATCTGTTTTACCTACAGTCAGCAATACCTGGCTGAGACAACGTTCATAAGTGTAAAGATATACAGTACTGTGCAAAAGTTTATACACAAGAATAATCCAATAAACAGGTTTTATTTGTCAGTTAACTTCATACAAAGTACAGCAAACAGATAAAACTGAATCAAATCACTGTTTTTGTGTGCGCTTGTAAGACATCAGTAATTCTCCTCCAGGAGGTGAACTTGTTGTTCACAGGTTTTCACGGGAATTGGCAGGTAGGTTGTTCCGAGGATCTTGAAGATCTTGCCACAGTTCTGTGGTCTCAGCTGCTTCTGTCTCGACATGTAATCCCAGACTGACACCATCGTGTTGATATCAGGCCTCTGTGGAGACCAGACCATCTGTTGCAGCAGTACACGTTCTTCTTGTTGCTGGAGATTGATCTGTAGGACTCTTGCTGTATGTTTTGGGGTCAATGTCACACAGCAGAGTGAATTTCAGGCAGATAACACGTCTCCCTGATGATACTGGGTGATGGAGAAATATTCAAAGTGCCTAAAATATTTGCACAATACTGCATATCCGAGGCTTTTTTACGTGACGCTAAATAATCAATTAGACCGGAGGCTTTCAAAGTGTGAGGCGCCCCAGGGAGCAGCAGGAGAGTTTAGTCTTTAGCATACAATTAATACGATTGGCATCAAAATTCATACTTTTTCTCTGAGTCACTCCTCAGTCAAATCTGACCAAGATGACATGATATACATAACTTTAGATTGAGTTTGACATTAGTTATGCTGTCCATCACAAACAAATGTCCTTAACTCTGTTTATATATTATATAACTTCACAACTTGACTAAAAATTCACACATTTTACATTTTTGTCAGTATGAAAGTAATCCAGTGAGAGTTGTCAGCACATGAGAGGGTACTTTTTAAACACAAACTGCTCAGAGTTGATTCAACATACTTGCCAATTTGTCAAAAATGTGAGTAAATACAGACTGAAACAAAAAAAAAGTCAGCTCAAGCTGTGTCCCAACTCCACCAAAATGTTATAATTCCTGTTTACATATCCAATGGCATTATAGGGACTGTAGGACTGAGCTGATAGAAACACCTTAGATGGAGTTTTTGCCACACATTCACAGAATATTATTAATATAATTGATCTAATATCTAATTTATTTACATCAACTTGCTGCATGCACACTGTATGTATAATAATAATAAAAAATAATAATAAATGCAAATATTTGCACTGTTACCCAATTGCACAACTGATTCTCAGCATCTTCAACACAAACAATGACAGAATCAACATGTCTGTATCCACCGAGGCAAATTGTGAAATCGTAAAAATTCTGAACAAACAGGTAGTTTAAAGGCATTCACGATACAATTATATTTATGTAGATTCTCATTCATTTTCAAGGAAAGTTTTCACCTCTGAATAATCTTCTCTCCCCACAGAACTAAACCCAGCAGCCCTCACATTCTCTGAAATCTGAAAAAAAAAATACAAAAATACAAAAAAAAACCAAAAAACTGTCTCACTCATTCACAGCCTCAGTGTAAACCAGTTATCAGCACTAATGGCTGAGCAGCATACCGTGTCAATCAAACAAACGCTGTAAAATGGCTGCACCGTTTCCAACTCTCGAGAGGCCAACGAGAACACCTACCATTCGCAGAGGTGTGGCAAAGCTAACCTGCATTACCACCGATAAAACTACCGAGTTAATTAGCGCCGTTTCACTGAGCCGAGCACTGCACGGGGTGTCATGACTAAACTGAACGACATGCAGACGCGGGGACGGTGTGAAAGGACGAGACAGCGGGAAACGGAGACGCTTGCACACAACGCATGCACCCAAACACACACGCGCACATGCACACACACACACACACACACACACACACACACACACACACACACACACACACACACACACACACACACACACACACACACACACACACACACACACACACACACTCAGCTAAAATGATATTGAAGAGGGCATGAACCAGGCCACTGCTCTGCACTGGCTAACACTCAGGATGCAACCAGAATGAAAAACAAAAGAGAACAAAAAAAAAATAAAATAAAAGGGGGAGGGAAGAATATGAGCAGCCTAAACACAAAGTGACTTTTTAGAACCTGATTTCAGCTGTAAAATAATTAACGGATGGTATAATAGCATGTTGCGTTAAACTGCAGAGAAATAAGTTCAACGCCGCTCGTCTTTCTCGCGCAGAGGATTTGGCAGGATCGGGGCGCACTGACAGGCCCGAACCGACTCACCAGACAAGTAGTAGCAACTTCACACAGCAAAAGCTGGCACGGGCAGCATTTAACCACACCAGCAGCGAGACCAAAACTGACAGGCATGACTCGCACCTAATAAGCATTACATACTGGAGCTGTCTATTAAAAACTCCTTCTGGGTGCACTCCACGAAGCAGGCCAGAGCTTCATGCAAAAAATATTCTGCATTTAAATGGTCAATTTATAGCAGTGATTTTCAAGTCCGGACTTATTTATCAGCAGAGAACAGACGCCGTTATTCCCGCCTGCTGTCTGGATTGTAACAGAGAGGAAACACAACTTCATTTCAAGCGTAGAAATAGCAAAACCAAAAGCTATATCCATGCAGCTTCGAGCTAATGCCAATATGCTAACATTTGCTAATTGGTGCTAAATACAAAGTCCAGCAGAAGCTTTTTTTTTTATCTGGCTTTTAGTCATAAAGTAAAGCATTGAAGAACATGTAAATTTGACTTGACCACAGTGCTTGATGAGAAGTTAAAGGATCACCAAAGTCACCAAAGTCACATCATCTTAAATTGATTGAAGATGAATGTGTGTAACAAATTTGATCATAATCCATCTGATATTTGTAAAGATGTTCCACTCAAAGACCCGAGTGCCATCATCACAGTGGCGCTGGAAGAAGAGTTGGTTGATTACCATAATGAGGATTCAACTTTCAAAGACCATGAATGTCTGCAAAATATCTCCTGGCAATCCACCCACTACTTATTGAGATATATCAAGCTGAATCGGATATATATATATATATATATATATATATAAAGGGACGTTGTCTCCGGGTCTAAAAAGTAAAGGCAATGCAGAAGTGCAATACCCCTGAGGGCTACCAGGGGCTGGCTCAAAACACATCTAATAGACTACCATTTAAAAAGCATCAACTACTCTCCTGCAATAAAAAGTCAATAAATCTTTTCCAAAAGTAATTATGGTTTAATTTTGCTAAATTTAATGTGCTGGGGGCCCTTCTAAAAATACGTCCATAATTAATTAGATATCAGGCCTAAAAAAAAGGGATGTTTGGGGGCAAGCCTAGTTTGATTGACAGGCCTGGGGTGCACTTAGGTTGCTGAGATAAGTGGGCAGGCATAATGTTCTCGGGTTCTCACTTAGATCCACACCTCGTTCCTCTCAAACTCGTCCAAATATGGTCACTTCTGGCTCCAAAAAAACACCCAAGATGGCAACGGCAAAAATGCCAGACTCAAGACAATTTACAAACCAGCGCATGCCACCAGTACGATGAAAAGATCCTCGCTAGCACAGATGAGTCGGAAGGTTAAACCCAGACAGCATTTTGTCTGTTGTCTTTAAAAACCACCATCTATTTCTCACGAGCAATCAAACTGTGTAACGAGGTTCCTGGTGATAATAACAGCTGACTAAATGTTTTTTTTGTCCCGGCTCATAATCACAGTAACACCCACCGATAAAACAATCAAATTAATGCACTGGCTGTTGAAGCATTCGGACACAAGCGTGTCAAAACTGCGACCAAATAGTTATACAATGCAAAACAGCACATTAATAATGAAGCCATTCAGCGTAAACTGTCAGCTTGCTTCAGGAAAGCAGTTAAGCCAAATTTGGTTAACGATTCAACCCTGCAATGCTTTTTTGTTTTTCCAGAAGGTTGGACTATTGTGCCTACACACTGCACTCATACAACACACACAAACAAACCGGCAATGCACAGTGGAGGTCGTTCAGCGTAGCCGTAACCAACAGGCCCCACACATTAGGCTTTTGTGCTTTGAGAAACATCAGCCTCTTTTTTTTTTTCTTTTTTTTTTCTTTTTAACCCTGCCTGCAGCACAGCCGAGCGCCGCAATGTGCTGACACCATCATCAGCTATTCTAAACCTTTTACCACAGCTATATGCTCACATCCTGATAAAGAACAGATGGAGGAAATAAAGAGAACCTAATTTCCATTTATCTTCATTTACCTTCATTTACAGGAGACGAGTCTGATTTTCGGTGTCTGTTAAGATGATTAGTTCACTGTTTTTTTTTTTTAGAATTATTTGGGATCGCTCGCCGTTTGGCTCTGATGGACTTGTTTCAACACAGTCACCCTGCTGCTGATGATCCATGAACGAATGGCTTATGATCCCCTGAGGAGCATACAGATTGTAGCAGCAGCAGCGTAATAACACATTATTGATCCAAACCTGGGGAAATTCATTTATCACCGGGTAACTCAAACCGGCCAAGAAATAATAAAAAAAACTGCACAGTTAAAAGTTGGAGGCATAATTTCTGCAGACAGAATCAGAGCCCCAAATGTCGATCTTGATGATATTTAGGTACACTATTAATAAATCAAGTTATGGGATTGAAATATTATTCCACCATTACCAAGCAATCATTCTATGCTACAAACAAAATAGTCTGGCCCACATACCAATACACTACGGCTGCATTATTTATCTCTGAGCACAACACATGAAAATAACAAGGAAGAGCAGAATAAATACACCATTAATACAAGGTTGACACAAAAGACAACAAATACGGCAGTGAGCTGGGAGACAGCGAGTTTGCAAAGAAAACTAATATTTGGCTGAGATGCCTCCCAGCGAAAACCAGACGGGAGAAGTTATCATCAAACAGTGGAAGTCAAAGAGCTTCAAAACTGCATGCAGGGAGGCAGAGCACTGCAATCGATGTGGCCATGACTGATCATCCATCTATCGCAGCTGCTTGACAGTTAGGGGGGGAAAAAGTACACACAGAGCCAATAGACACACCTTTTGAAAGACAAAGGTGGAGTTGGATTTCACAGTCAGAAAACACCAGGCGGACATCACTGAAACACTCTGGACACAAGAAAGTAAAGCCAAAATTGACCAAGAGCTGCTATGAAATAGGATCTGCTGGCAAACAAAAACACTAAAACTCAAAAAGGGTGAGGTGACACCCTGCGCTCCTTTGGGCACTGAGATGATCAAGTCATTTAAGTCAGAGCATCATTTCAGGACGCACTTCAACTCAAATTGACATCAGAAATGGGTCACTTTCAAAAATGCAGACAGTAAGTTCTGCAGCGTGAATCAAGATCTGCACAGCAGTGATACCTTGGTGAACACTGCTGAGTTATTTGAATATTTCCATCTAAATGACCATCAATCACCTGACCGGTAAGGCCACAAGGGGAGGATGTCTTTTTAATTACCGCCAGCTCCTGAAGTGCACCGACACTGAACTGCATCAGAGCTCATCTATAGGCCCCGGGGCTGCCAACTGGTATGCACAGTATGCAGCTGCCTTGCTGCATGCGGTGCACCGTCCTCATTACATGATTAGACACTGCATGGCAGGTATGCGAGGGGTCAGCAGCGTGATTACTCGCTCTGGCTTTGCATTTCATTACATAAAAATGGCACTGGGACCGTCCAAAATGAGAGCGCATATGCAGACTTAAGACAGCCATCCAGGACCTTCACATCCCTTGACAAGGAAGTGTGAGATGCACTGCCCTCATTAGTGCAGTGGTGGATACCTGTGTGGCCTATCAATGATCTCTGACAGCCCTGAGAGGAGTCAGCCAGCTGGCGGTAGGCTGCCGGTGTTCCTCCACAGCAGCCCGGGCTACAGGTTCTCTGCTGCAGTGCATTTTCCCGGTGCTTTGCGGTGCGGAAATATCCCCTCTGCGCAAGGCTGTCACCAAAATGTGGCCTCGACTGTACCGTACATACACTAGAGCTGACAGAGACCAGACGCCGGGACTGTACACACAGTAGCCTGCTCAAAATACACCATCATCGTCCCTCCTAAAAACAAGCGGAAAAAAACAAACTTGCGGTATCTTTAAAAAGAAAGACCCGGCAACTTAAGAGCAAAAACTTTGTTCAAGACGGGCCTACCCAAGACATCTTGGCCTCCCGTGCCTTGGCATCAAGGGGTGGGTTATGTGTATGTGCAGGGTATAGATGGGCTAATGTGGCCTGGTGTCGCCCCTACTCCTTTATGCGTCTCTTTCCCCAATTCTCTCCATCCCCCTCTCGACGCCATCTGTTTGTGGCATGAGAGAATGTGGAAGTAAAAAAAAAAAAAAAGAAAAGAAAAGACGACATTTTGACTGTAGTTGCTGACCTACATCGCGCATTTTGGTTTCGGCACAGCGTTAAAAGCCACACCGAAACACAGCCTTGCACAGCGCACGGCCGGTAAAATCGGCACACATAACGCATACATTTTCTCGCTTGCTCGGGAGGAATGTAATAAGTTACGGTTGAAACACTCCTCCTCCGCCTCGCCGGGCCGGACAAGTCAACCCTCCAGCACCACAGACATTTATAATATGCATTAGCTCCAAAGGAAGAGAAACGTAAACGCACAACTCACCTGATTCCAAAATCGGTTTATGGTGGCGACGTGGCTGTGGTTAATTTTAATATGGGAAAAACAGTTACAACGGTGGGTCCCCGTTGTGTGTAGCAGGAAGGAGGGAAGGGAAGGGACGAGGGGCTGACGTGAATGAATAAACAACTGAGCTCCTCCTCAACGCCACAAGTAAAAGCGGAATGTGGCTGACTTTAGTGGAAATAACCACCACACATTAAACATCATCTTTATGTAGCCTGTATCCCATAATACTGGTGTTTGTAACTGCCTTTACAACATTAAATGTCGACTGTTATGGGTAAGAAACGTAAAGTTCCTCATTCAAAAAAACAACCACATTTTTGAATAATCCATATTACCATTATATTATTGTGCTTTTTTTTTTTTTTTTTTACATTTTAATACTATTTAACAATACCTTATTTATAATATTTATTTGACTGTAAAACATAATTTGTATGACATGAATAAAATCCACTAGGGGGCACTGTGTCTGCACCTCAACGTCAGTAGTCAATCTGCCATGATGGACAAAATCCAGAAAGATCCCCTCCAGACAGTTACAGATGTACAGAAATTATAGAAAGTATACTAGGCTAAGTAAGAAAGTATACATTTGATGGACTTCAAACAACTTGAAAATTTCTGAACATATCAATAGTAACATATTTCTGTTTTAAAAGTTACTCTGGATCAACAAGAAGTGAAAAAAAAACAACCCCTTTTCGATGTGTGTTTTATATATTCCTAGAGTCTATGGTTATTGTGTATGTTGCATACTCGACCATGATTGGCTGTCACAAGCTCCGATATACCTAAAACTGAGATTTTTGGTGTTTACAGAGAAACTTTCTTGCCTATGCCTTGTGCACGCAAGAGGACCACAGATGTAACATTAGATTAAAAAAAAAAAAAAAAAAAGTTGTATTGTAATTATAAGAAATCAGGCAATTAACGATTCAGTCAAGAAGCAGGACTTCACACTTGACCTTTACGCTGAACGCCAAAGTCGCGATTCCGTTGAGATCTCGCAGAAACTCGCGACATCGAACGTGACTTCGGAGCAAAATAAACATTTCAACTGTTTGCACTTGTGTCTGCTACATTTTGGGCCCAAAAACCAAGCGAGAGAAAAACTGCGGATTAAGTCACGGCTAAGAAGACTGGATCAGCACGGCTTACGGATTTTGCAAAGGGAGCTGGAGGTGAAACTAAGTTTTATTGTTGGTCTCAAACGGTGGTAGTGCAAGCTGCTGCTACAGAGCTCATATTTAGGTTATTCATTACTGTTAATTGCGTTAATTAACAGGTGGAGGGAGAGTTGAACCTGTGGTCATTTGAAATGTAGAAGTGTTTTTAAAAAAAGAAAAAAGAAAAAAAAGAGAGAAAGTAGAGCCTTAACCATGAAATATAAGTATAATCATTTCGGAACAAGGTACATCTCTGTAATGTGATGAAGACATTTAGGTCCCCACTATGTGAATAACGAGCACACAGAGACACACGGAGACAAATAGCAATATTTCATTGGCATGTAAACCTATCTGAAAGAAAATCTACATGTTTTGACTATTTCGTATGGGAAAATTAGACAGTGAATACCAGATGTACACTTAAAATAGTATTTTATTAAAATAAGTAATTTGGACAATAAACTCCAAATGGTGGGAATGCAAAAAAAAAAAAAAAATTAAATTTCAGATTAAATTAAAAAAGCATCTTGATATACCAACATGCCCCCTCAATCAAATCAAAATAATTCGATTTATTTTTTATAATTGCTACTGATGATATATATTCATAAACCTATGACTTATGAGACCTTATGTCCTGAGAGAAATGCACAACTCTGACACCAGAGGGCGCAAGTACTCTACTAAACTCATTAGACTGAGAACAACATCCAAGTGATTCACGTCTCATATGATTAAAATGCCTTAGTTAATTAATTGCCCTTTATGTGTGAATAACGACACCGATGTTCCTCATTTGAACTCAGAGAAGATCAAGGAGGTTTTCCTGTTACAGCATTAGACTACAGGACATGCAGTGGTGTTGCTCTCCTCTGTTTAAAGGCACTCATTTCTACTACATGGAAGACCGTAATGCTCAATTCATCAAGTCCCTTTGTTGCTGGCGATCAGAAAATGATGAGGTTTTGTGACGTGTGTAGATGTGCACTCAATGCCTTCCTGTCCTGTTGCTCAGTGCTGTCGGTCTACCCAGAAGGCCGTGCAACCTGCGATTATCCGGTGTTATTGACAGAAAATGCTCTTTTCCATAAAGACGCTCCTTCGCCCTTCAGTATTCAGAGGCCCGTCTCCACAGACGCGCTGTGAATTTAAATGTTTGAGGGTCAGTGGTCTCAAAACTTGGGTTAAAACTGTGTCAGCACAGTGAGATGAGTTTGTATTGATTGTTATGTAAAAGATTCAAGGACGCCTTGTCAGAGGAAAAATCGGCCTGTTTTCCCAACGGTAACGAACAGTACAACAGACAATGTGGGGGTGTGTGGAGAGCTTACTGGGATATAAGTCATACTTGTTAGACACTGGCCATCTGAGGTTCTCTCACAGCCTCTTCCTTAGCATATGCCTCTCTGTCAGCTGTTAGATAATAGTACTTAAATAATGGACAGTATGTTAAGTAATATACTCCCTTTTTCCTGGCCAACATATTAATATTCAAGTCAAGTGCTGCTGATTTATCGTGATAAGCTACCGTGATAATTTGAATGCCTGCTTTTTTGCATTGCAGAAATCTGTGCAGCAGAGTCTTTGAAAACGGCTTTAAAATCTTGTACCTGTGGGTGGTTATTTAACAGTGAGGCCTATCTCCTCCTCGCCTACTCTGCCCTGCCTGTCTAGACCGTGATTACCATCTGCTTCATCACTCTGGACGGTCCACTGTGCTCTCTCTCGCTCTCTCGCTCTCTTCCTCTCTCGCACACAAACAGCGACAAACACAATCAGATACAAAAGCAGATTTCTGTCCAACTGATCTGCCAATAAATCCAGTCGTCAATGTGGACTCATCAGTAATCAATAACATTAGAGGCAAATGTCCGTCCTGGGCAGTATTTCCAGACTAATGCAAAAGACGAGTTCAGAGTTTTTGACGGCATTTGTTTCTCTGGATGAGAAACACGTTGCGCAATGATTTTGATCTGAAACAGGCATTTTTTTTTTTTTTAAATGGATAACACATCAGAGAGAATTTGCCATATGCTACTTGTTATGGCCTCAGCTAGCTGAGGCTTGTTTTGTGATCGAGATGAATGTTTTCTTTTAAAACTCCATAAAGAGCCAATGATGATGTCATCTGCAAGACAGTTGTGTAAGAAGTTCATGACAGTGATCATAAAATGGAGTTTGTGAACGAACAAACAGGTGATTCTGATTACAGATGTGTTGGTAATTATTGTACCTCCTTCAATGCACAGCATGTAATTTCTGCTGCTACAAGTCTCAATCCAAACAAAAACAACAGACAGACTTTGGTGACCTTGTGAAGGAGCAAGGGATTATGGGAGTTGTTGTCTTCATTGTGAAATAACCACCACTGCAGGTTAAAATGATTCTTCAGCTCAACAGTTTGCGAGAGCGTCTCTCTCTTACTTTCACTCTCCTGCTGCCTTGCTTGCTCGGTGTGTAATTTGTTTAGTTATTCTTCTGCCTCCTGTATTGGAAATGGTACATGTAATTTTGTTTGCCACGTTGGTGGCAAGGCTCAGTGAATTACAGCTTGGCTTTGCACCATGGACACCCTGTCGTTAGCTGCTGTAGTTAGCCAGCGGGTGTGAGCCAACCAGTCGTAGCAAATACTCTCCAGTGTTGTGTTATTTCTGCACAATTTGTGCAAAAGAATCACGACAACAGGTATTGAACTTGACCACTTACTGAAATGAGCCATATCTCCGATATGCAGGAAAGTTTAAAAACGTCAAGAATTATAAATGGAGTTTAGTGTGTTACACTTTCAGTGTGGGAAGACGAGGATCATGAGCAATATACTCTGGTTGGCTGTGTTTCAGTTCAGTGAGTAAGAGTTGGAGCAGTTGGAGCTCTGGTCAAGATGGGGGTGGGAGGGTGAAGGGCTGGAACCTGTCCCAGCTGACTTTGGGTGAAGGCGGGGCCCACCTTGGTCACGTTGCCAGTCCATCACGGGGCCCTTTAACAGTATTATGTTAACATTGACATAACGTGTGTGCGTATTTTGATGTTATCATTTAGCATAATATGTCTCTACAGACTCTTAAATCTTATTCTGTAATCACCTACAAGGAAATCATTCTCAACAATTAATAGAAATACAATGATTCTTGCTGATTATTTTAGGTTGTGAAGTTAAATTGAATCACCTCAAAGATAATAGTTATCACACATAGTTAATTTCACAAATTACAGATGTTCATAAAAATGTAGGAGCCCAGCGTGATTTATTTGTTACACCAGTGGACTTTAGCTTGGGGCTGCCATGTGTTTGCTATTCAGTCCGGGCAGTGTAGTACTCTGTTTTCCCATTCAATTGACAGTGTGTTTTTATTAGGGTGTAACAGTATTACCTCATTCCTGCTCTGACAGCTCGCTCCAAGCTTTCAGTGCTTTCCAGAGATGTACAGGCAGGGCGTGTTGGGGCAACTGAAGTTCACATGTTCAAATTCAAACCAAATCCCCCGTGAATGCACGAGCTGTTGTGTAAGACCCTCTTTCAAAGAAATAATCTGTGTTGTCATGAAGTATTCAAAACACAGAGCTCTCTTTGGCGTACAGATATGTACGTGGGCTCAGACGAGGATTTAAAATCGACTGCAAATGTTCGAGGCGTATCAGACTGCATATTTTAGCGTGTTTCCACTGTGTTTAATGCTAGAATAAGGTACATCACATTGACTGGGAGGTATTGCACACACATTCCACAAAATTGTAGGAGAAGTATGTGAAGTATGACGGCAGCGTGAATGCCACAGTGAGGTCAGAGTGTCTCAAGAATCCCATAAGTTTAATATTGCAGAGGTCCTTCTCCCCCTTGATGAGAGATCAGTAATTAACACTGCAGCATCCTCCTCCTCCTCCTCCTCTCTTAGCAACACACTGGAGCAGGTTTTGTGCCTATTTCAGGATATAGGGCTCCAGTTTAGTTTGTTCAGGAGAGGTAAATATATGTGAGCGGGCAGACAGACTGGCCACAGACAGACAAGAGAGGGAAGCGATGTCTTCAACAATATCATCTCATAACAGAAGACATACAGAAGTGTACAGTCAAAGAGCTTTTCTGCCACGGTCACATTAGTAGTTGTGAATAAAAACAAAAAACAGAAGGAAGCACTTGAAAACAGTCAGAGAAGTTGCTTTAAATCTCACCTTTCTATGACGCTAAAGTGGCTACTTTATTAGTTCATTGTCCACTGTGCTCAGTTTGATTACTTGAGTGCATGAAGTACTTCATTATGATTGTTCAACCAGCCTTAAAATGTGGTTACAACATTCAGTAGGTGAGATAAATCAAACGATCATCATTTATCAAATACAGCGTCGGAGTCTACTTTTTAGGGGGAGGGGGGAAGCTTAAAGCATTTAAAAAACATTGGTTTGGGCAGTGATAAACATTTGACCTTTTTTTTTAATCTAGATAAATTGTCCTAATCAAGACAAATTATTCACTTGTTTAGAGTTTTGCAAAATATTTACAGAAGTACACAAACTCTAGTTAACTATGCCTAACTACCATTAGTTGAAGCACCAAAATGTACAACAGCACATGACAGACAAGACAGTGGGACTGATGACAACTGCTTTACCACATACAGACCAACAACAGAGTCATTTCATGCGGAGTAGCTGATATTTCACTGCCTTTCCTTTAAGTTGCAGCTAAATGAATGGTGGCCTTTGACACTCGTCCTGTAGCTGTCTTTGCACCATAAGAGTGTCACGCCAAGCATCACTCCTTGAGTGTGCAGTGCATTACTGAAGAGCCCGGCTGAGGTAACACAGACTACCTTCTAACTGACAAAGCACTTTGTTGAGTGGACAAGCAACGGTCTGATCACTAATTGCTCCTCAAGTCTCTTTCTGTTGTCTGATCTTCAATGTTAGAGTTTTTTCAGTGTGATAACCTCTCTCCTGCAAGTCAGACAGACTCCATTCAACAAGAATTATGTCACAAATATGACAAATTAATGATGTAATTAAAATTATTAACCAGTAAGATTACAGTCCTGGTTGAGTTTGTGGTTATTGTGGTAACTGTGGTTTAAAACTGTCATATGATTGCTGTAACTGCAGTGGCACTGGACAATGTTACAAAGTAAACAACAATTGTCCCAATCATTGTTTTATAAAAAAATTGTACATACAATATGTACAGTAGCTCAATATTTATAAATTTTCTTTGAAATAATTTTACCAAAGGACCAGAATATTTGCTAAAGTTGATTGTTGTAAATGACCAGTTAAAAATCACCAAATCAGGTTGTCAATATTCAGGAAATGCAGCTTGTCTATGAACTTTTTTTTTTTTTTTTTCCCCTTCCTGTCTTTCGAACTTGTAGAATTGATCTAATGTCCCCTCAGTCCCAAAGCACATTAACGAATGCTACAGCAGCTCACTGAACAACAGGACAATAAATTGAGCGTACTTTATCTTATCTCTCTCAATTACACACACACAGTGGCAGCACAGCAACGCATACAAGTCACATCAAGAAAACGTTAACTCTTTTTAAATGTTTGCCAGTATTGATGTCAGTATGTCGCGTACATTTCATTCAATAAAAGGAAACACAAGGGGAAACGTGTGCTTGTTGGCCACATAGCAGTTCCTTTTAGTGTCGGAGCAGACAAAGAGTACAGTAGGATTTTTAGGAAACAGGGTTTCGGTTCAAAACCTTCCTGCTAATGAGCTTTTCTCCCTTCTGAACGTCCTTATAAACTAATCAACCATTAAAGGCTTCGTGTGCTCAGTTAAAAACAAACTAGAGATATCCCGGTTTTTCGCTCCATATTTTCTTCTGCCTCAAGACAAACATTGCCCTCAATATAACTCAACCACCAACAGTTCGGTATAAGATTCAGATGTGCTATGATGGTAGTGGATAATGCAGCCTTAAGCGGTGAAATATCGGGCTTTAGCGGATTTATTGCTCTTCGTCCATCTATTTACTCGGAGGTTGCAGACGCCTCACTGAAAGCCGATGGAAGCTCCTGTGTGTGTGAAAGCAATCCTGGTCATCTGGCAGGAGAAGGTTTTTTTTTTTTGCACCCAGTACAAAGCTTTGACACAAACCTTGTGATTTTAGTTGATAGGAGGATGTAAGCTGTGCACCTGTCGGGGGTTTCTCTCTCCCTCTTTGAAAAAGAGAGCATTTTGTAGCCAGAGGTGAGAAGCTTGTACAGGTGCTGCCTCTGTTTGATGTAGACAGTCTGACTCGGGGAAATCCACCCACCTGTATCCTTCAGAGTAACTCAAAACTTTCTCTCTTCTGAATTCACTTCACAGTGCCATTTCACATAAAGGATGATGTCTTTGGCACATGACAGAAGAGATGGAGACTGTACAAAAACATAATGGTATGGTTTGAAGCTGGGAGGATGTTAACTTTAGGTTTCTTTACCAGAGATGGCAAGAGCTAAGGGTTATATGAGGGGCAATCAAAAAGTTTAGGGACTGTTCCTCTTACACACAAACGTTACGTCACACTGTGATGCGCACAGAGCAGGGGGAAGCTATAACCCTTGTGAGTAAGTATTCCAAGTTGCTTTACTTGACTTTACTGTTTTTCACGTGTTTTTGTGAAGACTAGTCTGTTTCTATTCGCAATTTTAGCATGTACCGCTAAGGACACCTTTGACATGCTTCAGGAAGCCTACGGCAATGAAGCAATGAGCCGTGCCCAGTGTTTTAAGTGGCATTCTGCTTTTTTTTGTAGGGCTAAACATCACTGTCCGTGATCGAAGAAGGCTCGTCAGGTCAGGAGCAACCAAGTGTGTTTTCTTTGACATTCGCAGGGTTGTGCACTGTGAATTCATCCCCCAGGGTCAGACTGTCAACACCGAGTTCTACTGTGATGCCCTGAGGTGTCTGAGGGACACCTTTGGCACAAGTGACCTGAACTGTTTATCAGTGGCACTTGGGTTCGCCAACATAACAACACACCTGCTTACAATGCGTTGCCCACAACAATACAATCGTTGCTCCCCACCACCCCTATTGACTGGATTTGGCTCCCTGCGACTTCTTTTTGTTCCCCAAAACTTTGACACAAACTGTGATCGGTGCTCTCTGCTCAAGTTATTGGTCCATATTGAAATCACAACTCACAGGAACAGTCTTGGAACTTTTTGATTGCCTCTCATTCAGGGTTTATGAGCCTCATACTTTATGTCATTATTAAGGTATTGCATCTCAGACAACAAGTCCCTCTTTATTAAACTTACACTTTCAGCCGTATATTGACGATTGTTATGGCACACTCTTGAAACACATTCATTCTAAGCTATATGAGATACCAAACCAACAGGGGACAGACTGACAGTTGACTTTCATAAGTAGATTTTTTTTATGGTTTGAACACCACAAATAAAATTCTGTTCTCCCCCAATTTTACTTGGGTGGCAGCAGAAGTCTCTAAAAGTAATATCTAAAATTCCTACTTAGTAAAACAAAAACTATTGGCATGACTTGCCCCTCGGGACAAGTTGGAAAACATACTTGTGTAATAAGAGCTGGTTTGTTTCCGCTCCTTTATTGTTTCATAAGTAGAGGGACAAGAAAGGCTGGTAACCGGTTGCAGCAGGCAAGTAAAGTGTCACAGAGGCCACATTCACCACATGACTAAAAATATGAGATGGGCTTTGGACTGACTCAATACAGCTGTACTTCATACTCAGGAGATTTCAAGTGTCTGAAAGAAACTGGACAACCTGCCATCATTTAGCCATTAATAGACAAATTTAACCTTACCACTTCACTTCCTGAAAAAGCACATCCATTACAAGTCATTAAAGTGTGACACTGGCCACTGATTCATATGTCACTGTGACACATTCCTGTGTCATCGTTTCACACATGCTTTTATGTATCAATTAAATCCCATCAGTCAAAGGTTATTCTGTATTTAGTGGGTCAAAAGAGGAGCCTCGGACGATGCTTCAGCACTCCCTGTTACCACTGAGTCATTTTACCACTCAAAGACCAATTGTGTCATTAAAGAAAAGCAAAATGTCCCAAATGCCTTGTTGGTCACATCTCCCTGACTTTATTGTGGGCGGTGATGGTTTATTACTCTGCTCTTCTCTCAAAGGTGCATTAAGCCATTCTAAGCCCTTTGTTGAGATACTGAGTTTTTGATGTCAGAATTTGTGAGGTCAAAGATGTTTTAAACGTCAGTTTGGCTGAAATGTGATTTTAATGGTGCCACAAGTAATTGGATTTGCATCTCGAGCAGGATGCTTTTTTTTAATTTTTTATTGCGGTACAAATTTGTGAAACCACATTTCAGCTGTTTCCAAAAATATATTTTTAGCAGGTTTCTGCAGGAAAATAGTGAATCTGAATTTTTCAGTGTGAAAAATTCATTCATTCTCAGTCACGCTTGGATCACTTTGGAAATGGTAACACCTACAAACACACAGTACTAAGGTTGTTTTACCTGTTCTCGACTGAAATACATTTGGTTTTTCATTCATCTTACAATATGCGGTCACGGTTTTGGTCTTTCTACCTCAGTTATGTGGTGTGTTCCTTGTGTCACTCCCTCCACCCACCAGGGGTCCCCAGTCTTGTCTCTCTCCGTGCTCAGTTTTCTCTCTGCCACGCCCAACTCACTCGTTCCCATGTCCTTAATCTGCCTCATCTGCAGCCACTCTGTTTTCCTCTCTGTTTGACTGTTTCCTGTCTTCCCTGGAAGACTTTGGACTCCCCTCTTTATCTGTATTGTGTTCTCCTGCCTGTTTTTTTGTAACTGCACTATTTTTTTAAAGCTCACCATTGCTTCACATATGCCAGAGTGTCCTGTGTTTGGGTCCCTCCCCTTGTTGAACTGTGACATGCGCATTCTCCCATAAATCCCTCTACATATGTTAAGTCCAGAAACAGTATATCCTTTGTTCCTGGCCTTAGTGTTGCATTAAGGTTTTGAACAATGGTTGAATACTGCGCAAACCACATTCTTTTTAAAGCTGCACTTGCAAGTTTTTCTTCCTTATCTGTCCTATCAGTGATGTTGCGATAATTGTAAAGGGACACCGTCTAAATTCTATTCAGCATTTCTGATCTCAAAGTCACAGTAATAATGTTTCTATGCAGCCTTATCTGGGGACATTATGTTTTCATGTGGTTTCTCCATCTCATTCTCCTCCCAATCTCAAGAACACCTTAAGGATATTTTTTCAAATATGGTGCAAATATTTACTTGAACTCAAGAATGAACTGATTACATTTTGGTGATCAAAGGTCACTGTGATTTCACAAAACATGTATGGGACCTTAACTCAATAATTCATGCACTAATTTAGACAAAATTCCACACTAATGTCTAAAAAGATGAAATTGTGAAGCGATGACATTCTATATCCAAAAGGTCAAAGGTCAGCTTCACTGATTATTCAACATCATTACTCAGGAACAGAGGGGGAGATTGTGACCAGATTTCACATTTGGTCTGCTACTTAATTGGTGACACTAATCTTGGGTGTCCACCTTGAAACTGCACTGATTGTATATATCTTCTGTGCTGTGGAGTTGTAGATGTTTGTGAGACATCCATGTTTAAGACTTTGTAGCTTCTTGGCAGCAACATCAATGTTTGACGTATTGTCTACTGTCATGTTTTCAACTTTGTGTTTTTTCAGAATCATATTTATTGGTCCACGTCCTTCAAAGTCTTCATTGAATATTTGAGTCTTGACAGACATGGATATAAACTGACACTTGACGAGGCATTTAAGTTTCATATTAACAACGGATAAAGTGATGCGATGTGAAAAAAATTCCCTTTCACTGTGCCAAATCCACAGAGAAATATCAAATCAATCAGGCGTGCTCCTCAGCTAAAAAAAAAAAATGTTTTGCCTTTTTTAGCTCCTTCTTTTGGTTTTACAGCCCTTGGTGAAATCTCCTTTATCTGTTACCTGCTCAGCACCAAATCAGACAGGACAGTAAATATTTGTTTTGCTTTTGTCAGGTGGTCTAAAAAATGACTGGAGATAAATACCCTTAAGAAGAAAGTTCAAACAGTTGCAACTCACCCACTCTGCATCTTTTGCATATCTGGCTCCTTTTTTTTAGTATTCTTCAGTGCAACCTTCTATAGACCAACCAAGTTGGTAAACATGAAACGATTGTGTGTGCTCTGTTGTTTCCACATTGTTGTATAAAGTATAATCTCAAGCTAAGTAAAGGAAGCATTTTTCTCCTGAAACACCATAAGGGACTCGGGGATGTACAAAACTCACAGTTTTGGCAGTAAGTAGAAATGACTGCGTGGGATGACGTTAAAGTACAGGATATGACGAGTGTTTCTAGAGAATAAGTGTGTTTAGTGTTTGAGCTCTTGTCATGTGTTGCATCATATCCTTCTTTTCCCGTCCAGGCTGATTGGATTCATGTGTCCCGGGATGGGCGTGGCTGGTCTGAACAGACATGACTCCTCTAGCCCTCAACAAGGTCAGAACTCACCAGTATGAGTGTGTTTGTTGTCTGCTACCTCCTAGCTCTCTTTCTGTCTCTCGCTGCCTTTCTTCTCAGATATGTCAATCCATCAATGATTGATGTCTGCCCCTGTAGGATTTGACTCATCTTTCACCTGCAGCCTGCCTCACAGCTGTTCAGTGAGCTCAGCACCAGCCCACATGCATGAACACACTAGCTCTGCACCACATAATATAAGCTCCTCACAGGCAATGTGGTTTTTGGAGAGTCCGGAGCCTGATGTGTCACATGCCTCTGTCTCTACATGAATCATCTTGCATCCAGTGTTTCTCTCCCTGCTGAATTTCTTCCTCTGCATGTTTGTGTTTTTTTCTTCATAAAGGAGATTCGGGAGTGTCAGATCAGTCCAGATGCTAGCTGTGTCTCCTTTTTGCCACTTGCATCTTTGTATGAGAATCAATGCTTTTATTGTATTATATGTTCCACGCTTTATTGCCAGTCCCAGGAGAGCAGAAATAAAAAGCCACTTTTCAGCGGCGGAGGCTGTAATTCCATGTTGTCAGAGCCCATTGTATAGCAGAAGCTGCATCTGCTCTTGTCTTGTATTGTCTATTGACGATGTGGGAGCGGCACTCGCCTCAACGGGCACAATTATGCTGCTTCATAAACCAGCACAACCGCATTTCCCTACTCGTGGATCAGCGTTTTCTTGAAGCCGAAGGTGAAGGAAAGCTGAATAAATATGTTTATCCTCCTCTGCAACAGACCTCTAAGCTTTATGCTAGCGCTCAGCTCCTTAGCGCCTACAGTAACACATTCATGCAAATGAGCAGGTCATGCACCCTCAGCACTGCCTTAGCCACAGTATCGTTTCTGTTTGTTTGGCCTTGTTTTTTTTGGTTTAGGGCAGAGATTATGTTTGCAGGAAGTTTTAAAACCAAAATCCTTGCTTTAAACAGACAGACCCACATGTGTTTGGAAAAGGGTCTACACAGCTTTTAAAGGCACCGCACAAATATGTGCTATTGACGGCAAGCGTTTAGCATTTTGTGTTTAGTACAATCCACAGAGCTCAGTGACTGTCTCACAGAGCAGCTGCTTGTAGCATGTTTTCATAATGCTCCAACATTGCCACGGTGGAGAGCCGATGTAACAGAGCTGTGGAATGTCTCTGTATTTCACTCTTTTTATGATGTGATATCCTTTGACTGATCTCTGCTTGTTCAGTATTCACATGTGAATAGAATAATAGAGTAGAACGCATGCCAGACTGTTACAAAGGAGTGTTAACTCAGAAAAGTTGAACATGACAGGATGCTCCTTTTTCTCTATCTTGTTAAAACATTGTGATTTATCCTGTTACTGTCACTAAACAGCAATGTTCCACAAAGCACAAAGCACATGCCTGGCTGTTACTCAATGGATGCGTACAATAACAATGTTAGATGATTCATGTCTCCACAACAGCTGAAACAGGATACCAATAAACTGGCTATTTATTTCAGCTCCATCAACGCAGCCTTCCTTCTGTTTGAAAAAACAAAAACAAAGTTCAAAGACTGGAAAGTTAAGACAATTATGAAAGAATAAAGTTGCCTTGAGAATAACAAGAAACCAGCAATCGAATTTGAATCGCTTTACCAGAACTAGGCGAGCAAACATCAACAATGCGTGTCAACTAAATGGCTGTTCTAGATGACTGGTACTGAATCAATCGATTCCTAGAAAACTGACGCAACCCTCTCGGTCCAGCTGGGAGGAAATGTGCTCTGACGGCTGTGCTCAGCTCTCAGAGCCAAACACAATAAAATACACACAACACTGCTTCACATTCCCTCTACACATGTTATTTTAAATTGTTTTTCCAAATTCATGCTCAACCTTTATTCTCAGAGCCTGGGTTATGTACAAGTCTATGCGCTGTATGCATGAGACGAGTCGATAAACGCTGAACACTGAGAAACGTTGTGGAAGTGACTTAATAAAAGTATTCAATTAATAATGACATTTATGTTCTAAAATAGATCATTAAATGTGATTACAGTGAGTCCACTTGATTCAAAGTCCTGATGCAAGTATATTATTTCTCCCTGTGACACAGCTGGTGTCTCGCTCTGCTAAGAGGAGCATTCTCATCATTATCCATAATGCGTCGTCTTTTTTTGTCCCAAGTGTGACAAGATGCATGTTTTCTGATTAAGGGTGTCAACCTTTTGCTTCTTTAGTTTGCCGTCTTTGATAACAGGTTCTGACACGACTTCAATTACGCTGCAAGTCTTTTTCTTTTCTTTTTTTTAAATATGAGAGCATATGCACTTCAGTCAAAACATCCAGCGTCTCTTGCCAAATATAACTTGAATTACATTCTTTTCTCTTGGACACACATGTTCTGACTGTGGAAGGGGGAAAAAGGAAAACAAAATTAATTTGGCCCGATAGATCGCATCTAACCACAAGCTCTGTTGGAAATGTATTTGTAACTCAGAACACAAATACAGAAAATCAAAGAAAACGCATTAAAGTGATGTGTTACTGAGACAAATACAAATACAACTGCTGTAGCACATTAACCCCGAGCTGCTGATCCACTTCTATCATTTAATTTATTGGTGACACTTTACACGCGTTCTGTAGTTGAGAAAGTCATCTAGTCAGCATCAATAAACAGCCACATACAGCCCGAGTTATTTTTTGGAAAAGGAAAGAGATCATAATTATGACAGACTGTCAGGTGATTTGGAAATTGATGTCATTATATTGACTATATGATCAATTTAAAATGCAAAACTGGACTCCCTTACTACATCGGGGTACAAATCCTCCCCACCTTTAGTATAAAGTCAAAAGATTGATTGAAAAGGCACATGCAGCCATAATCTGTTCCAACTCAGCCAGAAGGAAGTTGACCTCATCAACATGAGAATCGTCAGAGGGCTGACATCATGGGGAACCTAACCACGGCACTAATAATCCCCCTGCCACATCTCAAACACTCTTCTCTCCCTCTTGTTGGTGTGTGTGTGTGTGTGCCTCCTGTTCAGTGGGACAGAGGCAGAATATGTGTGTTGACTGGCCCACGCACAAAATACTATTGAGACGCATCGGGCAGCCGCCTCGAGCTCCCCATGACGTCACATTGGTTACAATAAGACAATCAACTGATGGGCCTTCCCCTACCGTGCTGTGAATGGACATCTGCTGCTGCTTGACAGGCCTTATTGGTTGTTGGGCGTTTAATGCCCTTAAAATTTTGCCAAGCCCAGTGTGGCTGGGCTGACATTTGCACATGACCCTGACAAATTATACGCAGCCAATCAAAGACGGGAACAAAGAGGTTTTCATGGCACATTTCTAGTTGGCAGGAATATATACTGTATATGAGTTCTCTTGTTATTGGTCATTAGAGAGGGAGAGGTGTTTAAAAGATATACCAGTAGGATATGACTTTAGTTTGTCCAGCAAATTTGACCAAAGAAATACAACTTAATCTGTAAATGATATCGTTTACACACTGATTAATTCTTTCAGTCATCTACTGCCAGCAGATTTCTTCCTCTGTGCTCTTCGTCTATGCAGTCCTGCTGAACTCTGTGAAGTGCTTCACATCTATGACAATATTTGTCCTCATTGAAGGAAAAGCTTTCATCAGCTTTTTCCCATTCCCCTTATGTTCCCACTATGTCATCAGTCTTCAGTGGCTGCCGAGCTGATTAATTGGCTGGCAGGCTGCTTTGCAGTCTGACCGTGATTGTGTGACTGGCCGACTGACTGCCTGGCAGACCTAAAGAATGAATGATTGGCGAACTGTTTTGCTGACATCTTACCAAGGTGACAAACTGGCTGGTTTGCTGGCTGATTCTCTCCTCAGTTGCTTTCAGTAATGACATCGCCAACAGAGTTAAAGAGTAAGGCCCATCTGCATTTTAGTGATCGTCAGTATGCCTCATTAAAAAAAAAAAATAACCAGGCACACAGTGTGTCAGTCTGTCTCTCACTACTCTTTGACTTCCCTACCCCATATTTTTTTTGGCTCTAAGCCTAGTTCCCACTGTCCCACTAAATACATGATATTATAATGAAACTTTCATTAAACCAAATTATTTCTTTTAGCAAATGCTGTTAAAACCACATGAATTACTATTTTTGTCAAGGACTATTTTTAGCAGCGGATTAATACCGGTTTGTTTCTCTAGTGAGTGTTTGTGGCAGCAGAACGATGTATGTAGGACTGACTCAAAATAAATCACAGTGCCCATGTTCATTGTTATGAAGGAACATGTCCTGCAGTGCAACAGTTTGGCTCACTGATGTTCTTTTAATATATTCTACCCGTTCCAGGCTTTGGCTGCAGTCAGAACTTGTAAGTAGGATCAATTCAAAGCTGGTCTTCTCATGGGATTTGTTACAGTGCGAGTCTTACCCTTTAAAATGAAGGATACAAAAAAGTTACCTAAAGGGTTTGGGTTATTGTGTAACAATAAACTTCTGGCCAAAAGGCAATCAGCTAGATATTATGCGAGGATCAGACGCAGATCTCAGAAGCCCATATAAGGTTTTGGTTACATGTCTCTTCTGGGGCAATCACTCAGGGAAGCTTGGGAGTTCTCATTTGTTGTGAAAGAACCGTCAAGCTGATGGAAGTAGATGAAAGAGGTCAGGAGGGGACAGATGATATCGTGCTCATAAAGCTTTTACTTCAGTCATTGTTTGCATTTATGATTGAAAAATTATCTCATTAGGTTACTCGAGTGATTTGTGTCTTTCATTGCCATTGTCAACAAAACAAGCTGTTCCTGAAGATCTATTCGTCTGTCACCACGGGTCAGGGATCTTTCCAAGAAAACTCCATATTTGTCCCTTTTCTCCTCAGCTGCCTCGTGAAAGAGGGTTAAGTGATGGGTTTAAGGCAGAGGAATATCCTGCTTCTCTCTTGCTCTCTGTCTTGTTCACTCTCTCGCACACTCTCAATCATTAAAAGAAGCATCACTTTCTCTCGTATCTGAAAGCTAATAAATGCCATCTAGTTGTCAGAAGTATTTTCGTATTCAATTCAGAACAAGTTGAATACCAGTAACATGCCAAGATAAACCCTCCAGTGTTTGTGTATTGTTTTCTGAAAAGGTGGTACACAGGATGAACTTAAGGCCGCACCTGCCTCTTTATTTCAACAAGCTTAAAGAGGCCGTTGATGAGACTGGAAGATCTTGTCAAGAACAGAACAGTTTGTTCTGCTGAAAGGAAGGCCAAACATGCACACCAAGTAAAAGTTGCTTCAGACAAAACCAGGAAATTCACACTGATGTGGCACAGCTGCAGAGACGAGTTGATAACTATTCTCCTGACACTTCATTCAATCCCAACAGGACATAGGAACAGGCCCTTTGGTCTGTACATATCACATTGTGTCGACAGCTGCACTCTGGTTATCATTCTCACGTCTCTTTTGTTCTGGTTACACAGAGTCAGGTTGTGGTGCTGAACTTGTTTATGTACTCGAGTGCTCATTAAACTTGTGCTGTTTCTAATAACATAGTCAGACAAAGCAATCTGTGCTGATATTTTTTAATGTCACTTAGGAAGGACTAAACTATTTTTCCAGCTGGACAGTCTTGGCATTTTCCAGAAATCCAGTTATATTAACCCGTTTGATGACTTAGTTTCGCTGAACAGACCAAGTGACATATGACTGGTGTCACTAAAATCAATGTGGTCACACACATCGACACACAGGCCGATAATGCAGCAGTTCAGGGGTGTCAGCAAAACACAGATTACAACTTAATGGAGTCAATTTTAAAAGAAAGAAATAGTCAAGTGAGCTGAGTACGAGGGTAGATTAAAAGCTTTGGAAAATGCTACTGTTGTGCATGAATGATATGTAGAATCATGACGTGCACAAAGCCGGGGGAAGATATAACCCTCATGAGTAAGTGTTCCAAGATTCATCGCTTGATTAAAATCAGCACCTGAGTTACACCTGTTTTTTGAGTGCCGGTGCGGCCTGTCTGTGATTTCACCATATGGCACACATCAAAAAAATTTAAAACTCTGGAAATTAGCAACAGAGAGCCTTGAAATGCTTTGGAAAGCCTACGGCAATAAAGCAGCGAGCGAGACGAGGTGTTCTTTGTGGCATTCGTATTTTAAGAGGAGCAGTGTCCAAAACTGAAAAAGTTGCATCGGGTCAGGAGCGCAACCAGGTGGGTTTTGTTTGACATTTGCGTGGTTGTGCACCAGGAATTTCATTTTCCAGGGTCATACTGGCAACATTGAGTTCAACTGTGACGTTTGGTACAGATGATCTGAACTGTGGTGCGATGGCATTTTGGTTTTCTGACATGACAACATGCCCCTTTCAGGGTGCGTTGAAAATGGGCAACACAATCATTGCTGCCTAAAACCTCTACTCATCGGATTTGGCTCTCTGATACTTCTTTCTGTTCCCCAGAAATTTGACACAACCTTTCATGTGCGCTCTCTGCTCAAGTTTCAGGTGCATACTGAAATCCCTGTGCACCTCGCCCTGGATCACCTGGAGTACTTACTCATTAGGGTATCGTTTTCTCCTCCTTCGTGTACCGGTCACAGGAGCAGTCTCGGGACGTTTTGATCTGCTCTTGTATCAATTGGATGAGAATAATAATTCAATATTGTGAATCATAGGTTGACTTTCTTTTCGAGAAATGGATGAGATACCACTCTCACCTGTGTGGTAAGGCACTTAGCCAGCTCTTCTTTAATAACACTGGGTTTCTTTGATCTACTTGACAATGACAAAGACATGACAGCTATTGTGATTCAGCTTCACATAGAGTAACTACAGATGAAATGGGAGGTCACACAATTGGTGCATATTTTGTTAATTAGCTTTCAGTTAAGGGCCAAAAATTTCCTTTGCATATTGTCTAAACATACTTTGAGATGCTGATAGGCATATTTTTAATCTTACATATAGGTCCAGTGTAGTTGTTTCCTCATGTTTCCAATACTTTGAAGCAAAAATATGAGAGTGGTATCCGTCTTCCCTGAAGGAAAACACACAAAAATTATTTCTCAAAATATTGAACTGTCTAAAACAGGACTTCTTTGCCCTGTACAGCTTCAGCTGAATAGATGAGACAGAGAAACACTGTTTGTGCTCGCAGTTGAATTGTAATCGACACGTGTTTGTTTCCCAGCCTGGCACTCCTTCACCGTCGGAAACGAATTGCATCTTTTTGATCTACACCTCAGTGTTGTTGAGTCTAAACAGTGTCTGACCTGCTTGTATTCATTCCTACATACATTCAGGTTTCAGAATATGTATGCAGTGCAGGTCTCTGCACCACATCAATGTCAAAACGCTTCCCCTCTCTTTTTTTAGTGAAGCTATTTCCCTGTTTGTGGTCATACAAGTGTCTCATTGGGGATGCATGAAAAGGACACGCATGTACCTTTTTCTCAGCACCACCTTAGTGAATCCTCCCTCAGCTGCTTGGGGGCAAGAACAGACGTCGCTGTGTATCCAGAGAGAGAGGGAGGCCTGGCTGGCCGTAGGGTTGCCAAGGCAACAGGGAACATTGCGGGCATAGTGTGTGAAAGAAGAGGGGGTCTAAGCTGATAGGGATAACCGAGGCGCCAGGGGACACCTTTGTGCATTAAGATACTCCACACTCCCTTTAGAAGAGGAAAAAGACCGTTGTTTTATTTTTTATTTTTTTCAAACCAAACTAAATTAAACCATAAATAGTGCTGGTTAGGCAGTGTCTGAAATTGAAGAACCCAATATCAGTGAATGTAGCTCACGGGTGGACACAGAGCCATTTATTTATCCAGACCAGGGTGAATGGGCACTTTGATCTATTTCTCATGTCTGTGTTATTGGATGTGCGTTATATGCATTGCACTGAAAATGAACACACTTAAAATTATGTGCAGTTTTTCACAACATTAATGTGAAATACATGCTGTACAAATGTACATATGTTAACATTCAAATACAAATATTAACGTGGGTTCTTGCCTTTTATCCTGTACATCTGTGCTGATAGACTGTTGCATCAGTGTCCTATTGAGGATGAAGTTGTGTCAAGGGTAAAGTAATCCTGAATGTAGTTTTGTTCTGCCATTTTAAAGGATATTAATATGAACACATTAAAATGAAGTTTGGGAAAGAAATTAAGGCTTATTTGAAATATGTGATTTATACAAGTCGATCTCATTGACCATAAGCTAAAGCTATAACACCATCAACCATCATCTGAATCTGTTGATTTTCCTACTCTTCAGCGGTCCTGAGCCATTCCTGAAAATGTTGTTACGCTTTGCTAACAGCACGTTGTGCATGTCAAGCATTCTCATGGCTCAGTGATTTAAAGTGTAATTGCAGCAGCCCCGGTCCTGCTCTAGTTGGGTACCCATGTTGAATGTCTTCTCCTTTTATTCTCCCCCTTCACTTCCTGTCTCTATTCCCTTTCCACTATCAAATCAAAGAGAAATGCAGCCACACATTTTCTTAAATTAAAGAAAGAAACTGGTTCATTTCTGATGAATTACAAAAACGTACACTGCATTGCAAATGTTAACATAGCACTCGTTACATCATAAACATCAACACTCACTGTTTTCTTTTGAGGTCTTCCCCGTGCCAAGCATCTTTACACAGTGTTTTTAGGAAACACTGTGGCCGAAAACTATAAATATATAATAAATTATTGATCCGGCTGTTTCTTACAGACCTTTTTCACTGCAGACAGTTTGATTCGTCGTAGTAGAAAAATCACAGGTATAACTGATAACGCTGAAAACAACTTATTGTGATAGTTGAATGGTACAAGGTGATTATTAATGTTATTGACTGTGCCTTTCCCAATACAGTGACCCCTCGCTATAACGCGGTTCACCTTTCACGGTCTCGCTGCTTCACGGATTTGCATCGTGCATTGTGTTCTGCATTCTGATTGGCTAAACAGTCTCTCCGCTTCTTCTCTACCTGTTTGTCAATAACGTTGCGGTTTAATATGTACACGTACGTAAAACAGCTCGCCAAATTAAAAATAATCGATGGTGGCATGTCGGTTTATAAGAATCTTTTTGCCCAGAAGAAAAAAGAGCGACAACAACTACCGATAACTATGTTCTTCTCTTGAAAAACCACACCTGCACCGCCGGCTTTAGAAGAAAGAACCGCTGCAGAGCGGAGTCAGGATGCAGCGGCTCAGTCAGAAGAGCAGTGAAATACACGAGTCACTATTTGTCCTACTGTACTTTGTATTTTTTTTCATAATCATTTTTCATTTTCTCCCGTTCTAATCCAGTGACTCGGGTCGCAGTGGGGCGGTGCCGATCTCAGCAATTTGAAGCCTTCAGTTCGTATTGATGATTAAAATTATTATTTTACAGTACAGTAGTTATTTGTAAAAAAAAAACATTTATACAGTACTTTTATTTGTTAAACAAATGCTTGGGCTTGTAAAAAGGTTTTGTTCTTTGGTTTCAATGTATTATGGAGTATTTCATTGTATAATAATTGTAAAAAAAATAAAGGTTACTACTTCACGGATTTCACCTATCACGGTCTCTATTTGGAACGTAACCCCCGCGATAAACGAGGGTTCACTGTATAACGAATCCAGACATCTGCTGTGAAAAGAGCCTACTGATGCAAATATCTGTTGATGCTTGTTTTATAACCAAAGGATGAACTCTTGTTGCTATTTTTGGTTTAACAGAATCTCAGCAAACATTTTCCACAATCACAAATTAAATAACATGGCAGCAAACATATATGTAATATGTAACATTTTATAATGTGTACATTAATGTGCCCTGTCAATAGACCATCCATTGCAGCTTACTCTGCCATTCTCATGCCAGTGGTCTTAATTACTGCTATGTTTCCAGAGCCTGGGAACCCTACCACTATGTTGATTTTAGATGTGGCCCCTTCCCAACAGGGCATAGTTTTGTTTTTGTAAGAACAGGAAGATACAGCTTCATTGGATCTTACTCATAACAAGCCGTTCAGAACAGGCAAGAAATTTGAATTCTTTAAAGTAATGTAAACAGCTTCTGGGTGCTGTTTAATCTTTCAGTTAAAGCGTGATTGTTAACCTTTTTACAAGTGTGACAAAGTTTAGGCGTGTATAAGGCCATAATTAGTAAGAATTAGACCCAACAATGTAAATTTTCAGATAGCTTGATGAGATAAAACGTATTATTTTTGACTCAGTCGTTGCGATGATTGAGTTTGTACTGAACCGCTAAGGTGTTTTTGGCTGAGAACCGCAGAGGAAGAGGTGCAACCTTTACCTAACTTTTTTTTTTAAGGTACACAAGCGCTGAAAAGTCAGATGTTTTTTTGTGTATTACATGTTTTTTCCATGCCATCTCACTCAGTGTTTGATTTTAACCTTGCAGTGATTTCCAAACTTCAGTCAGTAGCTTCTCCGCAAAGTTTTGCTTCAGAGCCATATCAGTTGTAATTCCTGTCAACTTTGTCACTGGAAAACGATTCCCAAATCCACTCTTTTGTGCCAGACATTCCCTGTTTTTTGGGGAAATACCCACGAAACTGCATGCATTCATTAAGCTGAGCCTTGACAACAGTACACTAGTAGCTCTCACTGTGAAGACCATCCAATAATCTGAAAACATCAAAGTTATCATTATCCAGACTGGTGAACTATAAGGGCATTTTCTGATCCATACTTTAATTTTTTTTAATTGTGCCCCCAACTATTCTGATCTTAAATAACTAACTTATTAGCCATTTGGTTGAGCGCCAAAGTGGTAAATACAGATGAGGACAAACAGGATGACTGCTGAGTTGATTGTGAATTTGATTTGGAAATGATGACTGATTTGCCCAAATTTGATCGTGTCCAGTCTGAGTCCGTTTGTTTGCAGATAAAATAATGTCCTGTGTGATATCAAATTTTTCTCCTTTTCAGACCTTCTCAGTTAAATTCCTCCGCCTCTGAACAGTACAAGCTACGATTTGCAAGGTCGTTTACTCGCAGAATTTCACACCTGCCAGTCCACTCGAGGACCGAGGTATCAGTGTGACGGTAGGCCTCCCATTGACGTGAAGAGGTCTCACAACACAGGCCTTGTTAAAGTCCTTTAAAGATGCTGTAAAGCAAATTCCAAGACTTGCTTCTCAGTACATGATATATGTGTGAAATGAGTTGCTTAAAGCATGTGCAAAGTTTGAAAACTTTGTCGCACTGAAATGTGGAGTTAGACCGTTAAACAGTTTCTCATCCGTCTTCAGCTCAGGTTTTTTAAGGCGGGGCTAAAAGGTAGCTTCAGTACGTCACTGAGCTAGCTCAGACGGTTTATATAACCTTCTGCGTGGCTCCTCCTCTCACACAGTGAAACGCTATAAAAGCCTGGAGCTCATTTGCATAAGAGGTCATCCCACTCGACTTCAGTTCTACTCCTGCTGTAGTCAGATTGTTATTGTACATCAGCCAGCTGCTACAGGACGTCTCCCTGCACCCACAAGGGAATCTTTCCTGGAACAAGAACCTCCAAAGCAGCGCTGCATCGCTATTTAAATGTCCTACTGATGAAGAAAGGAAAAAGAGGTGGATTGATTTCGCCAAGCTAAAGGAGACGTTAGGATTAACACCAACAGCCGCCTCTGCAGGGACCATTTCACAACAGATAGTTTTACCATCTTCCACCGGAGACGGACGGAGTTCACGGACATACGGCTTCTCCTGCAGCTCGGAGCCGAGCCGAGCTTCACCCTCCCGGCCGTTCATCTCCCGGTCGCACCGTCCGCCACCGCCAGCACTTCACCACTCAGCGTAAGTTCTGTGTGCTTGTTATAATTATACTAGATAACTTTTCCACAGTAACTCTGCTACATTTAGTCCGCGGTGCAAATCCCTAATGGGATTTTACTCGGTGTAGAATAACTTTATTTTCATGAAATGGGAGCTAACGTGCTAATAAGCTTCTATTGAGCTCGTAGCAGAGTTCAGAGGAAAATGCTCCGATAAGGAACTATAATATATGTAACTCTGTATTTTACATGTCGGGGTGATGGTAAACATGGACCAGAGGATATCAAGTCCTCCCGATTAATGAGGGTTGTTGTTTTTGTACTCCGGTGTAACATTACAATCACCGACCCTCACGGTTACATGTACCGGTACTGGTCTGGATAAACGAGCCCGACTACATGTGCAGGAGGCTGCAGAGAGCAGGCGGAGGCTGCAGAGAGCAGGTGGAGGTGGAGGGACATCAGTGAAAGAGAAAGACTTTCAGCTCGACCTGAGCAGGTTCAAGGTTTGAATTGACGTGATATAATGAATTGACATGTGATGTAATGCAGCGTTGTGCATGTTGCAGTTGTTACAGAACTAAATCAACTCCTCCGCTCTTATTATCTCCACTATTGAAATGCAGGTCATTAGAAGTAGTTGGAGAGCTCACTGTCTGCTGTCTCTGGTGTCCAGTTTTACTCCTGTGTTACAGCTCAGGGGGACAAGCTGGATTTATATGCATCTGTATGTTTCACTCATTGGACAAATAAATTCTGATTCTATTCTGTTTTCACAAAGCAGGTTGCTCCGTCCACCAGAGAGACAGAGCCACTGACATCATGCATAAAGTCACCGAGAGGTTGGATGTCAGACGGACCGCTTAGTGTGAAAAGAACTGCAGCCACACGACTGTCATAGAACACCTTCCAGCGAGTGGGCGGAGCTTCAGCTCCTTCAGGACACGCCCCCCCAGTCTCAGAGCAGAGAAGACTGATGATTTTCTCACGATTTCAAAGCCTAATTTAACATACAGTACTTGTCTGTGTTTCTTTTCATTCAAATTTGGTTGGGTAGTTAACAACCCATACTTCTGTGGTGTAATGAATTTAAAACTCATTTTCACTTCTACTTTACAGCATTTTTAACATAGGTAGTGTGGGGGTGAGTGGATGGTTTATACATCAGACTCTCACCTGGGATGCCGATGTTCGGGGCCACAAGAAAGCAAAGCTGATTTGTTTGTCTTTTCCTTACCAAGTAGTTTTTGTGGCTAACCCTAACCACGTCTGTTTTTTTCATGAACCACGTGGTTTTGATGTCGAGGCGAGACAAAGCCATCATACTGACACACTGTCCTCTAGTGAACAGGTGGTGCATTGCACACTTTGGCACGACACTACGTTGAGTAATTACTGATAACTCAGTCAGTTAGTTGTCCAGTGCATTAACTATGTTGTAAGGTGAATTGTCATTTCTGACTAAGATTGGTAATCCAACTTGGTGGAAGTAATCTTCATGTGTGGCCTGTCCAGGTTTCATCTACTCTTCTCCTGTGCAGCATAACACTCGTGCTTTTTAAAATTTTTATCTCTATTGTGATAAATCCTTCAGGAGTCAACATGTTTTTATAAAGCAGTGTGGAAGAAGTGCCATTTTATCTTTATTTTAATCTATATTGCCCTTTTAAATAATATTATCTTACATTTGGCATATGTCCCTCAACCCCCCACATTAAAACCTCCCAACCCCTAATTTAAAAACCAATTGGAAACTGAAACACTTTTTTTTTTTAAACCCTGTCAATTAATGTTTGATCTAATATTCTGACTTCATAATCCTTGCCATCTGATTGCATCATTTTACTCCAAATCTCCTCTGGATTGAATGATTGTGCAAATTAATTTATCATATGTTTGTGTCACTTTCATTATTTTCGCATATGCTTCAACAATAAACAGGCACCAGCGTGGGAAGTATACATTTTCTGAGCAACATGTAGCCCCAGTGATTCGCATCCACTTGCATGTGGGCTCAGGACCATTAACCTTTGTCACATTTCATTTAGTGACTTCAGAGGATCTCTAATAGCTTGTGACAAATAAAAGGTCAACCCTATTTAGAGCAGGTTTTAGAGGAAGAAGTGAAGAATTAATTCCATACTCTTCAGTATCAATGTGACCTGTGTAAAAGCATGATGAAATTCTTTCTTCACTGCTGCTTCACCTTAAAAATGAACTTGATTTAATTTAAGTGAACTGAAAACTCTGCGCTATAACCTGAGTAGACAAACATTTGATGGTGACCACTGCTGCAAACTTTTGTAATGTTCCTAACACACAATTGAACAAATACCTTTATTTTATATAAAATGAGGTGCAGTTCTGATCTTTGACAGCCAACCCCACAGAGGAGGGAGGGGACAGACCCAGTCAGCATTTCCGAAGTGGGAGATGAGAGGACAATGACATAAAAGGAGCCTTTTTTTTTCCTTCGGCCAGTAAAAGATCATAGCTTAAACCAGCAGCGAAAATCATTAGACGAAGGTGTGTGAGAATATCCAATATCTCCAAAAAATTATTTTGGCAGGAGAAGAACAGGGCTGCACTTCTGAAAGCCGGCACAACAGTGATTGTGCCAGAAATGTTGCATAAAGAGAGCAATCATCAATCATTTTAACTCAGTTGAACCTTTTTTTTTTCTTGTTTCCCCACTGAGATTTCCTCCTTTGAGGTGTGACAACTGCATTAGTGGTGCATTAATCCATGTTACTGCTGAATCAGTGTGCTTTGTTATCTTTCAATCAAAGCCCCGCTGCCTCTTCTGTAGTATCACACATGATTTTGGTCTTTGGTCAGAAGTCTCTAAAGGTCTGGATGCACAAGATCTGCAAATGATGCGCATGGAGTTAAAATTTTGGTGAACTTTGACACACAAATTCTCACGATGAACTATGAGCAAGGCAGTTTGGTATTGCTAACATCTGATGGGGCAGTGAGCCAGAGAAAGCTATTGTAGCTTAACTAAATGCATTGCACCTCTCACTCTTATTTAATCTCCTCTGTCAAGGTAAAAACTCTTCCACACAGCCGTGAATTGCAGAGTTGTAGAACAGGAGTCGTTGGTAAAAATA
>NW_027210608.1:6787500-6812500 GCF_029030835.1 Brachyistius frenatus | reverse complement strand
TGAGCAAACACACACGCCAACATCTTCATTTAAATCTGCCCTGGCCATCGCTGACATCCCTTCCCTTAAGCTCCCTGGGGCAAAACAAACCACATTAAGGTGCATTAATCTCATGACACTCTATAGAAGTCATATTAACGCCACATGCCGGCCCTTCCCCCGAAGCTGTCGGACAGCTGATATTGCTTCATATTCATTAGGAAAGATGAAGAGGTGTCCGAACAGTTCAGTTGGCTCCAGTATGTTCATTATGGCGTCAAGACTTCGAGGTCTATTTCACAATCTTTGCCACATGTTGGACCCTCTTTATCTGTCTTTTTGTGTGTCTTTCTTTGTTTGCGTGTGTGTTTTTTCTGTAACTTTGCTGTTTACTGACCCGGAGAGCAATGCTGTAAAGGTAATCCATAGATGGATCCGCAGATATTTCTGTGACATATTTCCAATTCATCTTCAGATTCATTCTAGTTTTTCTTTTGTGAAGTTTTATTGTGAACCCAGAAGAACAAACAGAAGAAATCTAACGCACTGCATAGCCATGAAGGTAAAATCAAAGCTGTTCACTGGTAGCTTCAATAATCTCAGTTTCAGCTCCGACTGTATTCTGTGTTGATCTGTATTGACAAGTGAGCCGGTAAACCTCAATGCTTTAATTATTTAGGGAAACTAAAAACCTTCAGGAACTCACTCTGAGATGATGGAACGTGTAATGAATGAAAGCAAGAGCCAATTAAAGCTGATGAGATGATTTGCATCTCTTTAATTATTTTCCTTGTCACCATAAACACAAGCGTACTTCTGACATGTGTGTGCATGAGAGGGAGAGAAAGACAAAGCTGTGAGGAAGCAGGGATGGATGGAAGTCATAAAAAAAAAAACAGTGGAAGCCACCTCCCTTGTCTTTGATATGGGCGCTAGCAGCCATCTGCGATAACTGAGTGATTTCCACTCTCTCTCTGTGATGTTGTTTGGCCACATTGGCTGTTACCAACAACCTACATGGACAGTGCCTTATCTCTGAGAGGATAAATTCACCGACATTACAAACACCTGGCATAAGCCCCTGCATTCCTCTACCGGTATCTGGCCATGTGAATAGTTTTGCTTTGATGTGTCCAGATTTGGGGACATTTGTTGCTGATATTTCTGCCTTGAGGTCAGTACAATGGGAATGAATTGAATTTGATTTGTAAGACTCACAGCTTTGAAAAATGACAAAGCATCGTGCTTTTCACTACAACCCACAACTCACAGCATCTGTGTTGAGAAATTGTATCGGGACTATTACTTTGGAGGAGAGTAGGTCTAATGAAAACTGAAGTTTGTGGATTTTCCAGAGCAATCGGGTCATTGTTTCTCTGGTATGTTTTAGTCATGGAAGTGCCTCTACAGGGCTGGCGATGTTGGGCTGTCAGTCTGCCAGACCAACACTACAGGCCAGACTAAATATCTCTACTACTAGTAGATGGATTACCATGAAATTTGTACTAAACATCTTAGTAATATAAAAAATACCGACATACTTTATTATTATTTTTAGCTGTGAGCTTCTCCTCCTTTGTGAAAATTTGTACACTCAGAAATCAATTTTTTTTTTTTTTTCATATACTCCATTTTTCGTTTGTGGACACACTACATACACTAAAAAAAACCACACAATTCAGGACTTTTATGGATGGATTTGGGATAGGATGTTTCCGCTACTTAGCAAGTGTTAGCATAGTAAAATGCTAAAAATAAGATGGTAAACATTAAAGGTGCTTAATAACAACACAAGCTGTTGAATTGTCTTTTGTAAATATGTTTTCTTTCTGTTGCTGTTTGTACAAAAAACAAATGTCTCCCATGTCCAGTGAAATGAGAAAATATTATTTGATTTCAGTAATTTAAATTAGATTATTCTTTAAACTGTATCACGGTCCAAAAGTTCACTGTCAAAGTTGTGTAGCCATAAGACAAACATCAAAAGCTACAACATTTCATTTTAGCTATTTTGATGTGTAATGTATGATTTTTTTTTGGGCAAATTTTGTCAATTTATGTATACAGACAGATAAGCTGTTTCACTTGAACCAAACAGGAAAACAAAACCAGGTCAAACCCCAGTGTGGCTGGGCTCTGTATGAAATGCCAGAGGGCTTTCAATTTGAAATGATGGCTTTTAATTTGAAACGGTCAAAGGAAGTCCCGGCATTCGTCCAAACCAACGGTGTAACTTATCACTCACTCAGTGACAGACATTGACATTTTACGTTTGTGTTTGTGGTGATAGTTTGTTACGTAAGTAAACATCACTGACAAACAAATGTTCTTCTCGTCTGGTTTCAGAAACATGCAAAATATAATTTATAGGAATTTTATATAAACATAATTTAAGGAATCAAAACAGCTAGTCTCAGACTTGACGGGCTGACTGTGTCTGATATATGACCAACTTGTCAAAACAACCCATCTCAGGATCATTTATGGAGGAAGCAAATTAGAAACTTTAGGATCTATGTGCTGCCTCAGTTGAACAGTCATGAATCATCAGTGTGAAGAGAGGAGGCCTCTTGCGTGTGCGGAGAGAGATTAAGTGAAACGTGGGGGACGTTTTTGGGTCTGTCAGAGCTCGACAAGGTGAGGCCACGGAGATGAGTCAGAGCGGTCCACTGTGCAGGACGCACCTGCAGTGGACCGCTCTGACTTAACGTTGCAGCCTGCAGGGGCGAGCACACCTCGTACTCACACCGATGTCATCATTCAGTTAGCGCCAGCTCGCTCCACTGTGAGATGCTACTTAGGCACAGCAGTGCAATGTGTACGATTTCTTGCAGTCTTGCAATATCACTTTGTACGTTAAGCGTCAGTAGTGAGTGACGGTGGCGTCCGCTCGGCTCTGAGTCTAGCTCCACTGAGGCTTAGCAGTTAGGTTGATATTTTTCTGTATTCCTGCCCTGCCGTAAGTTAATACTTGAATTGTTTTCTAACTAATGATTGTAAAGTTTCCAGTTATGGACCTGACTGACTGGTTGAATCTATAATTTATGTTATAGCTTGCTTATCTCCTTTTTATTTTTTTTATTTTTTAGCTCCAGCATAATATAGACATGGGAGATAAACTCATCCATCTGACCACTGAGACGTAGCTCTGTATTTTTTTTTTTTTTTTACCTCAAACTGTTATGAAAACACATTAGACATTTTAAGTAAAACCCCTTTTTAGCGTCTTCATGGATAAAGCTGTCACAGATCAGACCTTTTTTAAAGAGTTCAGCCTGTCAAAGATAATCCAATCCAGATTTGACCGATCCAAGTACAGTGGTTTTAGATTTGACAACAGCAGGTCCGGTATCATTAATACCAATCTGACTCTGAGTAAGAAAGTTACACTGCTGGTCGGCTAAATGCCACAGCTTTCAAATTAAAATCACACATTTAAAATTGAAAGCTCCTATAGTAGCAATAAAACAGCCAACAGGAAAGATGCCATTTGGAATGTTTTTCTGTTCAGTTTGAGTTTATTAGCTGCATTAAAGAGCCGTTACTTGCCAAGAGTCGTCTCCAGTAGTGGAAAACAATATGATGTTTACTCTGGTTTCCAGTGACTCACTGTCCCCTGTTGAGGCGTGGGGTTAGCTAATTAGCATGCTAATTCAGCAGACATCTGTGTAGCACAATATTCAAATGTCTTTGACATAGTGTCGAAACCATTATTGCTTCACTTTCTGTGGATCATTTTTTTTTATTGATTTTTGAATGTTTTAAACTAAGAATATAACAGAAACAGTAACTGTGCTAGCCATGTTCAGCATCTTAGCATGCAGATGTTCATACAGCTGATTGAAATGTCCTTTTACGTTTTTAGTTTATACTTAAGTCATAAATCAAAGGCATTAGAACACATTTTGACCTGATTGCGGAGTGACAGGAAAATTGTGAGAATCGTCAGTGTCGTGAGGATTCTTTCTCTGGGCACCTCAAAACGCTTATTTTTAAAAACAAAATCATTGAATTTTCTTGCCTGTGCACGAAACACTGATCAATACGAATGACAAACGATTTGAGGCTGTAAATCAAAGAGGAGAAACTGTTGATCTCATTGACATAAGCTGGGCTCTACTGCGAGCTGCTACGACTTAGGGCTTTTGTTGGGTGAGTAAATCCAGAGAATATAGGCGGCTATCCAAATCTGATGTTGTCTGTCATATACTTAACCCCAATAAAAGCTCCACAGGGGGGCATGCCCTTAATATGAATGGTTGCTGTGTGCTCCCTGTGTTCAAGTTCACGTGCCATAACAATGAGATTATTTGAGCGCAGCAGATTGAGGGTGATGTGGTCAACAATTAAGCTTTTGTCAAAGTCATGAGGAATTTTTTTCAAAGTATAAAAATGCCCCAAATAAACTTCAGCATGTCTCACCCAAAGCTGCAGTATCTCCAGTTTGAGGGTGCCAACATCTGAGGACTCCTTATGTTGTTCTCCTTTTGTCAGTGGGTGGTAGAGGCTAATTAACATCTATAAGTTTTAACCTATTTTTCTTAGAGAACTTAGTCATAGTTTGATTTTTGATTTTTTTTTTTTGCCATAAATTACTGCTGAGTGGAGATAATAAAGAAAAGTTCTGCCTGTTTTTAGAGGAATTCGTACTGCTGAGTTGTCTATCCGCCCCCTGCTGTTTCAAGCCTGACTTGGTAAGTGGGACTACTCTCAGAAGTAATCCTTATTTGTAGTTGAGGGACTACTTGGGTCTCGGCAGATAAGGAATAGCAACTTTGATTTGGGGTATTTCTATCAAAGTACATACAATAGAGAGAGATATGCATGCAGTCGAAGCAGAAGAAAAACAGGGACAGAAAGCCAGAAAAAAAAACGGCGCCTTTGTCATAAATGTAACCCCCACCTGTCAAAGAGTTTTCCATTGTGGGGTGGGAGACATTGGCCTTTGCTTTATCTGAGGCACAGGCACACAAAACCAGTCAGAGTGTGACAGCATTTCCAGAATAAAGCGTCAGGACTCTGTCATACCGAGCTATCAGCATGCAGCCTGCAGCACTCAGTGCCTGGCTTGGTTACTGTCATCAAATTTCTTTGTGTTAACAGTCAAAATATCTGACAAATTGTCACATTACCACATGTTACTGAGAGCAAGGAGTTGGAGACTAATCATGTTATTTTCTCCCCTGCGGGTGAGAATAGTGGTTTTGTGTTATGCTTGAGCTTGATTTGTATCCCCCCGTGTTAGGAAAGATAATTTGGATTGGACATCCAGAGCAGAGCAGAGGGGACAGCCTGGCTGAACTCTTTAAGGAAAACTAGATGACTGGTGCCCACAGCTCTTTTTTTTACTCTTTTCTAGGGGTAAAAAGAGATTACATGAATGGCTGGGTCTGGTTGTGCTCAGGTCTTTGCCTTTGTACATAATCCCCTGTAATTCTCTTTGTGGTGGACACTCTCGCTTGTCATTCATTGTTTGATGGCTGCAGGGGAGCCCCGAGAAGAGAGTGCAAGACGGACACTGACACCCAACCCAACAAAGCAGGGAAACTTTTGCTCCACGAAGACATCTGTCACCTCAGAATCTGAGAGAAGCAAAATATGAGTCTCTCCTTTTCTCTGAGATCTTATTCTGCAGGATGCATTTGATGTATACTTGTTGTTGTTGTTGTTGGGGGGGGGGGGGGGGGGGGGGGGGGGGGGGGGGGGGGGGGGGGGGGGGGGGGGGGGTAGCAGAATGTTTTTCAGAGATCGGCCTCTTAAAATGCACAGCTCGGTTCATCATACGCATCGATGACTCGCGGAACTTTCTATGTATATATTTATTGTTGTGGAAAACAATTTTCTGTATTTTAAGCTATCTTGATTAGTTCATAAACAAAATTTACACACTCCCCTTCAGTTCTAATAGGTCACTCAAAAATGATTACAAAATGGACAGAATTAATTTAACAAAAATTTCATTTTCACAATAAATTTTAAATTATACCATTTCTGTCTTACAAAAGGGGGAAACTGGACATATGACCTGTAACTTTGTGATATTTTCTCTCTTTGGTTAACAAGAGGTGATTGTAAAGAGTGCTGCAGGCTCTGAGTGGTTGCAGGCAGGCAGCGTGTGCTGTGGGTGGAGCCAAAGTTTGGAGGCTTGAAAGAGACCAGCGTCTCGTTTGTATCGGAGGAGGCTCGTCTTCATGCGCACGGAGGATGGACTTTACCTCACGGACACGCTAATGGACTCCTTAACTCACAAGCTCCAGCGCATTTTGCGGATTTAGATGTTGTTTCGATCCGTTTTTCCGACAGTTTTTCCCCGACAACTGAAGACCTCAGCTGTGACCGAGTGGTTTTGCGCAGCTACTCGTGGATGGTAAAGTCTTTTTGTGCTTCGGTCTGCTTTGGTTTCCATGTTAACAGCTTTATAGCGAACACGGATAAAACGCACATAAACGTATTTTTAATTTATTATTTGGTTTTTATTATAGTAATATTATTTCCCGGGCCTCTTTATACCGGCATAAATGTACATTTTAAGTATTTAGCCGGGGCAATTTATTCTAAGAGGAGATCTTTAAAGCGCAAATGCTGGTTTTCTGTAAAATTGCTCAGGTTGGTGATGCTTTATCTTAATACAGTCCCTGAAAATCTGACTTTGATTCCATTCCTACATGGTTTGTGGTCTTGTTCACCTCAGAGCTGCCATTTCTGTCACAGATGTGCTTGATGGGACTCATGAAGGGTGTCAAGCACACATTGCCTGATTTGCACCCTCAACAAAATGTATAACTTATACATGAGAATAAAACTAGTTATGTTGTAGCTGTAGCTTCCAGTATCTATTGTATATAGGTGGGGAGATAACAGCATGGACTTGCTGTCTGCCCGTGTGGGTAAACAGCTGTTATTTGCATCTAGTCCAAAGAAACAGCAAACCAGACACTGTTCTGAAGATCTCTGCTTTATTTCACCAAACTTAAAGAAACATTGGAGAGTTTGCTGCTGCTAAGTGCTAATTAATCTTATGTTTCTGTTAACTCCACGGCTAGCCTTTTGGATTTGAGTCTATCCAACTTTACACTTTAATGATAATTTACTTGATTTCTCTCATGCTCTTCCAAAGAGCTGCCTCCTCTTATCTCTGCAGCCGTGTTGCAGAATGTGTTGACCTCCCATATCGCTCCACATTTCTATGAAACAAACACAGTTTGACGCTGGATGGAACATCCTCCTTTACTCTGTGTTTGGATTACTTATAAAGTCTGGATTTCATCCTGAATTGCTGGACCTAATCTGGTTGGTTATGATGCAGTTGAGAGCAGAAGACATTTAATTTTTCATATTGTGCTGATATACTTTGTTGGAATCAGACTGTAAATGACCGGTGGAGCAGACTTCCCGTCGGACCTCTGCTGTTCCTCTTCTCTGTTTACCGCTGTGTGATACTATATCGGTAACACTGATAGTCTCCGACTCTCTTACTGTAAACGAAACTGAAGAAACTTTTTCTCTAGAAGCACGTGCAAAAGCATCATATGGCATTCTTCACGCCATCCTCCCTCTCTCTCCTTCTTTCTCTCACTCTGCAGAGCACATGCACTTATACACACACACACACACACACACACACACACACACACACACACACACACACACACACACACACACACACACACACACACACACACACACATTCAAACACAAAACAAACACGTAGTCTCCACCCAACACTCCACCCACTGTAACAACTTCAGAGGAATGGTCAGCATGTGGAGAGGTTTTGGTAAAGAGCTGGAGGGGAAGTAGAAACCGGGGAGGGGAGACACTGCTGCTTTTAACCCCCAGAAGGTTTGTGATATTCCATACGCTGTCCAGAGGGACTGGAATCACTCTGGGCTTTCTGATGGGAACTTGCATTTTCAGACTCCCTGTGCACCCTCCCATAAAGTGCTGAGATGTGGGAAAACGGTCATTTTTGCTGGGCTGAAGCCAGACGGCACCCAGGGACGGGGCAGACATGAGGCCAGCCACGCTGCCTTTTCATCAGCTCAGCTGAGATTGTGCAGAAGACCTCAAAAAAAGGTTTGTTGCCTGTCCCCAATAGTTTGACACTGTGTGTAAAACTCCTGTGCAGATTTTGTTTTCTCTGCGTTTTCGCCGCAGCTAAAACATTTGGCAGCGAACGCGCCTCAGTTTGAGGAATCTGCGAGAATTCTTTTGAGTGTTAATGCTACCTTAAACTGTGAAAACTCGCACTTTGCCTTCACACGTTGTCCAAAGACTTTAATGGTTTACATTTGCTTTCACTAAAACTTGGCTGTAGCCCTGCATGCTAACTGTCTCTGCTGTGTCCTCGCATAGCTTTTGTCTGCCAGTTGCAAGACCATTCATATTCAGTTTGACCTGCAGGTCCTGTCAAAAGGCCGGCCAGGCCCTGCAGGGGTTTTGATGTTGGCGCTGAATGCAAGTGATGTTCCTCTGAGGCTGTCCTGATGAGCCTGAAATTCTTCTACAAATGGGAGTTTCTACGGTTTCCTTTGTCTTGTCACTCTGGCGATACTTTCACAAATAGATCTCTTTTTGATAGTAAAAGTGTGTGTTCCACTTACATTTCACTCATGCCTGGTAATATCTGTTCACGCAGGATCTTATTATGTCCATGCACTGCCGTACACAGAATTACACTCCTGCAAGTAGTTTTCTATCTGATTTTCTTCATAGCATGTTTTAATTTTAATGAATGTGGTTTCTGCAATGTTTATACTGAAGATTCAATGTGACTGTGTGGTTGTTGTGATGTAATCTTTAGGCCTCCTGAGGTCATTATAGTCCTGTAATATTTCTGTTGTAATCCTATATTTGTGTTCATCCTTTCACAATAAAACCGACAGCAGTGACAGACCCATGTTAAAGAGAGCTGGGTAACACATTTTGACCCACTCTGGTTTTTGGTGAAGGAAGGTTTATATCACTCTGCTGCGTCGGTCTGACGACTTCCAAGTTCATCAGACTTGCCCTCTGCAGTGACCCGTAGGAGGGCCTAACTGAGGTGGATGGAAATATATTATGTAACATGTTCTTCTCCAGAGAGAAATTAGCCTCTACTTCGTTTTCCCTCTCTTCTTTTGAAAGAAATATAGAGGAAAAAGATAAACTGTGACTTTGTAATGGAAAACAGACTAGTTATGTGCCTGGAATGTTTTTCCTTGAGAATCTGCTGATAACCATATGTTGTATTGCATTTGGGGGTGATATGAATTCAGTTATTGTGTTTTTATTTTGCCTAAAGATCGACCTGAGGTTGAGTATTTACATGGGAAATTACTAAATAGACCCATATTATTCCGCTATAAAAACAAAGGACTTGTATTCCTACATATGGCAGGAGGGGGACATTATCAAGCAATTAAAGAGAGAGAGTGCAGCAGTGGATAAGCAACCCATTTATTGCAGGGAAATACTCTTTATTTATTCTCCTCTGCCTCTGTGCCTCTTTATTTATTCTCCTCTGCCTCTGTTCCAATACAATTTGTAAACCAGGTCTTGGTTCCATCTGTGGATTCTGTTTCCCCTTCGTTTTCCTGTTTGTTGGGTATCAAGTCAATTTACAAGGTGTTATATAAAGCTCCATTCATGTATTGATATAAGTTTTCTTTAGTATGGAAAATCTCTTATGTTAGGGACAGTATAAAAATAATAAGTGAAGGGTGGCGAAAGGAGGGCATGTATTGTCTTCTTTTTTTCCTCTCTTGGATGAAGAAAGGGTAGTTGGACTTTTCTGGGAGAGCAGCAGAGGAGGTATATATATATATATATATATATATATATATATATATATATATATATATATATATATATATACTATATGCTACAAATTTCCCTTTTGAATAAAAAAAAAAAAAAAAAGAACCCACACATATCAAAACAGCTGTACACGAGCATACGTGGGTGACACCGTTTAAAGTCCTGCCAATGGAGTCACACCACTGCACTGATCAACAGGTGATGGTTACACTCCAAGACATGCAGCAATGCTACAACAAAGGCAGTAAAGAACAAACAAGTAAACATGCATGTGAACAATGTTTGATTTATATTATTTCAAATATAAACCGTTCAAAATTGTACATATTTTAAATTTGCGTGAATAAGTCTATATTTATAAACAAAAAGCAGTCTGTCAATCTTGATACAACAGAAGTGCTGGATTTCGCACCACTCTCATGTTTGACAAACATTTTTCACTTTCCAATTTTCCTTAAATGTGAGCGGGCTTTGTTGTCATTACATATGATGTTTAAATTTAGGTTCACAGTCAAAAAGGTTATACCAAACTACTGTTAAGTGTTTTTTGACATGTTGGAAGTTTTCCACCGTTTAAAGAAATTTAAAAAAAAAAAAATTTGGAATGAGCTTCTTTTTTTAAAATTTATTTACTCTCCAGACAAATCATTTTTGTACGGTCCCTTAGTTAAAAAAAAAAAATAGGCTGAGTTTGTCTTCTCTTGCAGCAACTTCATAAATCAATTAATCGTAATGTTGGCGGTCTTTTTAATCATTTGTAATTATATCGTAAAGTAACGGTTATGGAAAAAAATCATTATGCTTCCATTCCCTATCTGTCCCATGTATCAGCTATTATCAGCTGGACTGTTGCCAGCAGGGACCGCACTGTTGACTTATTTCTTCTTTTATTGGCGGCGACCGCTCGCAAAGACAAAGACGGAGCCCATACCTGACAGTAAACAAAGCAGAAGTGCTTCAGCTGTTCCTTTTGAAGTTGACATGTTTACCGAGAGTAAACGGCCAACTGCCTTGAAGTGGCAAACCTGACAAATGACTCAGACACAGTGTCATGTTTCCACCGGGGATGAGTAATGTGAACAGTTTTGTAGTCGAGGCTTGTGGCTACGATCATCGAAAGTCGTACCTGAACACGCTGACGCGACTGCAGTTCGGGTCTGACAAGGTGAAGTGTGGGCCAGAAACAGAATACAGTCATCTGATACGCCTTTAAAATCCTATTGGCCTGCTTGTCAAATCATGTAAAGAAATGAGTGCTCACATCGGTTTAACTACAGGGATTAATCGTGTGCGCGCACACACACACACACACACACACACACACACACACACACACACACACACACACACACACACACACACACACACACACACACACACAGGCATGCGCGCGCAAACTCGAGGTGCAAGTCATGAGATGAATGGCTTACTATAGACAGCCAAGCCTGTGGGTTTGATGGTGTAATTAGCAGATGAACTGTGATGCTAACACAGCATGGTCCAGACCTCACAAAGGCCTCTATTGTGTGATTACATGACTGAAAATCTTCGCCTCTCCTTTGTCACGCCACAGAGTTTGTTCACAGTCTTGACTGACATCATCACCAACCCTGCAGATGAATGAGATGTTCTCCTTGTGTTGTGGCCGTTTGCCGCAACAGCATTTCTTATATCTGGGCTAGAAAGTCACACGGAAACAGGAATGGCAGGGATATAAATGAAATGCGATTTTTTTTTCTTTTTTTTTCGCACTGCTAACTTCTTTGGACAATCATTAAATTCAGTTCTGTCGAGCTGTACAACCCATAGCAAGGAAGTGTGTGTGAACATTTAAATTCCTTTCTCTCCTTGTCTGATGTTCCCACCCAAGGCAAAATGTTGAGCTCTTATCGTGAGGATTTCCTGATTGGTCAGTGCACTTCATTAGTCTAAATAGGTCATCAGGTTAAAAGTGTATGGAGAGCTTTTCAGCCCAGAAGCACATAAACAAAAGGAGATTAATGTAATCTATTTTCCAGTGAGTTTGTAGTCCAATAGCAATTATTTTTTCAGCGCAGTCAAGTTATTTCTTCATGAGTGGCTTTTACATCTCCAAAGGTTTCCATAGTTTCTGTAACAGCGCTGTGTCGAGAGGGAAATTATGTCTCCTATCACGCTGCGTTCTGACTGATGCGCAGCTCATTATTGACGCTTTGCAAGTTTTTCAAGAACCGATCTCCCACCGTTCCCCGTCAGGCTTGAATAATTTCAGGCAAGGGCAAGTCTGTATCAGAGAGAATAAGGTGACCCTAGCGCTCCTTTAAGCACTTATCTCCTCTGCCAGTTCTGCTTCACTCACTCGTTTGAAATGATAATTGCTACTTCCTGCATGGCAAAGCTGAGCAGTATGTACACTAATGTAAAAGGTAGTTTAATTATTCCTCAGAGCCTATTGGAGCTGCGGATCACACTGAAAGTGGTGTCACATCTCGCTCTTTGCTCTTCATTTCAGCACAGTGTGGGTATGGCGCGGTGGGATGAACGTCACAGAGATACAGTCCCGTGCCCCCTAACCTTAAAGACACTGCAGAGGGATGTAGAATCACTTGGGTCGCCTCTGCATTTTAATGAATGCCTTTGACTTGGAGACACAGATGTGACGGGATCATGGAAACGGCACACGTACCATAGTTAAACAATTAACAGATCTGTCTGGTAGCTCAGGGTCATGCCAACCCAATTAGGGCATACTCAATGAGTATCCTGCTACCTGATTAACATATGAGAAGGAGGTTTGATGCAAAGATGTGGATCAGCCAGTGAGAGCGTTTATATCCACTCTTAATGGACACTAAAGTGGATTTCATGTTGCACTGCAAGTTTTTGTTGTGGTGCTCTAAAAGCTCATCTTTGATATGTGTTTACATTCAGTTTGGTCGTATAAGCGCTCCTTTCTCTTTAGCAAAAAACCCAAATTGGTTTTCAAGTTTTATTATTTGAAATTATTATTATTGCGTGTTTGAATGCACCAAATTGCCAGTCATCAACACAAAGACAATTCTGTGAATAATTGATAGTACGTGCAGGAGGAAGTCATCTTCATATCAGTCTGGGATCACACGTGAATAAATAATGGAGTATTTAATTTGAATTCTGTTCTTAGAGACTTTCACATTAATGTCTGATGACACATCCTGTTGTATCCACGAAATAATGCCCAAAAAAACCAAGATAGGAAAAGGCACTGGACTATAACACGTGATATAATGCTGGTATTTAACCACATAAAATATTTTGTTTATGCATCAAAATACACAGTCTGAAATCTATCAAACAGTAAAAGGTTAGAATTCTTGCAGCTTATCAGCCACTTGCAGCCACTGAGAGAAACACATTACCCTAAAGGAAATGGAGAGGTATATGTTGAATCAATGACTACCGATTAACAGTCGGATCTGCTTTTTTGTGCCGTTTGTACAAATTTGTTTCTTTCAGAAGACGTTTGCCTTCAGGCGTCGGGATCCTGAACCCAGAGTTTGCAGCTGTTCCATATTACAGACCTAAAAGTTGGAGCGTGCATAAAGGTTTTTTTTTTTTTAAATTTTATCCTGGGTTAGAATCTCTCTGCTGTGTGCCGACAGAGGCCTCGGTTAGTTTCGGAGCCAAGAGAAAATCATGTTACCTGCAGGGTAGAAGTGATATTGGAGAGACAATAGAAGAACATTTTTCTATTTTTTTTTTTTATTTGTATTTTTTTTTTTTACTTCCAATTGTAACTGAGGCTAAAAAGTGAAAGCAGAAAGCAAATCTCTTGTGTTCAGAAAGTCAATGCCCTATTTATCCCGTACTTTTATACTTTTTACTCTTTTAAATATTTACAATTTAATCAGTATTTCATTTCCTGCTCTTCAGGAATTTCCTTTTTAAGAAGCAATAACAAAACTAATCTTGATCTTTTTTTTCCAGGTTTTCAATTGTGTTCTGCATGTTATGAGTTATGAGGCGGCTGTCCATATTAAAAACCTACTCAAAGGCTCCTGTAAGAGGATATCCTGAAGATTTGTCTCTGATAAACGTTTTAGCTAAGAAAGTGACGAGCCATGTCAGCACCACTGTAAATGCATTCAACACTTAAACCATATCTTGGTAACGTTTAGTAAGACTTCCTGTTTTCAAAATTCCACAGACCTGCTAGCAGCTTGGTTGAATGTTTTCACAGTTTGACGAGACGTCATTAGACCAACATGGTGATTGTGGGACTCGTCTCCTGACCTGTTTTGAATTCAGGTCACGTCATGTATTTATGTCATGGTGGATGAAGCACAATCTCTACACGCCAGGCTGTGCTGTAGTTTGCAATATTGTGATGTCATTACAGTCATCTACTCCTCATCATTTGTCTTTATCACCGAGCGCCCTCATCCAGACATGCTGATTCATGCTTTGACGCTGTGTAAACTCACCGAGTCACTGTGATGATGAATTTGCTATGAGCTCCGCCAGCTTAGAAAACAATTGGTGCTGTCTCGACTGCTGCACGGGGTGCTTACAGTTTATTTTTAACCCAGTCGTGATTTATTTAGCAGTCTGCTTTCTTGGTGCTGGGAGCAGCCTGCTCGGCCGAAACCTTCCTCTTCACTCCCTCCTGTCCCAGTCCCAGGTGGACCGGGTAAAAGTTAATGTGGTGCCTGATGTTCCCACCAAACATAGTGCTGCATGAAAACAACACTAGTTCACCTTCTACCCTTGACTGAAGAATATACTGAAGATTCATAAGGTTTAAAGTTAGCTGACAGTGCTGTTTTTTTGTTCTGTATTATCTATTTTAGTTATTTATCAGGAGGACTACACTGTCTTTAAGATTAGTGGTAAAGAAAACTTTGCCTGCACATAAGCAAGAAAATATGTGGTTACAGAAGCTACATCTTTCTTCTCTCTTTCTCATCTCTGTCCTGTTAAGGTGTAAAAGTTTAAGATAGTCTTGTATCGATAGATTTCCACACAGAACAGTGGTTGCCAGATTTCACGCTTCGTTTCTGCTGTTTTTCCGGTTTGATGTTTGATTTGGTTGTACAGTGGACAGCCTTCCTTGTCAGTTTGTGGCAGGTTATCATGTACCAGAAGAAGAGAAAACACAGTTTTGTTTTTAATGTTTTGAATGCTAACCTTTTCCATTGGTAGCACCTGGTTTTTGGGAGAGTCGGAGGATACTTGGTCAACAGCGACACGGATCCATCAATTGTGTGTGGTTGTTTCAGCCAGCTCTGTCTTTGAAACACAATCCACACACTATAAACAATTTCAACCTAAATGTCACTTCAACCTGGCAACCTGTAACCTGGTTTAAACAGAAACCTGTAATGACTAATAATGTGCAATATGTGAATAATGGATTTGCACAGAGTAATATGCAATGAGTAACTCCTTACATTTTTCACATGATTTGGCCAGTCCTCCTTTTAGTATATTTTGCTAGTGACTCCTCGTTAATTAAGTAAAGGAGCTCTTAATTTGAAACGAGTGAATGGACGGGGAGCTAATTAGGGATAAATTAATGATAAAAGACAGTGCTTTTACAATAAGTTAACAAATGTCTCACAGTTAACCACTGAATGGCTAACCATTGATTTTGGGGAAAATTGGCCCTCCCCCCACATCCCCTGTGTGATTTGCACAGCCCACTCAGTGAAGCAGGCTGCTGCAATTGTGAGTTATAATGACAGACACAGCAAGGAGTCTCTGCCTTGTCAGTCACCTGCAGGGGTCTTTTCTGCCCAACATAATGACTCCATAAATCTTACTGAATAGTCATCTGAATCCAAGGGGCCATGTTGTTTTTTAGGGTCGAACACAAAAAAGAAAATTTTTACTTTCACATCATTGCAAGAAAAGAACATTTATTCGACCCAATTCATTCGAACCACGGGCTTTGTGTCTTTTTTGGGAGCAGTTACCGATTGGATACAGTCTCTCAAAGTCACCCTTAAATCTGGCAAAAACTGAGACCCAGTTTCAGATTTGATTGCAACGCCACAATTAAATTGCTTTCATAGTTCTCTTTCATTTAGATGCACTCATGATACAGCTAATGGATTGGACCATGGCCTAATCTAGCCTCATGTCAAACTCTGTGATAGTACTCTCATCACAGGGTCCTGCCTGGCTGCTGATTATCTCCATAAGTGCCTCAGCCTGTGCCAAAGCCTAAATGTGAGACGAGTCACTTTGCAGTGATGAGTTATTGGGAGCTGGTAGTCAAGCACAAAGCCTGGTCCTTTTACACAAAAACTGACCAAATGGTTAGCATTCACGCTGCTCCCCTGTCCAGTGAACTCACCATGACCTGGCCGAGTGTGTCGCACAATGTGTCTGTCATTTCCTTTCTCCCTCTGAACAGATGCAGGTATTAATAGGGAGCCTCGAGGGAGGTTGCGAAGGTTAATGAATCTCTAGCTTTAAGCAATATGGCACCAGATTCACCCTTCACAGATACAAGGAGCAGCAGACCCTCGCCTAGATGAACAGATGGGTCCTGTGGCATTGAGCATAGCTGGTCGCTTGTACTGTAACAGCTCCGGTTGAATAGAGCTCTAATCCTATAAATCCTATAATTGTTGCCTCTAATAAGATCACTTTCTTTGGTTGAGTACTTGCTGTCAAATATGATTTAATGCTTATTAATATTAAGTCCTTTTTTTCTTCTTCAGAACCATGCACCATTGTTCTTTAGAATGGATTAGGACACGACATGATTAATTTGACTAAAATGCATGTATGTGTGATGTGGTGTTTAAGTGGAAAAAGTACGTCAAAGAAAACAGGAACAGTGCAGCATGAGTGCAGTATTACATCAGTGTACTTGCCCTTCATGCCCTTGCTAAGCCTGAACAGATCTGCCTCAGGCGTGCAGAGCATCCATCCAGTCTTCGTCAGGTGCTGGCCCCAGTTATATGGACATTTATGAGTCCTCCGGTGTTTTGGATTCCCCAGATGTCTTCTGTTTCCCAGTCAGCTGCATGGGCTTCTTCATATTGACACAAAGTGTTGTTTTACTGATCAGACGCAGACAAGGAAATGGACTCCCAAGTCTTGCATGTGAGACAGAAATGAGTGTTTATTACTTTCTTTTTCAGTTTTTGGAAGTCATATAAAAAAACAAAACAAAAAAACAACAACTCTGAAATCTGCTGATCTCATTTGGTTTATAGTCAGTGCATACCTGGTACTAGCTTCAGATCGTATTTCATCATCATGATACAATTCGTTTGGCAACTTTCATAGGCTGCAATTTGGACCGCATCAATTAGAACTTAATCTCTGTTAAGTTGTGCATCGCTCATCGCCATACTGGTCAGAAAAGTAGTTTTTGTTCTCTTTTGGGCAGTCAGAGGTCAGTCCAAAAGTGTTGAGATACTTCTTTATGCATTACTGTTCTACAGAATTAGCCAAAAAGCTTCCTAATTTATCAGTGAGGCAGGAAATCCTGTTAACAGCACCCCTCTCTTTGCATTCAAATTTAAAAAGACCTCTGGAGTTACATAAGGATGAGCCCTGGGAACATGTGCGCTGGATGTGCTGCCATGCTTCTTTTCCCAGCAAGCGTAAGAGGGGTCCTCCAGAGGAGGAGGGAAATGTTACAGGATCGTGGGTGGATGTCTCAGCCTCCAGTGACTCAGGTAGCTTCAGTGGAGCAGCAAGAAGCAAAGCGGGCTTGGTCGTGAAGTGAAGAGCGACACAGACGTATTGGTTCAGTGCTCGAGACCCCGGGGACGGACAGACACCCGGCTGTGACAGGGAGATACAGAAGCAGTATGAAAGTCTTTCCACACCAATACGGCTGCATTAAAAAAAAAAAAAAAAAACTTTCACAGAGCGTTTTAGCACTGTTTCCCAATTTATCTCTGTCCATATTAACACACCTGAAACTGCATATCACATGACCCTTCACATTCGCTGGGTATGCCAACCAAAGCGGGCGATACAAGATTTTTGGTGACTCATCGGCTTCTGTAAACTGCAGCGTTGGTCACCAAATACGGTGCAACGCAGAGCTGATAACATTACTGGACAGAAGAATTGTTGCAAATTACCTGGATAATCTCTTCCCTCCTGTGCATGTCGGCAGTGGCATCTTTATAAACTGCAGAATTTAACTGCTCAACAGCTGCTATTGTAGACAACAAGGTCAACAATGCCTGTAATTTGTTTTCCATGTTGAATTAATCACTTGTAGTCAAAGCTAGTGTTTGTTTTCTTCTAGAAAAATGTCACATGGTAGTGGTGTGACAAATTAATGAAGGACACGTCATGACAAATACGACCTCAACAGGAAGCAAACTTGAGTGTCTGCGTTACCATTTTCAAAAGCCTCCGTTTCCACACATTGTCTAAAACACAACCGCTTAGTTTTTCAAACTAAAGCGAGTTCAGCAGCATTTTCAGAAGTCTAAGAGGCACAGGAGTAGCGTGAATGATAGCTGTGGATGTGGTAAAAGTTATGCATTTAAAAGAAATGGACATATTGTTGTGGGTATAGCACAGATGAGGTTGTAAATCTGTTTATTCCACATTCTTTTAATCAGAACAATGGTTCTCCTCAGCAGGCCTCTGTCTCATCACACAGTCACTGCCCCAACTCTCCTCCTGGACTGTTGTTGGATTTATTAGCTATCGTAAATATTTGAATGAGGTCTTTTAGGAGTTGTTGCACTGACGCAAGAGATGCCATGTGCTCTCCAGTGTTTACTTTCTAAACGTTGCCACCTACATGGGGGCTCCGGGGAAGACATCCAGTACTGTCGGGCAATAAGGAACAGTCAATTGTGTTTTAACACAGGAACAGCCTTTATTGTGTTCAGTGAAATGAAGTGAGGTGTGTGTGTGTGTGTGTGTGTGTGTGTGTGTGTGTGTGTGTGTGTGTGTGTGTGTGTGTGTGTGTGTGTGTGTGTGTGTGTGTGTGTGTGTGTGTGTGTGTGTTTTATCAGGCTGTTGGTAGAATCACGAGAATCAAGCAGCAATTTTTGCTCCTCTGGTTTAGGTTTAAAGCCAGATGTTTTCCCTGCAGCTATTTGGTGTGGGCATTGTATTTTAGTTACGGTATCCAGGGATGTCGGTCAGGCTGACACTGTAGCCCAGACTTAAAATATGTCAACAAATATTGGGTAGATAGCCAGGAAATGTATTACAGCCATTCATGCCCCTATCAGGGTGTAATAACTTCAGTGACCCCCTGATCTAGCACCATTAATAAGTCAATATTTTAACTTTGCCAAATTGTTTCTCACAAAATGTCAGCAGAACAAATGACATCAGCCTCAGCTGGTCTTTGTGTTTAGTGTTAATACGTATTTTCTAGCATGCTAACATGCTACACATGATAAAATGGTCAACATGGTAAAACATACGTTACTACATTTTAACACTATCATTGTGTGCATGTTGGCATGTTAATATTAGCGTTTAATACAATGCTAAGTGCGGCATCAGAGAGCCACTAGCGTGGCTGTTGTGAAGCAGTTGTCATTGATATGTTTACAATGATGGATCGACGTGTTATGTAAAAAGTGTTACTATTTGTAAGAAATCCTTCATAGTGTTACAGCGTGTTTCCGTATGGTTTTGTTTACAACTTTACTGTTTGGTTTGACTCTCGCTTTTTTTTTGTCATAACAGGCAGCTTTTTTCCACTGCTTTAATAACCCAACTGTACACTGTCTGTTTGCCATTTGATGCTGACCGGACAAAGTTAGGTGACCAAAAACCAAAATACAAGAATAGGGAATATGTCCAGGTGCCCTTAAACATGAATCCAAACGCTCACGTATCTTCTGATCAGCTGGAAGTTCACCAGGTCAACTTAAAGGATCAGTGTTGAGTTTGTATTTTGTTTCTGTTGCCTTCAAATTCCCCAAAATCATTTATTGCAGGTTTTACAACTATGAAGACAAGTTTCCAACTTAATTATTGTGTTGTTAAAAAAACGACATTTTATCTCCTGTGTTTGTTTTGCAAAGAGGAGCGAAACAGATGGGAATTGCACCTATTTCAAGTGCTCTCCAAGAAAACTGACACCCTGCTAAATAAGAAATATAAGCATATGGCTACACTTTATGTGCACACTCACACCGAGGCCAATAAAAGTCAGAGAGCTGGTCTGTTCATTGCACCTCTTTGAGACAAATTACAGTTTTCTTTGGAATTGCTCATCTTTCATTTATTTCCCCACAAAGCCACAAAAATTAGAGCCAAGCTCTGAAGTTATCTTCTTGTGGATCTCTCACCAATTGTTGATGCCAGCATAATTAAATTCATGGATTTAAAAAAAAAAAAAAATCCAGCAGGCATTTTATCTTGTGGAGAAACTTTGTGGGCTCCAGTGCAAGCAGCAAATTGGACATTCACTTAGACTTGAAAGTTTGTGAAACCCTTCAGGCCACCACATGATGAGTGTGTTCATGTCAGCCGGCTGGTGGTCTGGATTATTTGTTTAGTTGAGTTTTTCTTCGGCTGTGTGGTGAAAAAGTAAGCAGTAAAATCACAAGTAGTCGTTGCTGTGTGCTACAGTTCAATATTAAAGTCTCAGGATGGCGAGATGAGGCGGTTCACTTTTGGGTGATGCCACTGTTGCTGTCAAAACTGATAAACACCTCTCTCAAATCTCTGCAGTGTTTCCACACCATCCCCCAGAATGATCCTCAGCCAAGTGCATCAGTCTCTGTGCCTTTGGAGTTGGTAGTTTTTACGTCAGAAGTTGGATATGGATTTGTTTTTTTTTTACCGTGTTCTTGGATCAGACATAAAGAAACCATTTCTCTCTCTTCTCCCCACAGATCCAAAATGACTTGTACTAAATGGCCACTGGTTGGAGCTTAGCGCTGATCCATCGAAGAGCACTATGAGTAGATGAAAACAAGCAGCCTTTAATCCGGAAAGGATTCCTCCTCTCTGTGCTAAGAGTCTACTAACCGTGTGTAAGGACCACTGGGAGTACAAGAATCAAGTCAAGGACACATTCACCCCCCGTCCCCCGTCCCCCGTCCCCCGTCCCCCTCCGCCTGCAGGAAGATGGGAGTGAGAAAATAAAGCTCTGTGGAGTCAAGAGGAGCTTAATGAATTCCAAGGAATCTTAAAACAAACTGTGTGCATTTGTGTATGTCTGCATAAGAGAATCAGGCAACCATGTGGACATTAGCTGCGACTGTCCACCGTCTTCTGGCTGCTGCGCTGCTATTGGCTAGCTGCGTCCAATCAGCGATTGCCACCGAGGAGGATGTCACACCACGCATCAGTTTCCCCTACAGTAAGTAAAAATAATTGTCACACTTTCGTTCAGTCATGATAATTGTGAGAATTCAAAGAAAAGTGGAATGACAGCAATGCTCTTGTTTTTCATAACATGATGGACGGTTTAAACAGAAATGTATTGTCATCACTTAGCAACGTTGCTAGGCGTGGCAAGTTTGTCGTGCTTTGGATTTGGAATTGAATTGAAAAGAATTGCAAATGTTCTCATCATAAAAAAATGTTTTTCTCGTGATGTTTTGTTTAGTTTTAAAAATTAGAACAATAAAGCGTAAATATAACATCTGTCTTGTCCAAGTATGAAAATTAAGCAGATAAAACTTTTATTATCATAATTATTATTTAATTCTGGGACTAATTAGGTCGACACTGCAGGAAAGAGCACGACCTCTTTATTTCCTTAAGTTTACCAGGGACGTGCAGCTTCAGCCTTTGTCTTTTATTTTAATCATGTGGATTAAGTTCATATTTTGGGTATTTTTAACGGAAATAGTATTCGCTGGGAACTATTTGACTATTATTCAAAGAGACCCTCTCTCAACCTGTAAACTCTGCTGTGAATGCACAGCTGCGGTAGACTTAGGATATGCTAGCTTTACCTGGCAGGGTTTGCATTGCACCTCCCATTTAAATTCATTTTTGTAACTTTCCACACCGAACTTTTGGATGGTTTTAATTATCTTTGCATGTTTTAGCTGCATCTAATCTCACAGCACCACAAAGAGTTCTATTTCTCCTCCTTTTGCTGTTTAACGACAGTTTGCAAACAGCTTTTATGAGCTTTACTGACACCTTCTGGTGATGGTAACACATTACTACCAGGTGACTTGGGAAAAATATACTGGCCTGTAGATATTAAGTGATGTGCGAGATCAGACACCCTGACAGGCATAGCAAAGGTAATGACTGGAGGCGGGGCTTAACAAATTCCACACAAAGTACTATCATCTAGATCGGTGGTGCACAAACACAGCTGCAACAAGTGTGCAGTGAAGCAGTCTTTGCTGGAGAGTCTTCACACAGACATGACAGACCACAAGTGCCCGCATGCCCAGATGCACACATGCCAACTTAAAGACACCAACACTACTAACACCATTGCTCATAAATACATGCAATTATAAGTTTTGCTCCCTGCGGGTCTTTTTTTTTTTTTTTTTTTTAGATTAGATGCCACTGCAAAGAAATTACTGTCTGTGTTGTTGTTTTTTCCCCCCCTAAGCCTTGACAGAAGGACACGGGGGGGAAATGTGTGGTGTAACAACGTGGCGCCTCAGATTGAAGAACAAATGAAGTGCAATAATTGGGGGCCTCAGCTGTTTTCTGGCACATAAAGTCCATACCTTTTAGCCTCTTCTTGATAATATGCAGCTCAGTGCCAAAATTTATCTCTCAAATATAAGTTTACTGTTTGTCCTGGTGAATCCCCTGATTGAATGGAAGACCTTTTTGCACCTGACTTCATCATTATATGCAATTACTCTGCACACACTGGAGCAGTACTCATTAAAATAACTGTGGATTAATCTTTGTAATTTAAAAACGTGGCACTGTTTCCTAGTATTTGCTCAACTGACAGCCTTTTGGTAATTGATTGATGCATTATGGGAGACTATGACAAATGAGGTAGCTGTTTGGATGTGGCTCTCATGGGAAATTGGCTGCTTCTCAGGAGAGCCTCTGTAAGCAGCCACTTTTCAACATCCTGTGTTGCAGCTGTTGAAAAGATCAGGTCTACAAAACCAACAAGTTGCTTCTCAAAATCAGCTCCCTGCTTCCTACAATGTATTTCTGTCCTCATCCAAGCAAATATGCTGATCCAGCAGGAACTAAAGTACAGGCTTACATGGATGCAGCAGGATGTTTCGGCTCCTGTAAACACTACCTGCCTGAATCTGAAGCGCCGCCCCCTGAAAACATATTCTGATTCTTGTTTTCTTCTCTTCATCCAATTTAGCCAGGCGTCATCCTTTCTTCACATGCGCCGCCCTCAAATTAGCATCACTCACAACCAGGAACAACCTTTCACATGCTTCAGCCATTTAACTTATTTCTAAGAGCTAAATGGTTTAAATTAGGCCAAGGCTGGTTCCCAGCAAGTGAGTGTTTTGCAAACCACTGACGTTTCTGTTCTCCCTCCACTTTGCTTTAGCCCACTTAGCATTCATAATCTAAATTTCATGTATTTTGACACGAGCGGTTAGTGATGGAGGTTGTCAACTGGGGAACATAAGTGCTTTCATCAGATAATATAGTGTAGAAAATCTTATTTCAGTGTCATTGCCACTGATTATATCCTATTCAATGAGCTTTGCTTAAACAAGGTCTGCAGCATCACTGACATGCCAAACGTTTCGTATACAAACTGGCCTTGGTTCACCGTGCACCATTGATTTAAAAGATGTAAAGCAGGTCACCTCTTTAAACCTCCATTTTATATTTTATTGCTTGTAAGAAAAGCACGACCCGGTTATTTTCTTGAGAGAAGACCCTTGCCCTTTTCCTGGAAAGGCGTCCCTTTTCTTTTTGTTCTTCCTCCCTCTCCTCTCGCTCCTTCCTTCTCCCCTAATGAGCGGGCTAATCTCCCATGTATAGTGAGTGGAGTTTTTTGTGGTTGCTGCAGTGGGAGAGCTTGTCTGTTTTTCATTATGGCTCTTGTGCAGAGAGGCAGCACAAAGGATCACGGGACTTGAAGCAGTAAGCTTCGGTTCGGCTTGTATCACTGCTAGTTATCGGAAACTTCTCAGGCAGGATGTTGCTGTCTTTCACCAGAGATGCACTGAGAACGGGGGTTATTTGTGTACCTTATTTTGTGTTCACTTAGAACAAGGAGGAGAAATTCAAATTGGTTAATCTGGTTCCTCTTAAAGCAATAGTTTGACATTTTAAGAAACGTGCTTAATATTTGTCTTGCTGAGAGTTAGATGAGATAAGTGATTCAGGGATAGTACATTTGTTGGCGAGAACCAGAACCGGTACAACAGCTGAGATGTGAAGCTTCATGTCTAATAGTTTAAATAACCTTGTAAATATATCCAGATATACAGTACAGAGTGGAAGCAGTTTCACATTTGTACATCAAAGAAGAGACGACTATTGGCCTTGGTGAAGGTCTGCGCTCTCCATCTGCCCTTTTACTTAGATTTTTGTTTTGTCTTTTAACTTCTTGTTGCTGGTGAAAATAAAGATGATTAAGAAGTTGCAGCCCTGATCAAATCAAACAGCTTCTTGTTGTCCTCCACACCTCCAATTGCTGATATGTGAATATTGTTTAAATTTTGTATATAAACTATGAAAGGAACATTTAGGACTATATGTTAATATTTATATAGCTTCACAGTCATGTAACACTTCAGTTATTTCCTGCTTTTGCTGTACTAATGCAGAGTGCATAGTGACTTGGGAAGAGTGAGGTTGTAAAACAAAGGCTACACAAGGCCGATCTGAAACCCGTAGCATCCAGAGACTGTGTTATACAGCACATCACATAGACACCTTGATAGATGGAAAACGGCAACTGACAAAGGAAAACAGATCACATCTGTCTTAATACTTTCACACAGGCTGCTAGCAGAGAAGCAAATGAAAATGCCCCTTTAACCCGAGCTTCAGAGCACGCTGTGTATGCTCAGTGTACACAGTGTCCTTTCTTGTTTACGTTCGGTTTATGTTCGGCGAATATTGTGCGCTTTCTCTCATGCATGCTAATCCACTGACCTTGGCAGTGTGTGTGGATTGCAGTTCAGAAACAGAGGAGGGGCAACAAGAGGGGAGGGGGGCCGAGGGGGTCGGACCAAATACTCCTGAGGTTTTAGACATGCTCCGATGCCCACCTAAAACCCAGCAAGGACACGCCCACTGATCCTGAAAGAAAAGCAGACTGTGGCTTCCAGCAGAGGTGGCACTCACAAGTGCCTGCATATAAAACCATAACAGCCCCAAC
>NW_027210608.1:6735000-6782500 GCF_029030835.1 Brachyistius frenatus | reverse complement strand
AAACATCAGGAGGAGCGGTGCTGCGATGACCTTGAAGTGACTTCTGTCAGCTCCGGCGCTGCTATCAAGCCCGTTGTCAAATCATGTCAAACGGAGAGCCTTGAAGCTGTGCACTGTTGTGTAGCTTCGGATGGCAGAGGGCAGCGATTGTGTTTTGTTTTTTGTTTTTTTCTGGATGAATTTGTGTCTTGCATGCACGATAAGATGAGCCCAGTTTGAGATTAATATCGGCTGTGCTTCACTCTCATCTCCTTTTGCTTTTGTCAGCCCGGCTGCAAGCGAACCCCTTTGTCCCTGTTGCCCCCTCGCCTTGTGACTTGGCTCATGCTGCTATAGTAAATCTGGGGCATGTTTATACTCATGGCTTTTAGGAGTGTCCTGGCAGGCCTATACCTACCAAGCAGCCAATTAGTCACCCCGCCCCTGATGCAATATTAAACCTTTGGAGGGGGAAAAAAAAGGAAAAGGTTGATCCTGCTCCATTTTCTCTGAAATATGATGCTTGCCAAAGTGCTGGCTCAAATTCTGTTTCTCGGCGACAAAGCATCTGCAAGCTGGCACGCTGTGATGATGTCTTAGTTACCTCAAGGGTGAGTAAGCACACCGAACGCACTCAGCTGGGATGTGAATGTTAGAGATTCAGAGGCATGCAAGTCTTAATTGATGTCACTGTGCTATTTCGGAGGTCTGGTCTCACAGCACTGTTAGACTTACCAAAAATATATTTCGATCATGTCAAAGAAATATGGGAATGTATTTGATTAAAGTGTCTGAGAACATGATTTATTTTTTTATGGTTCAAAAGCGTTCTCCTTCAAAAGTTTTTTTTTTTTTTTTTTTTTCATATCTGTACACTAAATTACATTAATTCTTATGTTTATCTGAAGGTCTGCAGTTCTGTTAAAGAAAGAGTTGGACATTTTTTTAACTATACTTACTCACTTTCTTTCTGAAAGGAGGATGAGAAGACTGATTCCACTCTCACTCTGCATAAAGACTGGAAACGGGGGAAAACGTCTTGCCTGGCTCAGCACCGTGGCAACAAAATGAAACTACGACCACTGATAAATTAATATTTTGTATCTTATTTAAGTGAAATAGATAACTGTTTGTGGTTTTAGTGGGGGGGTAATGTACCTTTCTTCAGCTTTTCTTGTAGAAACATTGTATCTCCAAGCAGAAAAGCACCTAACCTGCCTAGCCAATGAATGCACATTTTTCACATTCTACATCCCAATATTGTCTTTTCAGCAGGTGGGTTACACTGGTGCTAGTATCTATAACCAGAAACTATTATATAGTGTTCATAAGATAAAAATCCCAGCAATAAATGAATTTATTACATGTAGAATAGGATTTTTGAGATTCATATCTGTGTTTTAGTACAAGGCGTTGGTAGCTGTTCATTGTGTGTACAGATTTAGTCGCAAGAAAGCTGAGTTCTTTGATCACTAAACATGTGCTCTCTGAAATCCCCTGTGATCTGATTTCTTCCTGCCGTCTTCCGCTCCACTGATTTTATAAAAGATAAATAAAAAGAAGCATCACAATTAAAGAATAGAGTGAACACTCTGCCCGAAATTGAATTTTATGTAATTAACTGCTGAGAGGGTATTGTGTCTCAGTGGAGACGAGACATTGAGTTCTTGAATGTTGTCAGTGTTGCTTGCAGACCCTGTTCCTCCAGCTGTAAACCGTCCTCGGACGATGCATCTTTTGAACGGTTCCTCTGCGCTCTCCACACAATCACGGAGAATCGAGGCAAATGCATTCAGTGTGACGTCCAAGCTCAAATTCAAAGAACTCCGTAGAGCCAACTAATTCAGCATGTTAGCACCGGCAATAAAGCAGCCATATTGATGGTAGGTGTGATGTGATGAGCATTGGCAGAGGTTGAGGGCCCGGCTTGGTGACAACCAGCTGATTAAACAGGCGGGTGATGAATGGAGCTGCTGCCCGGCTGTGAAATGGCCCGCAGTTGCTGCCGCCGTCCGTAGATGCCTGGCATTCTGCTGCAGGCATGTCAAAACACACAAGTGATCTGCTGCATCAGAGAGCGCAACAATCTCCTTAAAGCATCAACCTCTGTTGATAGACGAGGGGGGAGGGGGGGAATTAGAGTTTGGTTGGTTTTCTGTTTGAAATCTCTGCGGCTTGACGCAGCGTTGATGTTTGTTACTGCGTGACCTTCTGCTCTTATCAAAACATCCATCTGAGAGTGCTTTGAAAATAGCACCCCCCCCCCCCCACACACACACACACACACACACACCCTGTCTGCATGTTTCTTCATAGGTCAACATCTCAATCCAATCTTCCTGGTTACCACAACTCCCACTCGGTACCCTGACCTCAAACCCTCCCTCCCGCTAAGTAGCCTCGGCCTGCTCTCGGAGTAAAAGTTTCATGAGTTTGCTCTCCCCTCCTCGTTATTCCATTGTCTGTCGAAGACATTGTCACTGTGATTTATGTCAGCGAGTTTTTAATATGCCAAGGAGAGGCTGTTTTTGGTTCCAGTCAACGTCCAAAACCCAGGGGAGCCGTGACAATCAGGCTATGATATGCCCCCCTGTTGAGAGGAGGGATGGCAGTCCTTTGTCTGCCAACTGCAGCGTCCACTGGGACTGAGTATCCTGATTTTTATGAGCATTTAAGAACATTTTAACGGACTTAATTCACCTTTAAATAAAACCAGTTTTTCCGTCTCCTCGCAGGAAAACTGTCCTGAACCCTGCGGGTGACAATAGAAAGTCTTTTTTATTTTGCCTCCCGTCCTCTGATTTTAATGACAGCCCCTTCTCTTCATTGGCTCCAGATGTCACAATGTTTTAAACAGAGCGAGGGCTGTTGATCTGGAAAAGGCCTTAAGATTTGATTTTTGGACAAGATACGGCTTGTGCAGCTGGCTCTCACTCCCACAAGGGGAAGACGATCATCTGCCAAAGTGCCTTGAGTGTTAGATGAACCATTTGTTTGTGAGCACATTGAGAAGTTTAAGTCATGGGTTGTAAACATTTATTGCAGTTTACTGGCTACATTTGCATTATTGGTCCAATGTACCACCTGGAGTGTTGAAGATAAACGTCCTGCTGGTATCTCTTTCTTACCGTCAGAAGGGCCTGAATTTGAATTTAGTTTGCTGGTTGTACATGTGGAAAAGGCTGTAAATGGTTTAACTGCAACAAATATTAGTGTTTACGACACTACATTGGAGCCAGTAATCTTATTTGGACAAGCAAATGGAGCCCAAGACCCCCAGTGTTTTGGCTTGGGAGTGTGTTTTGGAATGAGGCAAGAGATAAACATTTACATAAACATAACTGCAAAGATTAAGAGGTATGTAGCCAACAGATGCACGGATATTATATTCCATGTCTTTGGTTAGCTTTTACATGGCTAATGGATATGACGTAATAACATTCACTAAACCACATACAGATACAGGGTCCCTGTTGTTTATCCAAAACTTGAATGTCTAGAATAAACCCAATCACCAGGATGTCTCGAACCCTGTGTTGGCTTTTATTTTCAGTGTTTTTGAAAGAAAGCAATAAAAAAATCTGCTGCTGATGTCACTATAGGACACCGAGTTGTTTGTGATCCAAAGGGAAATGCTATAAAAGAAGCGACGTGGACGTCGAATCCGTATTTCATTGCAAGCGCTGTTTGAAGCTGCAGGTGAGGGAGCGACGTGGGAAAAAAGTAACTCATTTGACTTCTGGCCCGCTGCTGAAGAGATCTGTTTGAAGAGGCAGCAATATGAAGGAGATTTAGATTAGTGTTGAGTAGCAGAGGCTTTTACCCCGCTGCCAGTGCCGAACGGAACGAAGAGAGGCGGCCAGCGCAGGAGAGGGTGGACGTGGCTCGCTGGCGTACGAGTGACATGTTGTCGTGGAGCTGCAGTAGCTGCTGGCTGCCGCTGTGTGCGAGCGATAAATGGAGAGGCCGCTCGCCTCGAGGAGTGAGGGTTATAGGAATGACAATGAGCTCGATGAGAGTTTCCCACTTTGTGTGATGAATCGATTTGACTGCAGCTCACAACTGTGTAGTTGGATGTAATGTGATGTCTTCCCACTTGTTCTTCTTCCCTGCTTGATTTGTGGTTCCCTGTGAGGCCTGGAGAGTGCTGGAAATGGTAGAAGAAGAGTTCTCGCGGTCGTGAGGGAGTCTTCTCTGAAATCTCTGCTGATCTTATGTTGATGTTTGAGTTTCAGAGGCCTGAGCAAAGGAGTGGTGGTGGGTTTGAGGGTTCGTGCAAAATGATTGCATGAATTTTAAAAACGAATCCCCACCCCTAGTGATTTCGTCCTTTCTGTTCTGTCCTTCTAAGTGTTAATAATCTGCTGCGTGTTTTCTTTCTTGCATTTTCCAGGTGCAAAGGACAGATCGGCCAAGAGATTCTCAGTAGACGGTGTCTTCAATTACACCTCTCTGCTGCTCAGCCAGGAGGATGACATGCTGTACGTTGGAGCCAGGGAGGCGCTGTTCGCCCTCAGCCTTTCGGACATCAGCAAGACCAAGCTGCAGAAGAACGTGAGTCAAAGTTGCAGAGCAACGGTACAGCTTGGCTCACTTGACTGCTTAGAAATGCGGCAGCTTTGGTTAGCAGCTAATTCGGGGCATGTTTCAGAATCGGCATGGTTTCCCTGTATTTCACATGACTTATTCAGGCTTTTGCTTTTGCATCTTCAGCTGACGTGGGGCACTCCTTCTGGAAAAAGAGAGGAGTGCAGCTTCAAAGGGAAGAACCTGGAGGTGAGAAGCATTTTTTTTCTAGAGCTCCAGCAAAACACTGAAAGATGAAAATACCTCAGAAAGACACTTCTAATAGCACAATATAGAAAACCTAGCTCTTTGTGTACAGGGTGTTTGATTATTTCCCCTATTTGTTTTACAGAGGTTGAAAATAAATAAAATGAGCTGTGTTGACAAACCTCTCCACCAGTTACAAATAGATTCATCAAGTGTGCAGGCTCACCAAAGAAATTGCTCTTTCTTCTTCCCTGTCTGTCTGTTACCTTGTTGTCATGCCAGCTGTCGTATCCCCGGGCGACAGGCCTCGGTAATCTGTGCACTGCAGTGTACAACTCTGGTCTGTGTATTACAGAAAGCTCACCAGGCAACTGCTGTGACGCTGGGAGGTTTTCCCAACAGTGTTTGAGGAGAGGCGAATATTTTTCTACCAGTTTCTGAAAGATTTACTTGTGTTTACAAGTATTTCAGGCTGATATTTTAAAGGAGCTCCAAAGAAAATCTCATTCACTTCTTCTGAGAATTTCTTGTGAATTTATGGACCTGACACTCTCTCCATTTGTTCCCATCCAGACTGATTGCTTCAATTACATCAAAATTCTTCTGCGGCTGAACAGCACTCATCTCTATGTGTGTGGCACCTATGCCTTCAGCCCTGTCTGCGCCTACATAGTAAGTAACGACCTCTCAATCTGCCCGTCGTTCACCTGCAAGAGCAGATTTTTCTCCTGTCACTAAAAACAAGTCTTGATTTTTGTATTTTTTTGTATTTCTTTCCTCCCATCCCACTGGATGAGGTTTGAATTTTGATTTATTTTTTTGGTGCTCTTTAGGAATCGTGCCCTTTTATCCACCATGTTGGTATTGTATCTGTGGTTATCCAAGCGTAACCGAATCCTGCTGCAGCGCTTTAGCCAGACAAGTCAACAGGGGGTACATGAACTGCGTGGTTCCCCGAGAGAGGGAAACAGTGGATCTGTTTATCTAGCGGAGGAGTACATCTGGAGTGATGGTAGCCGGCAGCAGGACGACATTGATTTCAGTGACACGGGGGCAATCGAGCTTGGCGACAGCTCAGCTCTAGAAACGGGACATTAAACTCTCCCCTTTGACGTCAGAGTGAAAGAAAAACACGGCACGTCTCAGACTGAAGACGACTTGGCAGGACGTTAGGCCCTGAACTCGGATTCCAAGCGAGTCTGAGCCCTGTTGGTCCGGGTGAATGGTCGTCATGTTGACAGGGTCCACAACAGTGTGTGTGTGTGTGTGTGTGTGTGTGTGTGTGTGTGTGTGTGTGTGTGTGTGTGTGTGTGTGTGTGTGTGTGTGTGTGTGTGTGTGTGTGTGACTGAAAGCATTCCTCGTGGCCAGATGCTCTGAGATGCAGAATCTTAACAATGATGAATGTTTTATTTTCGTAGCACTTCTGAAAACAGTCACGGAGGATTTTACGGGCAGTGTAGCACAACACCGAAGCCAAGAAGATCCACTAAACAATCTAAGTGACAGACATGAGTTTAAATAAGCTCTGCGTGAAACAACATCTCAGTGAAAAAGTATGGGAAGATTTTCCACGCAATGGACACAACACTGTCCTATTTGATTTGATTTGATTTTTTGCGAATGGAACAAGTTATTACTCTTACTGCAAAGTGTCCACATATATTTTTCATGTGTATCTTAATTCAACACTCATTTTCCCACATGTACATGAAATGATGGCTTCCTCTTTCTGTACCACAAAGTTCAGCTAAAGGTGATATGAAGCTTATGCAGTCTAAATTAGACAAATACAGACATTTTAATTCCAAATTTTAGTTCAAGTTGGAAATACGGTGCAAAGAAGGAATTTTGTACTAGAATTAAAGTTTGGAAGATTTCTAAAACTCACACCTGCTTACCTCAGGCGAGTCCTCTTTTATAGAAGAGCTGAGAATTTTGTTCCCCATCACGTACACTGACATCGCTTTAAGAAGGGAGCTCTTTAGTACAGACAGCAGAAACAATACAGCACAATAAAGCGTTATTTACCTCAGTTTAAAAAAAAGAAATATACATATATACAGCTATATATATAGATATATACATATAGATAGATAGATAGATAGATAGATAGATAGATAGATAGATAGATAGATAGATAGATAGATAGATAGATAGATAGATAGATAGATAGATAGATAGATAGATAGATAGATAGATAGATATTGAAGTGTTTATGAAACAGACTAAAAGAAATAGTCCAATCTGACCTGTAGTCAGGATATTGGTTGATTTGTTAAAGCATTGCCAATTTATGGATTTGGGCAGTTGACAGTCTCTCTGAAAATGCAAAAAATGTTCTTAAACAAAAACAAATCCCATAAAAAGACCGAAACCAACAGTGTGTCCGTGCGTCCCTCAGTACTTTCTGACTTTGCTAACTTGCCTCTGGTTCTCAGCCTTAAGTCTGTTTGTTCTCATTTATGACATAAATCTTTAAAAGTGGGTCACAAATGAAAATATGTATTTATTTATTTTAAAACAGCTGGTCTCTTTAGTTTTAAGTGAACATTACTCAAACAACAGTAAAACGTGAATTTGCTGGAACGTATTGAGCAAAGGATTAATGCACATTAGGGAACATTTATGATGACAGGACGGTGTATGGAGGGATAGATGCAGGCCAACAGTGTAGCTCAGTGATGTGTTTTTGAACAACAGCTCAACAAGAATGAAGTATCTCAGACTTCATTGAGTTTGAACTTTTAGTGAGATTTGTTGACAGTAATCTTCTCTCTGTGGAAGTAACACGGTTGCCTGTCACATACATTATCCTAAAACCTTTGACTTATAAATCGTATAGAGCTGCAGGATGTTTAAAGTGAGCAAACTCTCAAAACATCAGTGCCCCTGTGTGTATTGTAATGGAGAGAGTGAGCTTGAGGTCACTGATCTCACTTTAGCTCACTCTTTTACTATAAGTAGAATTTAACTGGACTGTGCCTGAGGGACGTTTTTCTGTTTGTGTCCGTCCCCAGAACACGTCAACATTCACGCTGGAGAGAGACGAAGTGGGCGAGGTCGTGATGGAAGACGGGCGCAGTCGCTGCCCTTTTAATCCAGAGTACAAATCCACTGCCATCATCGTTGGTATGTAGAGTAATACATGCACTTATTATGAATGGCTTCCTGTTGGGAAGAGACTCTGGCAACAGGTTCAGCTGTTTCTGAAGCTACTTTGATGTCGGCTCCATCTTTGATTCAGTAATGAGTCATGATGTGCCTGCTAATGCTGTTTGTCTGCATCAGGCTGTCTGATAAATAGCCGGACACCAACAGACACTGCTTGTGTTCAACTTCTTTAACAAGCAATTAGTAAATAATTGAGCTGGATATGGAGAGGGAGAACTGATTTGTCTAATCCCTCTCAGACTGTTCTGGTGCTAACAGCTTACTTTATTACTCACTCCATCTCCTGCAGTCATTTATTTTGATTATTAACGGAAATTCAGTTCAAGCTTTATCTTTTCCTCTGTTTTCTTCCAGATGGTGAATTGTACACTGGCACAGTCAGTAACTTCCAAGGGAACGAACCAGTCATTTACAAGAGTTTGGGTCAGGGAACCGCTCTAAAGACCGAAAACTCCTTAAAATGGCTGCAAGGTAAACTCCATGTACCCCATCAGATGTTTTTTTTCGTTGTTGTTTTTTTTACCCTCTACACATCCTCCATTATGTACTGACCACAGCAGATAAGCTCCAAAAAGTAGTGATCATTAGTGAGGCACATTCGCTAATGCATGCCGACCGAGAGCAAAGACAAACCCTGGTAGATTGTGGGATCTCGGTCCTATCAGCCGCCGCACATGCACATCAAAACAGCCTCAGCCGGCTGCCGCTGCTTTCGCCAACGTGAGCCGCACTTTGCGCACAATTAAGACCTCTCTTGTCTTTTGATCTCTCTGTAATTCATGCAGAGTGCTCCTGATGAGACATCTGAGTACAATTATACAGAAGATCCTGTTTCCTCTGCCCTCACAGGATTGTGTGACACAGCTCTATGACTTCTATCCAAATTTATGGTGATACAAAAAGTGATGAAGTGAAAAAACTGATGATAGAGGTGTAACATATCTCCCTGACCACATGTTTGCTCTGTGTTTTTCCACTTTCGTGACAGATCCGGTGTTTGTCGGGTCTGCTTACATAGAGGAGAGTCAGCCAGTGGGCAACCCCGTGGGCGACGACGACAAGATTTACTTCTTCTTTAGCGAGGCGGGAAAAGAATTTGACTTCTTTGACAACACCATCGTGTCAAGGATCGCTCGCGTGTGTAAGGTAAAGCACCGGGGGTTTAGGCTGAAGTGATTGCACAAGATGGTCATGCAAAGGAAAGAGGCGTAGCAGGGATCAAACTTCCTCTCCTTAATCCTGATACAATTACCTCAAAAAAACGAGACGGGACACTCCCGTGTCAAAGCCCGTTTGGTAACATTAAACTGCATGTCGTGCCTGTGTACATGCCGTGGAAACATGTCACTGGTGCGTTAAAGCTTTCTGTATTTGACTGTACAAACATGTTTTCAGCAGATTTGGTTTCCCCTTGCCTGAATCATCGCCTCCTCCTCCTCCTCGCCCCCTCCCCCCCTCTCTGCAATGTCAAATCCCCCTCTCCTTCCATCTGCCTCACAATGTCAGCTGCACTCGTCCATCCCTTCAGCTCCTTGCCTTTCTCCACCAGCCCTTTGAGCTCTGCAGGCATTATTAGTATTCAAGGGCGCTTCGCTCCAATATGAAATGCTTTTCCCACTCTACTGTATGGCCTGTTTCTGTTGCAGGCAAAGCATGCAAACGGTAGCAACTGCAGAATTCACTCGGATCATTTAAAGCGGCAACGTCATTTCTCCTCCTCCTGGAGAGTTTAGTTTGGTTGATCAACCCGGGTAATCAGTGGCAGACTTTCTCCCTTTTTCACCTGTCATTAGATCAATTAAAAGGCTGTGAAGCTGCCTGATACACATTGCGCTCAGCATCCCTCCCTGACTGATGCCTCTTGTTCATGGAGGCAGTAATGTGAGTAATCGCAGGGACAGCATGTAATCTTAAGTGACAGCTTAATGACTTAGTCCTGCTAGGCTCTGGCACTCAGTGCTGCGACACCTCTCGTAGCCGGCAGAGCACCTCCTGGGTTCTATATATGGAAATCATTGACAGAAAGGCCCCCAGACTGTGGCAACTTGCTGCAGATGAACTGTGCAATAAAGACAGAAGAATGGCTTTCTCTGCTCTGCAGAGCGCCTTTATGTTTCTGGAATGCAGCAGCTCTCTTTTTCCCCGACTGCCATCTTTTCAGAAGCTCTTCTCTGGCAGTATAGCAGTGCTGCATGTGGTTTATTCTCCAATTTACTGAGCAAATCCTCAGGAACTTTTGACATATGATGAGCCACAAGAATCCCACTTCCTGTTTGGCTCCTTTTAAAAGAAATGAATGTGTAACTTGTCATTCAAATGTCAGAACCCCTAATGTGTAAACCTCATCACTTTGGTCTGAGCTCTTGTGCAGTAAGATCTGAGGCTGGTTTCATAACTTCAGGTAGACATCTAAATGTATGTGCTGCACAAAGCTGTCTAACTCCTCAAAGTCTGGTTAAACGAAGACTGCTGATTCAAGCAGCTAAGCTCCTTTCACTCGGAAAATGTTTGCTGTCTGCAAACAGTCAACATACGAACAATTTACTGTGAAATTCCAGTGAAGTGTATAACAATACAAATAAATGCGGTGTCATGGATTACTGTGGATTACCATGGAAACAAGGCTCTTGGTTCAGAGTTAGCCTGGGTGGCTAACTGTTTAGGCTTATAATAAGTCAGTCTCTATGTTTGTGAAACTCTCATTTGTCCAGTGGTTTTCACTGTAGCTCCACCTTAGAGAAGAGTAACAGGAAGTTTCATGTTGCCATGGATTCAGTTAAATTACACTGTGCACTACAGGTTGAGCCATTTTTAAAAGCATAAAAATGAGCTATTAGCGGTTCCTGTGACCGTCCTGACGACTATCACTGGATTACTTACTGAAGGATTTACGGATGTTTATTTCCCACTGACGTTAGAGATAATGATATCCTCGGGGAAGTGTCAATCACACTGAATATAAAAATGTGTCTCACATCTGTGCGTTCAGATTTTGAGGTATTAGAGGTATGACTGAGAAATAGTCGTATGTTGTCGCAAGTTGTGGCAGTCGGGCTGTGAGGGTTGTCGGTACTTTAAGCGCCTCTGTGAGCTGTGTGCCACTGGTGCTGCATCTGCTGACTGTGTCGGTAAGCAGTCAAATTACGCAAACTTAACTCCCTGTTGTTCTCAGCTTTTCCTTCCACTTCATGCAGTGTGCTCAACTCACGGCCCGCTGGAGAGGCCAACCTCACGAGTTTGAAAACCTCCACATTAAACCAATCTAAGAGCAAAATTAAGACCGATTTAACGCTACAGACCTGATTTAAAACGTCTTGAGAAATCGCCTTTTTTTTTTTCCCCCTCAGAATAGCGTGTCACATGTCAACACGCCCTGTGTAGTCCTTCAGTGAGCCGAGAGGACTGAGCTGAACTCACATTAGGGTTAGGTAGAACCGAGGTATGAAGACCACTCCCTGTTAGCAGGCTCCATATCTAACACACTTTTGCGAACTGACAGAAAGCATGCGCTCCTTTTTCTCTCCGTGCAGCAGGTCAAACACAGATCTGTTGGAATGTGGTTTAATATCTGAATCACATTGGGTGTGTTGGTTCATCTTGGCAGACTCCGAAAGAGGAAATTCTTCTTATCAGATAGGTTAAATGAAAAAGTGAAAGGCTCCATTTTGTTTGATGATATTGAAACTACTGTTTTACTTTGCTTTGCCAAGTAATTCTGCTTCCGAGTTGTTTTTTCGCCCCCTCTTCCCCTATCTGTCCGTCTCCCTCCTTCCACTCCCTCTTGCTTTTGTTTATTCAGGTGTGCACTCTGAGGGACTGTAGAAAGCAGGCTGATTATGAACATTGTGCGGCGCCGTCGTGCTTACCTCGTGTACATCTACTCCTCAGGCTGATAAACCTGAAGAATCTTAAATGTGGTCAAATGTATGAGAGCTGCAGCACAAAGGAAAGAGTGTATTTTTGGAGGGCAGCTATCAGAGGGGAGTGGTCGATGCGATTCAAAGTACAAGCTGCACAGCGGAGCACGGCAGCAACGGCCGCGGACAGCTGAGAGAGCAGGAATGTGGTCTTCTCATTATGTGGACGGGCTACTACCACAGCTTAGTAATTGGCTCCCAGGCCCTGCATCAGTCCCACATGGGTTCACTTCACTGTTGGGCAAGATGGTTGTTTGTGTGTGACGGCACAGGGAGGAGGAAACGGAGGCAGTTACAGTTTTGCACTTTATTATCTCCTTCAGGGTGATTCACTCCTCACGCTGTTATGTAGGAGTTGTCCTCTGTTTCTGAGGCCGCGCTGATGGGATAGTTTGGATCTGAGACAGGAAAACTGTCTTGAGATTGGGTGAGACCACTTGTTTTGGTCCTGCTTTTTCTCCCCTTCTTGCTCCTCCTGTGTTTTCCAGCTTGGTAGCTACATTTGGGAGGAGTTTCTTTTGGTGTGTGTTTACAAGCTCTTTGATAATTGCTAGTTCTAGCGGAGTCGTCTGATAACTGTTTATGTGAATATTTTGTGACAGTTTAAAGGAAGAGCAAATGCCTCCGCTGTGTGTTGGAGGAGAAGTGAGGCGGGAACCACTGATCTGGTTTTCAAAACTGTAATTAATAACTAACTATTGTTTGTTTTCCATGTCACCATCCTTCAAATAGCAACTGATATTTTGCTGGATCTTTTATGTTAATTTTTTGAAAATATCCTTTATAATGCAGTAAAAATTCACCACACGTACGCTGCTTCACAGGAAAGGATTTAAACACCTGGAAATGCATGCAATCAATGTAACAACCTGGTTGTGAAAGTCTAAGTAAGCACTTTTTACATTCCCTTATTTCACCTTAGCTGCATCCTCTGAAGCAAAGGGGGTTTGCAGCTGTGATACAATACAAGTACTGAAAAAGTACTGTATGTCTTCCTAGCAGCTAGTAAACTGCAACATATTTGAAGTCCCGGGGCCTATTGTGTGTTCAGGCAGAACAGAGAATTGGAAAAGCAAACTTCCCATTTGGGAACGTCCCACTTCCTGGAGCGTTCATATGATGACGACAAACAGGCAACATGGAAATCTGCTTTATTTCTGCTGTGAGAAAACAGAAAAGTGACAACCTCATCAGTCATATACAACAACACATTGACCAAAGGGAGCTGAGGAGGGAGATTTTATTTCCACACTACATTTCTTCACGTTTTGATGTACTGTACTGCTGTTTTAAATATTTACCACACTAGGAAACTAGGTAGGCTTTGCAAACCAAGTCTGGCCTTTTCATCTTATTTTTGGAACAGTACATTTCTTCCTTTCACCTGAAACACTACCACGTCAAGTGATGTCAAACCTACTTACCGGAGCTCTTGAAAACTATTCTTAGTTTGACACGTGTTCCGGTGTATATTCTCCCACATGGAGGATGGACTTTCCCAGTTCTCAGTAGTTCATCGAGCACCATAAGTGTGTTTTTCTTATTTCACTGTTTGACCTTGAGAAGAATGTTTTGAGTCTGACACTTAATCTGCTGCAGCTTCTCAGTGTTCACATGTATGATCATAATTTTTTGCTCACTAGTTTGGAAGCTAATCGTAGTGTTCAGCTTTTACAGGTGCTGCAGAAACCTGTGACCTCCAGTGTATACACACGGAGAATGGACATTGTTGGAGACGTCTTGTGTCCAGCAGTCAGTGTTGAAATCAAAAACCTGCGTTTTAAAAGTTTTAGATGATTACTAGAACTTTTTTATGGGGGAAAAAAATGTACCAGTCTTAATATATAAGACTTAATATATAAGAGGTTAATATCTAGACCAGATCTAAACTTATTTGATACCTGATGAACTTGCTGCTTTCCATCATAGCTTCAGTGAGCAAATTTGAAGTCAAGTAGAGTTCTTTCTCAGGCAGGGTGGGGCCCCGAGAGGCCTCGCCCACTCCACTCCTGTCGTCTGGGACTCCTGGTCTGTTGTCCACATCTGACTCAGAGGGCACGATGTCCTCACTTCTCACCGCAGCCACAACCTCTCCAGCTGGAAGCAGAGATTAGTCATAGTAGAGTCAAACTCCCAGCTTCTTCAACAGCCTCACCTGTTTGTGAGACACACTCTCCTCTGACCTCACCACTTCCCCTCCCTGCACCTTCCAGCTGCATCAATACTCATGCACCCACAGTCTAAATAAGCAGCGATTGTGTGCTCTCCAGGAGCACTAAGGAGTAATTAATGAAAACTATAAAGGGGACTTGAGTCTTATATGACTCCTGTAACAAACTGGACCTCTTCTCAGGGTGATAAGGGAGGTGAGCGGGTGCTGCAGAAGAAATGGACCACCTTCCTGAAGGCTCAGCTCCTGTGTTCCCTCCCGGACGACGGCTTCCCCTTCAACATCATCCAGGACATGTTTGTCCTGAAGCCCATGGGAGACAGCTGGGAGAGCACCGTGTTCTACGGCGTCTTCACTTCTCAGTGGTAAGACACGACTGCAGGGAACGGTTCAGACTGTAAATCAAAATAATCATGTGATTTATGTCACGGTTATATTTATACACATGCACACAGACGCTTGAATCTACGCAGCTCACACACCATCTAGAGACTGTTTTTATTGAATATCTGCACTCAAATTTGGCAAGTTGCCTTTATTTTTTCCTTGGCTTCTCTGAATTTAGAGCAGCTGTAATGAGCTTAAACATTAACACAAGCTCATGCAACCCCAGTGTCTAATTAATGTATCAACAAAATAAAGGTTTTAATATGGAAATCTTTCAAGCGCCCACTCTGCAACTGTTCTCCATTGAGAGGCTGCTGCTCCAATTTCCTCAATAAAATGACAACAACTGCAAAAAGTATGGATTGGAGGGAAAGAAATGGCAAAATGCTCCAAGAAAGTGTCCTGCTGAAGCTTTCAAAGCAACAACACTGTTTAATAAGTCACCGTGTCGGGTCACTAAAAACTGTTTCCAAGTTTAAAACCAGGACACCAATGCACACTTCTCTGCTTGTTTACAGGTACAAAGGAGCCTCCGGCAGCTCAGCGGTGTGTGCTTTCACTATGGCCCAGGTGGAAAGAGCCTTCAGCGGCCGCTACCGCGAGGTCAACAGAGAGACCCAGCAGTGGTACACCTACAACCACCCTGTACCAGAACCACGGCCCGGGGCGGTGAGTGCTGAAGGCAATATCTTGTGAAGAATGACGCAGCTTCTTTTAGTTCAGTCTGTGCATTTTCATTCAAGTAGCGTCAGTCAGAGGAATGCACGTTCATGTAACGGATAAAAATAAGAGGAAAGGTCGTCTTTTGTACCTTCCCAAATATCGAATTTGTTATCATGCATACAAATGCCACATTACAGACACCAGTTGTACCTGTGGATTTATCATGGGGCTGTTCAGCATGCGAGTGTTTTCCATTTATAAATCCTATTGCATTGATTCCTTACTTCCAATTTTACCTCGCCCTAAATTTTCTGTTCTGAAGTTAGTAACACAGGTTAACAGACTGCGTCGTCTCCTTTTATGTCTGTATTTCCGGCACTACTGGAATAAGTAGACATTCATTTTTCATCTCTAATTTACTCCCCGACAGTGCGTGACCAACCACGCCAGGCAAATGGGTATTCAGTCGTCTTTGCACATGCCTGATAAAGTGCTCAACTTTGTCAAGGACCATTTCCTGATGGACAGCGTGATCCGCAGCGCGCCCCTGCTGCTGAAACGAAGCGTGCGCTACACGCAGATCGCAGTGCACAAGATCCAGGGCATGGAGAGGGCGTATGATGTGCTCTTCATTGGAACAGGTGCAGCTTTTTACACAACAATAACGACAGCAAATCACCATGCGAAGTTGTTCTTTATGCATTTCATTTAATAGGACAAAATACATTTCAGGTTGCTTCATTTCCACCTGTAGAGAATGTAACTCACTCTTACTACTTCTGTGTCTCCCAGATGATGGAAAGCTCCACAAGGCCATCAATGCCAACGATAAGATGCACATCATAGAGGAGATGATTCTGTTTCCGGAGCCTCAGCCTGTGCAACACATCGAACTCGATCCTCAAAGGGTAAATCACGACTATTTCGTTGTGCCGTTAACAATATTTAATGCAGGAGCAAATTAAAACACATTTATTACAACTTAATGTTCGTCTTCAATGGTTATTGTCCTCCTGTTCTGTATCGGTTTATATTAAATGTTTTTCCATGTTTACTCATTTTTAATTAATTTACAGATAATAAAAATGTAGAGGAGTTAGTTTTACCTGACTGGCCGCAGACCTTTTCTTTCCACAGAGACCATCCCATTGAGTTTTCCTACAAGTTACAGCACCAGCTGGAACAGTTTACGATCCTCTCTGGCATTTTACCCTCAGCTAAATTTCATTACCTTTTCTCTCTCTGTTACATAATGGCCTCTCCCCAGGCCAAAGCAGCCAAACTGCAATCTTATCTAAGATTCTGTAATTCTTATAAAGTCTGAGTTACTTACTCTTATCTCCAAATAGGGATATGAAAGACTAAGACAGAATCCACATGATGTCCTTCTAACATACTGATAGATAAGCAGGTCTAAATATAGTCTGTATGTTTGGGAACAAGGAGCTCACTGTGAATCAGTGTGTCTGTAGAGTTTGTGGTGGAAATACATATGCGTTACACACACATTGATATTAAAAGTGTTTAAAAAGAAATGGAAACGGAGCAAAGTTCTTTACATCAAACACTGACTTGGTGAACATGTGCCTTTGAACACCACACTCAGCTGGTATCAAGACAGAGAGCAGCTGGCCAGAGTTAGTCCATTATGTAGGTTATATTCATCTGATTATCTTCAGTAATTGTTTTAGCATGGTTTCCCTTTTAGAAATCTGTAACCAAAAGCAGAAAGCCTGCTCTGCCCTGCATTCTCCTTTTTATCGCTGATGACTCTCTTTTTTTCTCTCCTCTGCAGGGTCTGTTGTTTGTGTCGTCGTACTCGGGCCTGGTGGAAGTTCCTGTTGCCAACTGCTCGAACTACCTGAGCTGTGGCGAGTGTGTGTTGTCCAGAGATCCCTACTGCGCCTGGACCGGGCAGCTGTGTCGGGATGTCAGGATGGCTCCACCTGACAGGTGAGAGCTCGTGTACAGGTACCCTTAGTACAGTCGAGGTGCGATATAGCAGCTCTGTAAGTCTTTTCTTAAGGTTCTTCAATCTCAACATGCTAACAATGCCTGAATGTTGGGTGTAATGTTTAATGTTCACCATCTCGTTTTAACATGTTGAAGAAACAGTGATGGGCTTGCCATTAGTTTTGCAGACATTAAATATCACAGGAACTACCAGAGAAACCCGATGTGTGTATTCAATTGTGTAAATTTGACAAAACATCAAAAGAATTGTTGAAACATTTCACCAAAATCCACAAATATGAATTTCATGATGGTGCCTAATTAAAAGTCAGAGTGATTTTCCTTTGGGAACCACAAATGTTATTCTATCCAATATTGGACATATTTCACATTGTGGACCAAATGGTGGATTATTGCCAGCCAGAGACACAAGATTAGCATGGCTGAATAATATATAAGCCTACTCTTCTATGTAATTCCTATTAGAGGTATAAATTATACAAACACTACACCTATCCAGAGAAAAATGGCTAAATATGCAAGGTTACGAATTCACGTTACCTCTCCTCATTTCACCTCAACAGATTTCACATGAATGTGTTTTAGCTGAGAACAACCACCCCAATAAATACATAACTTAAGCATTGAAAGCTCAGTCATAGTTGCTTGAAGAAGTTGCTCTTAGTCATGCTGATGAAGCTGCATTCAGAGGGTTTAAATGAAAGACTTGAATGGTTACATCCATACAAGGTGCCTTTCATTACAGCTGCTAACCCTCACCCTGTTGTTTTGTTCGGTATGTTTTGTGTCAGCCACTGGCAGCAGGACGTGGAGGAGGCTGACACATCAGCGATTTGTAACAGAACTTCTCCCAGCCCCAGATCTGCCCGGCCAGCAGCTTCTCGTGAGTGTCTTCTTTCTGTGCAGTGCTCTTTAATTTAAGTGTTTCACCTCACGAACACCACAAACAAACACACACTTAGAGTTGAAGAAACATGTTGTCAGTTCCAAAAAAAGAGACGTAACAAGACATGCACGCAGGAGTTTTAAGTTGGAAAAAGTCAATCAAACGTGTAAATTACAGTGAAGTTTTTAATTTGAATTCGTATAATATTCGTTGATTATACTGTGGTTACTGTAGCGACACTTTAAAAACAATGTCTTCCATGTCAACTTTTTGGGACATTTGCTTTTTTGCTTGAACGTTACAGTAGATGAGAAGCTTGATACCTCTCTCGTATATGTCAATTAAAAATAAGCTTACAGCCTGAAGACTGTCTCCTTTTATAAAGATTACAATTTCTTTTTTTTAATTGTCTATTTGTGGATTTAAGAAAATAAAGGAAATGTTAAGTTAATTTGTGAGTTTTTAAGGTTCTTTTTGTTACCTTTAAACACAAAAAATAATTTCCCTTGTTCATCGTAAACCATTAAGGTGGCAACTAGTATATATGTTTACTAACCGCCATTAAGCAACAAAGGAAGAAGAGCACGTCAAGACCAGGCTTCGGTAAAACCTGTGTGGTGCAGTGAGCTCAGATGCTCTGGTACAAACAGGAGAAACAAGCAGAGAAATATAAACATGTAAAAACTTTGCAGCAATGGAAAAACTGCCCCATAAACTTAGCATATCATAAGTATATCAAAGCTTTATATATGGCTATTTGAGGGCAAAGCATTCAGCGAACGGTCTGCAGTTAATAATCAAATAGTTCCCAGTGAATATCTTAATAGTATTTTTGGACAGAGCCATGCTAGTAGTTTTGCCCTGCTACCAGTCACTATGCTAAGCTAAGCTAACCTCTCCCGGCTGTAGCTGTGTACTTAACAGACACAAATGAGACTGATTGGATGTCTCAACTTTCTGCAAGAAAACAAATAAGCTGATCTCCCAAAATGTGGAACTATTTCTTAAATATTGCTTTAATGGGTTTTAAAGTGCTGTTTTCTTTATAGGTGGCTCCCATTGCATGCTCATTACCATCCCAGCCAACACATTCAGAGTCCTGCCCTGTAAGCTGCGGTCCAACCTGGCCCAGAGGAGGTGGCGTTACAGTGACAGCGCCAGCCAGTTCCTCTACGCGACCCCTGAGGGGAACCTGGTGGTGGTGGCGGCGGCTCAGTTGGACAGGATGGAGACCTACGAGTGCTGGTCAGAAGAGGAGGGCTTCCGCCAGCTGTTGGCCAACTATTGCGTGAGGGCAGAGCCCCGCCAAGAAAGCACGACCCTGATGGGTCACTCGCGCACACCGCACGTCGCGCGAGAGGAGACCATCATCCTGCCTGGCGAGTCTCGCTCTGAGCAGATGCACACGAAGACGTACTGGAACGAACTGATTGTGGTGTGCGCTCTGTTGGCTTTCTCCCTCGTGGTGTTCTCGTTGTTCGTCATCTACAGGAACCGCGATCATATGAAGTCCATGCTGAAGCAAGGCGAGTGCCCCAACATGCAGCAGAAGAAGCCGAGGATCGTGGGAAAGCCCACCGAGAGCTTGCCTCTCAACGGTAACACCATCCCCGTTTCTACTTCGGATCACAAGGGCTACCAGACGTTAAATGACAACTACATCTGCAGTACGCCCACGCACGAGTCCTCGCCAGACAACAGCAAGAGCTTCTCCGAGTCCTCCGACAGGCGGCCGCTCAACCTGAAGGAGAGCCACGTGGAATACTCCCCGACCTGCCCTCGGCCCAGGGTCAGGTTAGGCTCGGAGATCAAAGACTCTATCGTATGAGAGCACGGCTTTCGCTAACCGCCGACACCCTGTATCTCCGTGAGGGATACAGACCACCGAGCAAAGGAGAGGAGACCCTGACATCCTCCTACATCACGGCACACTTTATTTTAGTCATCTTAGTTCTGTGATCAGTCCGGAGGTCATTTCGTTTAACCATTTCCACTCCGAAGCCAGAGGTTGGTCCGGGTCTGCTGCGTAAGGCGGGAAGAGGAAGCGGCACAACAATCCGGTTTCAACCGGGATCACCAACCATGGCAGCTGCTACGAATAATTATAACGGTCTTATTTTTGAGTCCATCTTGTGGCCACTAACACCATACAGTATGTGTGTAAGCACAGGGCTGGGCTACATGCAGGAAGAAAAAATAAAACCATCAACAAAGGTCCTTCTTCCTATATCAGTATTTCTCTATAGGTATGCAACATCCAACAATAAATTGTCTAGATGTCCATCATAAAATACAATTACCACAACAGACAATAAATTAAGAATATTGATATATTACCCAGCCCTGTTTCAGTAATATTGCACAGTCTCTGCAGGAGGTGGCTGCCACACCTCTGATATTATGCACACTAGAACCAGGCTAAGGCTACATGGTGACCAAGAGTTCAGGTTCAGGAGAATATAAAACGTGTAATGCACATTTATCACGAGCCACACGTGATGACGGCAAGTCGGAAGCTAATTTGTTCCCTTCTGCTGAGTAAATGTCCTGACTGCATGAGGATACGTGTGACCAGGAGATGATGCCACCCCAGAGCCCTCTTCAGCCGTTGGAAGACCACAACGTCAAGAAAGAGTATCAATAATGTGATCATGGATTATGTTGCGGGCCTAAATACTGACGTTTACCTCTCGAATGTATGTTGTTGTTCAAAGAAGGTCTGTTTCACTCGCATAAAACTGCACCATGGACGATTTGGGGAGACGATTGCATTTCTAGTCACCTGAGGTGGCCCTGTTCTTCAGTATTGACCTGCAGGTACCATGATGGGTTCATAAAGGGACTGAGATGCAGATGCTCAGTTTTTTTTTTTTTTTTTTTTTTTTTTTAAGCTAATATGGAGGAGAGACCTGACATTACAAGGGGGACATCCACACCTCGTAACCATATACAGGGCAGCACTGAAGTCATCATGTGCACCGTGCCAAAAGAAAAAAAAAAAAAACTAAAACTAACTTGATTGTCTAAATGCAATAGTGCCATTCTGTTCTGACCATCTCATGCTTTGTGTTGGCATTGATCACTGTCGAAGAGCACATGGTGATGCACCCGGGGTGGGGTTTTACTCAAAGTATTGTGGCACTAATAATAAATAAATGTGAAGTGCAAGGTTTGGGAATTTCTCTAAAGACTGTTATCTCGTAAGAAACTTCACAGACTGTCGAGTCGAATAATTAGTGTGAAATTTGAACGGGAGGGGTGGGGGGGGGGCAAAGCATACGTCGTGGAGATTACTTGCCATGAGAAAATATTGCAGTTTTCCTTCTGCCTTCTCAGCGAGACACGCGGGTACAACTGCTTGGAGACAACCGAGGTAGACGGCCGCTAAAGATACAAACTTTTTAGTCCATTTAAGTGCTAATAACAACAAACAACCAGTAACTAATGTCGCTGCAGTGGAGAGATAATACATAGTGATCTCTCGTCCAGGCTACAGCTGCCCCCCTCCCCCCCAACCCTCCCAACCAGGTTACATGTCTCTCACACACACACGGCATCCACCACACTCAGTCGGGAGGTCAAGGTGACGTTAACGTGATCGAGTAAACCCACAGTATATATTCCAGCATCACACAGGAGCAACATGTTGCCATTTCCAACACTGAGCGGACGAGCTATGTAGCTGCTACAAGTTGACAACGTAACCCGCACAGCGTACTGCGCAACAGTGGTCAGTGTTTCCTTTTCTTTCTTTCTTTTTTAAGTTTTTTGTTGTGTATATACAGTACTCGTGCTTAATATTGTGTGTTTTTAAGGGACCTCGTGCAAGATGTGTTGTAGAGATAGTCTTGAAACTAGAGAGTGAACACTGCTGATATATATATATATATTTTTTATTTTTTTTTTTTCCTTCATAGTGCTTTACTGCCTATTTCAGCATACATTTCACCAACGCTGTTAAAGTTCAGCACCTGGGCTGGTTTTTATCGAGCACATCAAAGCAGGAGACGGATCTGTTTTTGTTTTTTTTGTTATTTTTCTGTCGTGCTAAATTAAAGTTTGATTTGAATAGGCCTGTCGACTTATGTCGGGACGATACCGCTTTTATGTTGTTTTTTTACACGAAGCTCCAACCTGCAACTGGTTAGCTTAGCGTCAAAACTGGAAAACGGGGCAATCTGGCTTCGTCCAAAGGGAATCTGCAGCCCCTTGAGGTTACTTGTCAAACAACAGACTCAAGGAAGCCAGTGCTCTCGGCCGAGAAATAGGCCAGCACACGGGGGGGGGGGGCTGGTATGAAGATTTTGTTATCTTTGGACTGGTTGCTTCCTCCCTTTTTTCCAGTCTTCGTGCTAAGCTAACAGGCTCCTAGTTGCAGCCACACGTACGAGAGCGATATCAATCTTACTCCTGACGAGAAAGTAAATAGTTATATTTTCCAAAATCTTGAACTACTGCAAGCTGAGACTGAACAAATATACTGAGAGTATTACATTTGCCAACAGATGGATAACCAAAATAAATCCGATTCTGAGAGCAGTGCGGAGCGCTGTTCTTTTGACCTCCTGTTAAGACTGCGTTTCTAGACCAGGGTTGTCAAACATGCGGCCCGCGCGGCCGGGCCCGGCCCGCCGGGGGGTCCAGCTCGGCCCGCCGGATGACTTTGCTAAGTGTGAAAATTACAGAAAGACATAAATTGCATTTCTACGAGAATATGGAGGTTTACGAGTACAAACGTTTTGTAATTTTTTTTGTAATTTTTTTTTTTTAATCGATCCAGTAATTGCTTCAAAAACAGCTCCGGAGGGAGCAGCGCTCGCTGCTCGCTTTGTGACGCGAGGGAATCTGCAGAGGAGAGCCCGGGCAGATAAACAGTGGGCTGATGTCTGACTCTTTGGCCTTTATGTTTCTAGTTTATTGTAGAAAGACCTTAAAATAGGGTTTATCATCCAAAAACCTTCACCAATGATTTAAACAAAGAGAAATGTTGTCGTTATGTATGCGTTATTATGCTACGATTTCACTGGTCTGGCCCACTTGAGATCAAAGTGGGCCGTATGTGGCCCCTTAACTAAAATGAGTTTGACACCCCTGTTCTAGACTATAAAATGTCTCGGTAACCTGCTTTGAGGTGCTTGACGGATAACCTCACAACATAAAATGCCTTTAGATGTCAAGTTGTTCTGCCTTTTGCCATGTGCCACATAGTACACTACCCAGCAGTGACCTCACCAACAGAGATGTGGTGATTGGTGTGATTGTAGCCCTCAGTGGGCACACTTGACTCCACAACACAACACGGGTCAGTAGTAGATTTACAGGTTCACCCAAGCCACCATTAACTTTACCTGCATACAAGACTGGGAGCTGCTCAAAATCTTGTACTGCTCTGCACCCTGTGCTTATGTAAAATATGATACTGGACACAGCTTCCTGAGAGGTCAGTGTTAAACAATACTATAACTTTGAGTCTCATATAAAGAGCTGAAGTTACAATATTGACCTCAATGGTTATTAATCCCAAAAGATATATACTGTGTCATAAATGTGCTTATTTATTAATGATGTGCTTTTTCCATAAAAAAGCAATCAATAATACCACGGTAAATGATGCGTCATTTTGAGTAGCTCCTCAGTAATGCAACATACTGTACTGGATATGAATGTAGCCAACTATATATTTGTAGAACATCTACAGGAGTCTATTTTCCTAAAACGGCTTCAGTAAGGCAATCCATGGCAACATCTTTTCAGGATTTTGTTTTTAACTGTCATAACTACAAAGAAACAGCACAACAGAAGTAATAAATCATGTGTGCTGCATGATGTAGTCCTGCAGTAAGATGCAAGCACAGCTACAAATCCTCCATATCGGCTCAGCCACGAGGCACAGCGTTGGCTTTGCATCGTCATACTGAACACCATAAGCTTAGTTGACTGAATAACTATTAGACAAATGTGGTCTTGCCTGCATGATTTTTTTTTTTTTTTTTTTATTCGTTGTGTACAAATAACATTGTGAACTGTATTTTTTTGTATCATTGAGATTGTGACTGTTGTTTTTATTATATTGTACATAAAAAGCACTTTATTTTAATTTTTTTAAGATAAATGAATAAATTACATGTTTTGACACATGCATGTGTGAGTCCATTTTATGCAGTAGAGTGCTGTTTAGTCTTTGACTCTGACACTTAACTGCACTTAACTGAAAGAATATGACTTTTAATCCCCGATGTCCATATCATCTGAGGTGTGAATATAAAGTGGAAGTTCAGTATTGGAAGTGTACATGGACTAAACCCTAAATATACTCTAAAAATTGAACGTGTACACAGTAGGTGAATAATATGTTACAAGTCCAGAGAGTGCCACCTACATAAACACACTTTTCAGTGGTTAATGAAATCCATTTATTGCTGCCTTTCAGAAGCAGTTCATCATGCAATCAAGCAAATTTGCATTTGAATTGTGCTGGTCAAAAAAATGTAATCATTAAATATGGCAAATTTACTAAATACCTTGAGAGAAGCATTTAAAATTAACTCACTTACAAGTGTTTTTTCCCATTATCATCTGTCCCATGATATTTTTCCCGTTACCAATTTCTATTCTTTCTGACCTCTTTTTGATTAAAGACATGCCATCGCAGTAAAAGCTGAAACTCTGATTGGCCAGCTGAACACTGAAATGATAGCTGAGATCACGCCTTGAGCTGCCAACGCCCAGCTTACTGTATTCATTTTACTGCACACTGATCGGATCCCAACAGGGAGGAGGTGGGGTTGCTGTATCTAGTGGCAACCACCAGGAGAGCCGCAGAAAGAAATGTCAAAGGTTCATTTATGAGTTTTAATGTGAATAATGTCATGAATGTTTTGAAAAACGAATAAATACATTTTTAAAACAAACTGACTATTTTTAGAAAAAAATAAAGCCGACACAGGTGATCTGATTCGGCCGCACATTTAACCTTTGACCCGGGTTTTACTACCTGTTAGCTTGAGTAAATGTTTTGTGTAATAGCATAAGCAGAGGCCTTGTGGTGGATCTTTTTTTTTCTTTTTTTTTACTCCCTAATGTCCGCATGTCAAAACTCAAAACAAAACATGGAGATGACTGTGAACCTAACAGGGCTCCTACAGGAGATGTTAATAGGTGTCACTGTCCAGGAGCTAAAGAGGATCTGCCTGCTGTCTGCTAGCATTTATTAGAAATCACTCCCAGAGTCAGTTCTTCAAAAATAAACGGCCGTTTGAGGAACCAGAAGAGACGTTTTGACAAACGCTGGATGGATCCGTGTGTACGACGAGAATACAGCGCGTTCAAAGATGTTTTAAAAACTACTTGAGGAGCAGTTTGGACTCAGGAACCAGAAACCTGTTGGCCCAGAGACCAACTTCGCTCTCAACCGAAACAACAGCCGGCTGTTCAGTTGTGATGATGAATAACGTAAGTGCGGCTTTATTTTTTCCTTTTGTTGGCTGTTATAAAGTTTGTGTGTGGGCTTGGTTTGATCGTGGTACCTCGAAGGTAAAGACTGAGTTTGGTTTTCTTTTCAGTTTGTCTGTCTGCTGTGTGATTTTAAAGGCTGAACGGGCATACGGTGCTGTCTTCCTGATTTCTTCTATTTTTGTGTGTATCTCAAACTAAACTGTCAGATATTCAAACCAAATCTAACATAAAACAACGGCAGCCAGAGTAAACACAAAATATAAGGTGAAAAGTTTATCTAATACCAGCTGAGCCCGTGTGAAAAATGATTTCCCCTCTTAGTTATTAAATCCAAAGAACTGCCAAACTGTACTGATAACCAGCGGCAGCTGAACTAGACAGACCCAGCCTGACTACTATCAGCCCTGTTCAATCAAATCATCCCTTAAGTAGATTATTTTCAGAAACACAAAGCCATCCAAAAGATCTCACCTGTCGCACATTATGCCAAAATCAAAAGAAACTCCAGAGGAGATGAGGAAGAAGATGATTGATAAACATCCGTCTGGGAATGGTTACAAAGCTTTTTCTAAGGCTCCACAGATCCACGGTGACAGCCATTATCTACAAATAGAGAAGACTTTAAACACGAGAACCTTCCTAAAAATGAAAAACCTTCCACATTTTGCCCAAGAGCACAGTGAGAAACTATCCAGAAAGTCACAAAAGACTGAAGGAAAACATGCAGTGAACAGCAGGCCTCTCGTTCCTCAATAAAGATCAGTGTTCATGACGGGACTATCCAAAGGACACTGAGCATGAATGCCATCCATGGGGGAGTGCTTAGGCCAAAACCGCTGCTAACACAGAAGAACATTGGTGATGTTCTCTGAAGTTGAACTGTTTGGAGAACAGGAGTCCTGTTACACCGGTTGTAAAACAAAACAGAGAATTACACAAAAAGAACATTATTACACCTGCAGTCAAGTATGGAGGAGGCAGTGTAATGGTGTTGGGATGCGTTGCTGTTTCAGGGCAACTCGACTTAATTAACGGAAACATGACTTCCGATTTCTAACAGAAAATCCTGAGGCAGGAGGTCCCGTTGTCAGTGTGCGAGTTAAAGCTTAAGTCTTAACTGGGTCACACAGGAAGACAATGTTCCAAAGCACGAGAGTAAGGACAGAGATGTCTGGACTTAAGCCCTGATGAGAGATGCCGTGGACCTGAATGAAGCCGTTCATACTTTCAACGTGTCGGCTCTGAAGCAGTAAGAAGAAGAGTGGACCAAAACTCCACCACAGCTGGCAGAAGAGTTTGGTTGCAGTTGTTGTTGCTAAATGTGGCACAACTAGCTATGGGGCGAGATTATGCTGTTTGAAGATCTGACACAGTTAAGTACAAGATACACACAAAAACAGAAGAAGTCATGAAGGGCTTAAATAGTTTTTCACAGAACTTTATAGTCAACTGGGGAGCACAAGAAGCACCTTGTTAGATCTCGAAATGTATTCTGGTGTTTAGTTTCCTGCGTCTTCTTTGCATTACAGCTGCTACAAACATTAAGTCTGTCTCCTGACATCCAACACGTCTGTACTGCATATCACTGACCACCATTTTCACGAGAACATCCAGATTGTTTGGATGATTCACAATTTACTGCCTCACAATAGACCCACATCGCAGATGGTTTCGTCAAGAGGGAAGGAAAAACCGTATCATCTGTTTTAGCTGTGCAACGACAGATTGCATCTGACCATTCGGTACGCAGGCGGTGGTTAAGAGCTTAAAATGAATACGTAAATGCAGTTTTTTTTAATGTAAATTTTGGCCATCTGGCCTCAAATGGCAGACTCTCACGGGAACATGTGTTTATTCTATTTGTTTCCTGTGGCAGCAGCTTGTGAGCAGTCCTAGTCCTCCGGAGCTGTGTGAGCGTTGCGTTTTAGATTTTACAGCAACAATGAGCTTGAGAACGATGAGGACGACGCGCAAACAGATTAGGGATTCACTAAAGTGGTTAATTAGCTGTATGAGTGAAAAATGAGCAAAATGTAACAGCAAATGTTGGGGATTCTGATTTGATTTGACTTGATCTGACATGGTTAGCTCGTGTGGAGTAACAGCTTAAAAAGCACACCGAACAATTACAACTAGACACTTGTCACCTACAGTCCGTATGACCAGCTCTGCCTCCAGGTCTACTGTTATTCCTTATATATCTCAATGAGTTTGTCATGCTTTATATTTTTCCTTAGTCTAATAAAAAAGAAAAATCTGGAAAGGGTGAGAATTACAATATGGTTTCAACATAATAAGGTGTTATTTATTTCATTTTAATTAAAAAGATTAAAATGATAATTTCCCAAAACAAGTAAATGATTTTGATTGATTTTTCTTAGACTGGATTCTCCATATGTATGGTTCTATTATCATGAATGTTTATCACAAGTAAATTACTTCACATCTATAAATCTTTCATTTTTTCTTTTAGTAAAAAATACTGTGAACAACGATTCAGATTGATAAGAAACTCGACTTCTCCACAGGTTTTGTAAATGTAACTCTATAAAACTGTCATGCTGTGACACTTTTATTCTCATATTTAAATTATTGAATATAACGGCTGCTGTTAAAATCACAGTGTTTAGGGGTCCCACAGGGCTCTTTACTTGGCCCCATTTTTATCTTGTCTTGCTTCAATAGCCTCTTCTATTGCATTCAGATACGGTGTATCAATGGATCTGGATGTAGAAAAGACAATTTAAGGTCTCAGGACATAGCGGACATTTAGTGGTTAGATGTGGCATGGTGGCCGGTTTTTAAATTGTAACTGCTCTGTAAATCGTTTTAAACTACTTTAGTTCAAAAAGAAACTTGACAAATGTGAGCCAACTAAACTTAGGTTTGAATATTTAGTACATTTGTTTTATGAATTTGAAAATCTAAAGCCAGCTGACTTCAGTTTACTGAACTTTAAATGTGTTCAGTAAACTGTTCAGCATTGACATTTTCTCTGTTTTTAAAGTAGCTGCTGTCGGATTCACCTGGCACAGCGTGACATGCTGTAACATGCTGACCCCCTTCCTCATTAATTTACATCAAATTTACATCAAATTAATGAGGAAAGATTAGTTGATGCCACTATACTCGTCCTGATGTTTTACAGTGCTCGAGTACATGAGCCTGTACATACAAAAACAAGGAGAGAGGAAGTGTAGAGGCAGAACTGTGCATGCTTGGCCTTGGCAGTGACAATATTGTGTAGTTTTGTGATAAACATTCCACATTAATGGTACAATACAATTGTGTCTTTATGTATGAAACAAAGACATTTTTCATTTCTGCATATTTCTTGATTCATTTAAGCATGACAAAGCAGTTTTTTTCCTGGACTGTTGTCAGAATGTGTCTCAGTGAGGGTTTTTCATCTTCTGATTGTCTTAATTTGTTTGGGGCAGTTAAAAAAAGATGTTTGGGACAATTATAGCTTCTGTCATTTTTACAAGAAAAGCCTTGTTTTTTTCCATTACAGTTCCAATTACCTGGATGAATTTGCATAGGACCAAGAGCTGTTCAGAAAGTGAGCAATAGAATTCCTTTTTCTATTTCTTTTCTCATTTGTGTACCGAAAAAAAAGCTCAATGGCCAATATTGTTCTATTCAATACATGTTAGAATAGAGTATAAATCATCATGCTTTTTCTAGATAGATGTTGCATTATTATGCTCCTCAATGTCTGCTTCATCATTTAAAAAACAAAAACAGGCTGTGGTTAAAATAGCAGCTTTTATTTTTACCATATAAATTATTAGCATTGTATGTACTGAAGAGGTCTGAAAGGAACGGAAGGAAACAGTTCATGTCAATAATTAAATTCACCGATGAGAAATGTTTTGACAAAATTGACCCCCGAGTCAGAATTCTGTTGAGTCTCTGATGCAAAACCAACCTCAACCAAATACTCTGCAGGAAATTCTGCTCGGTCAGGATGGTGCACTGTGAGTGAATCTCACCTCAGTGATGTCCCGACACTCCTGCTGCGACAGAGATCAGCTGCTCGCGGGAATTGTAGGCCTCCTCCCTCAAAGACTGCCAATGAGTGCGAAAGCCCTGATGGTCATGTGGGTAGAGAGCGACCTGATGGGTGCATATCTCTCATCCGGCATCATCTACCCACAGAATTACTCGGGGTTAATAGAATAAGAAAGGAGAGATTCTCATTCTTCTTTCTACTTTATTTCTCTGACACTTCAGGCCCAAGTCTTCGTCAGCCTTTCTTCTCTGTCTCCCTGAATCACAACATATTCGCTCTCTTTTGATGCCCTGTGACAGATCCCATTTACGTTCAACACCAGCAGCTCATCTGCTGTCACCGGCCATTTGATAAAGAGCAAAGATGGTAATTTGCTATTCATTATTAACAAATCACTGCGCTGTGAACAGGGCCTTTTGTTTGCCCCAGCCTTGAAAACAATTACAGTCGGCCTGCATTTCAGCTGTGATTACATTGCATATTTCATGGCAACGCTTCGTTGATGGGGAAATTGAAAAGCAGATTTACTTTTCACAGTCAATGAAGGGAGCTGGAGGATATTTTAAATCCAGACCCAACTTTCCAGGTCACACAGCATCTCATGGCCCTTCAAAACTGGGTTTTCACATAATCGTTAATATGTTGAATTTTAACTCGGCTTGTATTTAGCGGGCAGTTTGCTTAGCTTTTGCAAAAAGACTGGAAACTGGGAGAAACGGCTAGCTTACCGGTGCCTATAAAGCTTTAGATATAAATCAACATGTTGTATCTGGTTTTAACATTTTTAGAAAAAGTTCAGTGTGAACAAGTAAATTTGCAGTTTTATGGTGATTATATAGAAATGTTTTGGCCAGGAGCAATAACACAGGCCAAGAATTTACCAAAAATAGCCAAACTATTTATACTACTTTCAATTTGACAAGAGCAACATTTTCAGTTATAAATGTTGACGATTTCATGATAAATGGTGTACAAATCAATTTTGAAGCTTCATGCCGTCGTGATACACACATCAGCTTAATTTTCTTGTTTTAGGACATCATTGGGGAATGCAATTTAAACGTCTGCGATCATAACAACAGTGTGCATGATGTGCTTTGGGGCTGTATTTTCTTGTTTGATTAATTTCCTACCATGTCTCAGCCAATCAGAGGTGAAGCACTGTTAGACATTTTTTTACCGATACTAACTGTATTTCATCCCATGTAATACAGTTAATCCTCCTCCCAGTAAACACTGTAGATTACATTTTATCAAGGTCATTTTAGATGATGTCACAACCTAAATGTTTTACGGTATTTCTAAAATCTGCTGTTTCTTGCAGTATTTGTCACTTATAATGTGACTTTTGGCCCTGAAAGCCATTAACTCGTCACACAAATCAAAATCTGCCTGAATTCACGGATTAATCAAATTACCACGCAAATAAAGATCATTTTTATACACCGGGGGAACAAGAAGTAATCAGCACTCTAATACTGTCTCATATCTACGAGCTACATTCATCGTCGTCGTTGACGTCTTGTCAATTGTGCAGATTCAGCATTCGCTTGCTAAAATTAGCTCAGCTGCTATGTAGATGGTGAAATGCGCTAACTTTGATTCGATACGAGGACATTTTAATTAAAAACTATTTTATGATAAATTGTAAGGAAATGGGTACATTACCTAACATAAAGCTAACATTAAGCTCACAGCTTTCTGGACAAAACTGACCTTTTAGAATTTGTGTTTATTGAAGCAAAATTATCATCGGCTGGACAGATATCAAGGGTTACTTTGGCATTTCAGCAGCCTTATCGGTAACCATTATCAGTAAGCCACACGAACCTGCGCTATGGGAATGATTAAAACACCGCTGGGACACAAAAAAAAATACATCATAACAATAAGATGTTAAACCAATCATTATTTTTTGTCACATTGTTTTAAGACAAATTTGATGCACTGAAGCCAACACAACAGTTAGTGCCACTGTCCCAGTATTAACCGACTGTACTGTACTGTGTTTGTGGCTAAGTGCTTCACGTCTTAAGTTTGAGTGGAGAGTTAAGAGGCGGTGTTGCAGATGGTTCAGTTTGTTGCCAGAAATATAAAAATGAAAATAGCAGAAGGACACATTTTTGCAGCGAAGGCAGAAATCGCATGTATTCTGTGTCAAGTAATCAAGACTCGTATCAGTATTCTGGTAACCACAAATGCAGTGAAGTGTTTTGGCACATAATTATGCGGCTAATAATTATTCATGATGTCTGTATCCAGCATGCGTAGACTCCTAAAAGATGATGCATAGACTAAAAGACCACCGAGGTGCGGAGCTAATCAGTCTTCTGGAGGAGCTGGGTGTGAAAATGAAGACGCACTTCTTTAAGATGTACAGTACGTGTCGCCTACAAACTTTTGGTTAATTCTCTCCGGCTATTAAACCTTTTTGGTCCTCTTCCCCAGAGCTTATCGACCCTTTTCGCTCGTAAAACCCCAAACTTTCTGTCACAGTGACGATATGAACACCTTTTTGGTGAATAACACGAGTCTTTGTTGGGATGAACATCCTGCTTATCATAATCCTAAACAATCCCCTTTGTTTCTAACCGCTTCAATACTCACATTCACAAGGGGAAATTCTCCAGACTACAGAATGACTCCACAAGTGGTCCTCACTACTGACCCCCCCAACGGACCAATGAGGACACCCCCCAAATGTCACCAAAAGCTCACGGACTACAATAAGAAAAAAAATAAAGATGGACTTTGTGAGTTCTAATCATATCCATTGCTTTATTATGTATTATATGATATTATCCCACTAGTGTAACAGTGTGATAATGATAGAAAGTGTTCTATATCACAAAACTATGTCCTGATGCTACATACATGGACATCCTCCTCCCCTCTCACTCTCACTCTCACTCTCACTCTCACTCTTTTGCCTCCTCCTTCATCTCTCTATCAGATTAATTAAGTGGTGACATTATCATTTGAAATGTGATCTGAGTTATAATAATTTTAATTTTATCTTTAATTTGTTTACGGTGGACTGAAATAAGGGACTTCTTTTATATATATAGTTCGAATCAAATCATGGCAAAAGGGGCCCTCATGATACCTCCCTCCTCATCCTACAAGAAAACCAAACAAATAACCAAAAAAAGCAAAGGTAATAGAAAACAAACAAATACAATAAATGAATAAAATAAACAAACAAAAACAGGGGAACAAAAGAACTGCATAAAAGGACATAAAAGGATGACATCACTTAAAAGCAACTCTATAAAAATGTGTTTTAAAAGAAGTTAATGATTCCGCGAGCCTTATCTCCTCAGGTAGGTCGTTCCAAACTCGAGGGGCCCTGATGGCAAAAGCACGGTCACCTTTTGATTTAAGTCTCGACTGTGGAACGGCCAGAAGGGCCCCGCCGGAGGATCTAAGGCTGCGAGTGTACCATCTAATCATTTACCGTGAAGTTATTCAATATTATTAAATATTATTTAATTAGACCCAACTCTGCCATGGCGATAACTTTCTGATTACGTCAAAGGATTAGAATTCCGATACGAGAATTCATGTTTCAGATTATGATTGACTGATTTTGTTTAGATTTGAATTCTTAATTTGTCCAATATTGGACTGGTGAGCCTTCTAACAACGAGAGCAAATTTAATCCCTCACAAAATAAATTGACATTACGCTACATATGTAATGGTAATAATGTTTCATTTAGATGCACCAGGACTGCCAGCTGTCGGTAATTTAAAGCCATCATTTTAACATGTTTTAATCCCAGACTTTTGCTGTGTATCAAAGACAACTGCTGCAAAGATGTTATTGAGGAAAACGTCATGCCACAGGCTGCATCCAGGCTCATCAAACTTGATAAGAGAATTACTTATCTTGAATTTTAAAGATTAATGTGTGGATTTTAGACCATGACTTGTAAAAACTGACATCAGTTTGTATTTGTGTATTTCAGAAAACACTTCTCTGCCACAAGAAGTCAGCATTCAAAGAAGGTTTGGGAGGATCATCTGGGTTTGACTCAGGTAGTGGTTTGGTTTTCTACATGTTCATGAAACGCATGTGTTTGAGATGTAGCCAGATCACAGTGGGATACCAAAGACTTGGATTACAGGATACTACATACCGTATGTGTATCAAACTGTCACATATTCAAGACGTGTGAGTATGTACCCAAAAACGGAATTGATAGTTGAAGCTAAAGTTTTCCTTTCAGCTGTAAGGATCTGAGGGTGCTCACATTTACATCATATTGAGTGAACATAGAATTTAAAGTCCATTATAAATGTTGTCCTTAGTTTTTCGATGATGCAACAGGATATTGTCGGTGCTACTGGAACTCGGTACGTCTCACTAAAATCATTCAAGCCTATCTGAGAAATGCTTCCTTTCTTCTTCTCCATGTACCTGTTGTCAAATTATTTTATTTTAACAGCAATTTCCCTTAACAGATACAGTGATACAAATGTGATAGTAGTTGCACTTTTATATAGAAATACTGAAGAGTTTAGCGCACATTCATATATATTTTTATCATTGTAATTGTATTTTGGACTGCTATAAGAATGGTTTTTGAGCTTCGGCTTTTGATTTTCTATAATGAGATGCAGTCATGTGTACAAGGGAGGAGAAAGACCATTAAAAAAGAGTGAAGCAAGAGCAAAGTACAACGTAAATGTGTTCTGTGCAGACATTTAAATTTGTTTTGCATCAAGTAGAGTTATTTATTCATTTGATATTAAAACTATCCATCATACCGATGAAGAGACCGTTTTTATGATAAGTGCACACTGTGGCTCTCACCCAGTTACATAATTTATAACATACTTGAGTCCTACTGCAGTTATTATCTAAAGAAATGGTCACAGCAGTATCTCTGTTTAAATTGTTGTTGAAATACACACAAAATGTTTGATGTTGCCTTACTAAACGTCCCACTGCCCGTTTATATTGTATCCAAATAAAAATGAGGCTCACCATAAGCATGAATTAGAAAGTATCATGTAAATGAACAAACTAGTTATTTTAAGCTATTGGAGTGAGAAAGAACAACAGTATTGTTTTACTCTTTGCAGTTTACACTTAATACCTCTTTAATGACCAAAAAACTGAAAACAGGTTTTTAGAAAAAAAAATTTGCAATTGCTTTTTAAAAGTCAAAAAGTGATATCTCTTGTTTACAAAAAGTATTTAGGTCTTTTGATGTCGTTCCAAACTGTGGTCGGAAGCATCCTGTTTGCTTTGAAGAACAGAGTTTAGAAAAGCACCCACCTGTGTATATAAAGATCCTGTAATTTAAACTGCGTGTCGGGACAAACACCAAAACACAAGCTGCTGGTAAAGAGGCTTTTACAAAGTATTGAATAAGTGTCTGATACTTTTGCAAACCAGAACTTTTCAGTTAGTTAAAACTAAACTTGTGTTTGCTGTGTGTCATTTTACCACGTTTAACACACGTGAACCCAAGTAGCTGCAGCACACTGGACTGTTCAGGACTGTAAATAGCATAAAAGAACGACCCTGCTTTTTGCTATAAAAATGGATGTTACTCAGTGCCTCTCAACATATTCAGCAGAGATGAGTCTGCATGTATGAATTTAATTAGAGGAGCTGACTTTGGCTTGTCTTTACATTCTGCATCTCTCTTCTCCCCTCAGCTCCTCTCTGGGTCTGTTTTAAGAAAAGCTGCCAGAGCCCACAGTAAGTCTGTTCAGGCCTTATGCTTGAGTTTAAGTGAGATCTTTGCAAAGCTGTGAGCAGAGTACTGTGGATGATAGCGGATAAGGTTTGAATTTTCTCGAATTCAAGTGACCTGCTGATTCTGCATTTGGTCCTCATCACTATTCAGCTCTTCTGCTGCTCTCCTGCTATCTGAGATGGAAAAAAAGCTCAACTGGTGACTTAATTATACGCCCTGTAATCTGAGAACCGAGGACACAAACTCACTGGATTTCAGTAAGTAGACACGCAGCTTATTGACTATAAATAGCTGGAGATGTAACTTCGTGAACAAAATATCAGCAATATGCACATTCCTGGTGCTCAAGTTGGTCAGAGCTTAATAAAGTGCTTGACTGGCTAATTTGTATTCAAGAGTCAAACATTCATACAAAGCCTTCAAAGTATAATACAATTTCAAACTGATTCTGAACCCTGTGTTTGTTTATGGAAGGTGGGTGCGGGCCACAAACAAAGAGTACGCATAATAAAAGATAACCAGAACAAGTCTTACACATTTTATCTTCACTACTGCTCTGAGAAAATAGTTTAGAAATACAATGGTGTTTACTTCCCTCTAGTGGTCACCCTGCCACCAAAGCGTGACTCTTGTCTGCTTGCATACTTGTTTTACTTACAGGAAATGAACCACACTCCTGCCTTACACAACACTGAAACAGAAAACTCCAAATCTCCTCTTTAACATCAAGATACTGTGCGTGGACAGGAGGTTGTGTCTTGTGTTGTTGACATTAATGGGAAAGAGCTATTCTGCTTTAATGATATCAGGATGTATCCATATAAGGAAAACTGGAAACAAAAAATACACTTGTATGCCACTAATAAAAAATAGACTATGTGAAAAGAAAAACTGGAAAATAACTGACTAGAAGCTGCCTGTAAATCCATTTGAAGAGGTCGTTGATAACAAGAGATTGATTTAGTGAGGTTAGTTAAGTAGCATCTATTCTTGGCCCGACAGTTTTTAGTGCACTAGTACAGACTAAACTTTGAAAGCCCGGTTTACTTTGTAGGGTATCTTGCTTCCTCTTGACACTTAAACTGAATGGACTTTTTCCTCATGTGTGCAGCAGGACTTGAAAGATGAAGAGAAAATGCAGCATCAGCAATCATCTAATAGAGATTAAGTAAAACTCACACACAGGATGAGAATAAGACTTTGCTTTTTCTTTTTGGTCAGTAAGGCTGTTGAGCAAATCGATGAGACGCATCTCACAGGATAAGTTGTTAAGTAATCTCATTTTTTCTGCTTAACATCAAATGCTATTCATCATCAAGGCTGTTTTAATGTGCAGGGATGGATAAACAGGTCTTATATTTAATCTATTACTGATTTTTGTTGTTGTTGCACATTTCTAATGCAGGTTTACTTGGCATTATAAAATGTTCTGCCAAAGAATGTCAGCATGATATTCTTAAAACACCAGACTACATTGAGAAATGGCTAGTAGTAGTTTATTTCCTGATTACTTCTCATTCCTCTTTGCCCATTTTAATGAAACCGCACCTGACGATGAAAGTCCACTGTTAAGAGATGGACCACTCGTAAAATAGAAATAAGGATCAGGTGAAAACTCTGCACAAACTCTTGAACACCAGTATACAGAACAACTTCAGCAAGCATGAACTAAAAAGATACACTTTATTTGAAACCAGCAGGGGACATTTTTGTACAAAAATACACAACTGTTAAGTAGATGGTTTGTGTTGAGAATTGTAAATTTGTATCCTGCTGCTTACACCATTGATGCTCTTCTGCATGCTGCACCAGCGTGGGAAAACCTCTTAACTTGCTCAGACAAATTTCACCGAGTAAAACAACAAATCCAACAAGCAATGTCATTTGCCATAGGGAAGAATGTAGGATCCTGGATTCTTCAGTCGAGACAAAAAAATGACAGATCCTTTCTCATAAATATCAGGAAGAATGCTGAACGTGGGATGTTCTTGAAACACTGAGTTGAAGTCATCGCCGACTTCATTCTTTACTTGGACTTCGTGCCTTCTTTCCCTGTTCCATCTGATTTTTTCTGCTTCTGTTGCATTATTTCGGCATCCCTTGAGGAGAAATGGGACGTTTCAAGAGAGAACAGGCTTTGTTAGGAGAGACTCAACTGTTACACACCAGTGAATCACTTTATGTGAAGCTATATGGAAGCACACCTCCGACATTTAACAAATAATTTGCGTCAGCTCATGGTTTGGTACCTAACAGCACTGTGAAGTGTTGTTTTTGTCGGTGTGTAATCAAGTGCAATATGCTGTACGCTAGTAACATATAGACACTAGAATTTAAAAAAAATTGGAGGCAAAAGAATAAACAACCTACACAAACATGTGCTGCAAAAATCCAAAGTTAGTGCGCATCCCATTTCTTTCTTTTCCCCTTAGGCTGCCGCTTACCTCTGCTTCCGGGCTGCAGCAGATAGCCCATCGTCGCCCCTCTTCCCTTTACCATGTTCATTCTGCTTTTTGGCATGCTTCTGGCGGGCAAGCTCACGTTGGTTTCCTCCTTCATGTCAGAAAAAAAAAAAGATGAATGCAATATAGATAAACAAATGGCATATCAGCGAGACACGTCAGGTGTGGGAGTTGCACCTTCCAAAAACACCTCTATTACTAAATACAACAACAACAACAACAACAAAATAAAACAAGCAGCATCAAAAACTTACAGCCATTTTGTGTGTGTGTGTGTGTGTGTGTGTGTGTGTGTGTGTGTGTGTGCCTAAGTGTCCTAATGTCTAAATGACAAACGGTCCGTTTACAACAAAGCACGTCATGGCAGAAATAAACATGGTGCAAAACGTGAAAGCCGCCGACGTGGCAGAGAGGCGCTCTGGAGCAGCTTCGTGCCCGGAACAGCACCACAGAGGGCAGCAAAGCATCTTCCACCGTAATACGGACCAGCTGGGTAAACGAGGACAAGCAGCGATGGCGGAGCCACGTTTGCAGAAATAAAAACACACACTTGGTTATCATGTTGACATCCTTTTTTCTTTTTCTTTTACTAGAAGCAGCGTTGAAAACTAAACACCCGTGTTACGTTTCGGTCAACTGTGTCTGCGAAGCAGGCCCAGGGTCGGACTACCGGCCGGACAACGGCCGACCCGCTGGACCGGAGATGTTGACAAAACGTACGACGCACGTAATGCAACACACACGTACATACGTAACAATTTTAAACTCCATTTAAACTAAATAAAGACGGCACCGCTAACCGCGTTGATGGTTTATTGCCAAAAAATACAACAATAGTGGGGTAAAATCAGAGATTTTAGTTCCGTCTATTTCAGCAAATAGACGGAACCGAGGTCGGCCAATGCTAACGAGCGGCAAAAACAACGAGCACAGACCCCATGCAATCGAATAAATACATTGAATGCCTTACAGTCATAATATATGTCGATACCCACTGGTCATTTTAGCAATCGACGCTTCTTTCTCCCGAAATCCAAATGCGCTCAGCCGGAGGGCCGCTGTCTCCCTCCACGTCGCTTCAGTCGCTGTTGTTGCTTTGGTTGCGCCTCGCTGTGGCGGACAAATATGCGCGAGACTTCCGCACGAGAAGGAGAATATTCCGTCTAAACCCGTTGTGGACTGCGCATGCGCTGGATTGCCACGCATCTATTGATATAATCTTTTTTATTTTTTTTATCTTCAGCTTCAATTTAAACTTCTGTTAATGGCAGTCCACCCGTATGGCTAAACAGACAATACAGATGCATGGAAAATGTTTTATACGCGACACAACAACAACAACAACAACAAAAAACAATAAAACAGACAACGGTGGTGCGAATATGGGTCCACAGTGCAAAAGTTCAGAGTTTATGAGGCAAGGGGGAGAGAGGGGAGAGAGTTCAGTATCCGGACAGCCTCATGGGCAAAGCTGTTCCTCAGTCTGAGGGAGCGTGCTCTTTATGATAATATTAATTTATTAAAAGCAATTGTATTATTATTATTGTTTTATATTTATTTATTACTACTTTTTCCCTTCATTTTGACCAACAGAGGCACACTTGCGCAGCTTGCACACCTGTCTGTGAAAAATATACCTTACATTGAATTGTATTCATTGATTACATTTTGTGTCCACTGTATACATATCTCTGTCTGACATATAGCCCTGTGTAAAAGTTATAGACAAAAAAACTATTAAAGTAAGAATGTTTTCTCAATTAACACGTAAATATTTGATGTCCATCAGTTAACTTTATACAAAATAAACACTAAACAGGAATAAAACTAAATCAAATCAGTATTTGGTGCGACCACCATTCGTCTTTTAAACAGCTCAGTTCTCTTGTGCAGTTTTTCAGGGTACTCGTAGGCAAGTGGCCCCAAGAATCTTGGAGAGGTTGTCACAGTTCTTCTGTGGATATCGGCTGTCTCAAAGTCTTCTGTGTCCTGCATAGTCTAACATTTATAAAGATTTAATAGCGTACAAGACTGTAACTTGAATCACAATTCCCAGAGAAGGTTAAATGCCTCCTAAAAGGCCTACTGCCTCCAGCAGGTGGCAGGCTATGCTTATGTTAATTCTGAAATGAGGGAACTCTTCATTTTCATCCTGGACACATCAGCTGCTAATAACTTCAAATTGTAAAGGTTTATTATGTTAAAGTATCACATAAATGTCTTCAATTGATTATTTGTGCAATGAAATGAAAAAAATGAAAAACTGGAGTAACTAATTTCTAATGCAGATTGCTTGAAATCATCAATATAAAACCGTTTTTCCAGTTTTCCACTCTTCTTAATAGGAAAACCACATGATATTTTTGTTGCAGTGTTGGTGTAGTGATTTTATTGACTGTCTGGTTGCTAAATAGATGACTGAGTCACGTCTGCCCAAAACTGAACTTGTGCTCAGACGCTGCAACTATGAATAGAAGAAACAAGTTGCTGTATGCAGCTGGACTTGTATGTGCCTAATGCCGAGTAGTCACATGAAAAAAGTGTACATTTCAAAATACATGAATATATTGTATGATTTGGTGGAGGTGGGAACTTGAGTTAATGGTTGTCAAATAAACTGTTCCATTTGAAACAGAAATCTTAAAATGCGTTCAGTGACGTGGAAGCGAGCTGCAGGAGGAAGACGAGCAGGGCTGGGTTCCTTGCTGAAAGACGAATCCTATATTTTAAGGACATAATTACTGTTTGAATACAATGAGCCATCAAACTGCAACTGCGATTGTCTAGCCAACGGTCTATTTGGGTGAAGAATAAGGACTTCTTAGAATTTAATTATGTGCCTTAAATCTGTTTTGGTCTGCAATTTTCTGCATATTATTTCTCCACAGAAGTTGGACCCAAAACTTTAACTGATTCTAAATATGTTTTTTTTTTTAGTTATGTTTCTTATAAAAATCCTTGATGTTAAAATCATCTGTATGCTACTTGAAACGCAATGAGCAATCAGGTAGGAACATCAGAATGTCCCGGCTGGAACACCATGTCTTTACATTATCAACAAAGAGAGAATTTTTAAATTGAAATGAATTATTTAATATTATTTTGAAAGTAATAATCTGTGTACAGATTTTAGTCATGCTCTGTGAGACTGTATTAAAGCACATCGGTGCTGAGAGCAAATGCCGACCATGCCAATGCTGGCATCCAGATATTTAGCAGGTAGAATTTTGATCTTGTTTACCTTTAACATGTTAGCTTGTTAACATTTGCTCAGCACGTAACAAAGTTACAGCTGAGGCTGATGGGAATTTCATTGGCCGTGCAGCTGTTTGCTCATAAACCAAATGGTAATGGGTTTGGGATGCTGAGCTAAGGGCTCTTTAAAGTCGTCATGATTCATCCACTGGGGGTCATGACTGTCCCAATAAAATTTCATGGCAGTACAATACTAGTTATTTTAAAGTCTGGATCAGTATTTCAAAGTGGTGGACTGACTGACCTAACATGACTAAAAATGTTACCAGTGACCATTTCAACCATTCAATTATTCAAGTTTATTTCAGAATTTTTGAGATTAGGATTATTCAAATAATAGCTATTTCACTGCTTCATAAAAGAAAACAAATATGACCAATTACATTTTTTAATAGCTACATATATGCACCAGGTCATATGAGTGGCAAATATGAAGTCAGGGACTGCTACTGTTTCGCACAAATGGAGTGAAGCACCATGATGTGCTCAGGTCAAGGTGAAGCTACGATCTTCGTGAGTAAGGATTCCACAAAGCTTGCAGCTTCCTCCTGCTCTGTGAACATGCTACGCTCTGTTCATGCACAACTGGAGCAGTCTCTTTTTGATCTTTTTGATTGAGATAGTATTTTTCCTGCCATGGACGTAGAGAAAATATTTAGTGATATGTACTGAGACTGAGGCAGCGTACGGAGGGTCCCATAAAAGTTGTTGGGTCCCCACCTACAGACGTAAAAAGTACGATTTTACTGTTCGCAACTGTAAACAGAGGATGAAGTGAATAAACAGCTATGGCTTCTTCATGCCACTTGCGTGCTGGAGTGTGAAGACTTTAACAGCCTGTAGAACAGCATGTCGAGCAGTGTGGTCAGTTTATTGGGCTGGTGGCGACACAGGGCAGCCCAGGATGTCTGCCTATGACTTGTTTTCCCCACAGCTGCTTTCAGTGACAACATCCTGCTTAAAGCAAAGTATTTTTGTCTCCCCAGTGCAATTATCACCACCTGGTAATTTTGACAATGTTGACTGCTTCTGCTTTACAAAGCCTGTAAATTTTAATGCCGTCCTTGTGTGACTCCTGCCGCTCTTCAATTTAATCAAGGGGAGATGATGGGAAGGAAAAACTTTTGTTTTCCATTAATTTCATACTATATTTAACTGGGGATTTTACAATAACTGTAATAGTCCTTGCCCTGTCATAACCTACAGCACTTTTCCAAACTGACTCCTTGGTGATAGACATCCTTTCAAGTCAGTAGTTAAGTTTGAGCACACAACGTGTGTGTGTGTGTGTGTGTGTGTGTGTGTGTGTGTGTGTGTGTGTGTGTGTGTGTGTGTGTGTGTGTGTGTGTGTGTGTGTGTGTGTGTGTGTGAGAGAGAGAGAGAGAGAGTGTGAGTGCACCTGTATTATGTGTTGTAGGTTAATTATATAGAACGAAATACTAAGTTGTTGGCAACTGGATTTGTGGTTTTAGGACCAGTGTGTCTGTTTGTGCTGAAGATGTTTTTATTTGGTCCCAGCAGGTGATAGATGATTCATAAAATTATGGAGTGTGTGTGTGATGTGATGTGATGTGAGGACAAGACGACCACCATTAATTTCTCCTCCACCATTTGATTGTGTTCATGCATAGACTGGGCTGGTTCGCGCAGTCGTTGCTAACGCTGATCATGAAGTGGTGGAAGCACTGATGTGTGGCAGTATAAACTTAGTGTGACAAGCTGGATGTATGGCGCATTCCTCTCTGTCTCATTTCACCGCTGTCATCCATCACGCTGCCAGAGTCCTGCCTGCTGTCGTGAATGATTGATGGGACTTGCTGATCCCATCTTCTGCATCGCCTTAATGTCCCTCATGCCCTGATTGTTGGGAGCTAATTTTGACACGCGCCCATGAAATTATTATGTTGCTTTTGTTGTCCTGCAAACTACTGTACACATATTTTTCTGCTCTGCTGAGAGATAGTATCACAAAAACACGTCAAACTTTTCAGTTACTGTATACATGTGTTTCTGTATTTCAAATGTTAATACTTTACTAAGCTTTAACGTGCACTACATGGGTTATATTAGACTTTTTAAAATTAGACATTTTTTGCTGTAAATACCTTCATACATTTAGCACAAATATTTTATCTAGATCGTTGATATGATGTAATCTAGGAACAGTCATGCACAATACCTTCACATCTACGAACATAGGCTACTTGAAAGGAAATCAGATCAGCCGTTTGTAGCTATGCTCAGATGGTTTTAACTAAATGCTCATGTTACCCTGGCAACATGCTAACAATGACAGAGATATAATTATATTTAGTAGGTTTAGGCAGTTTCCTAATTTAAAAGATCAGCGTGTGCCATTTATGCTACAAATGTAACAAATGTAACTCTTTCTTTCAAGTGGTTAAGTCGAAAGAACACTGTTGCTAGGCAACGGCTACACGGACGGTGTCTAGAAGCCAGAGGGCTAAAAAATGTAGCTAGCTAGCTGGCACTAACGTAATGCGGGAAATGTGAAGGCATAATGACAGAGGAAAAAGGTCTTCCGAACATCAGCATTTTCCTCAGAATATTGTTAAATTACGAAGAAAAGCTCTAGATGGCTAAAATTACATTAGCCTAACATCTAACGAAAAACTAATTTCATAGCCTCCGCTATTTCCATAAAAACGTCAGCAAACACGTCAGAACTCGTGAACTCTGAGTTTTCAAAAAAGTCCCAGGTCCGAGGTTGTGAACATCACATCGGGGGGCGTTCATGTGGACTCTTGTCGTGGACATGGTCAATAGGACCCTATTTCAAAGGAGCAGTACTGGCATTTTTCGGTCACATTTTCAGTCGCTGCAAATATGTTTTCCAAAAGTCGGCCTCTCTCGAAGCCATAAAAATGAATATGTGCAGCTTTCATGAGTATCACCATCTATGTTATGCAATGCAGTGTATCGTTTCACCCGCGCCTTTGTCCTCCTGTGAGCTGAATATAACTCTTTCAACAATATAAACACAGTTTACATTGTAAAAAAAGAACAATAGAAAGGGGTAATGTGTTGCATTGTTGGGGGAAATAGGCTGTGTTTGCATGTTTGATGGCTTCTCTGCTGAAACAAGGAAAGAGATGCACAGCTAAAGGTGAAGAACTTATTGATTGCACAGATGAATGTCTTTTGACAATGAAGTTTGATCTTTCTTGCTAAGACATAACCGAATCACCTCCACCACCACCGATGTTCATCTGAACAATAACACTGGTGAATCAGAAGAATGAAAGCTTTAAGGTCCTCCTGTTTCTTGCACAGAATAATAAGAGAGGTGGAGGACGGACATTTTGAGGTGAATGACCCAGACAAAAGGACGCCCTCCCTTTCTTCTTTAGCATTTCCATTTCAGTCTTGCCTGATTTAGCCTTTTAGGCATACCCATTGTTTCACATTCTAGCTCAAGTCTAACTGGCTTGCCTGAGGGGAAGCTAGTCTGTGTGATCAAAAGTTTGAACAAAAGAAGAGCGTCAAGGTAATTTCTCGTGGAGTGCAGACGTTGCATTGTTTGACCTGTTGCCGGTTAAATGCTAAACACAATCCAGGGGGGGTTGGAGATCAGACGGGGCTGAATTTCACTGACGGGAGTTTGGGTGTAACTTTGTGAAAGCACAGACAAAATATTCTTGACTTCAGGATTCATAGGGGTCAAATCAGAGACTTGTGCAGGAGAACAAAGGAGATTCGTGAGGAAAGCTTCCGACAAGAAGTAAAGATCCTTTACTCTGAAATAAAACTATTTGGGATTTGCTGTTAATAAATAAGACAAGCTCACATGTGTTTTTAAACAGATTTTCAAAACAACTGAGCGCAGTTTTAGATTGAATTTAACTTGTCCGATGTGCCTTGTACAGTGTCACTGTGCACTGTGTCACTTTGACACTGCCTGAGCAACTTTAAACACAAAAGTCATCGTAATCAATCAATATTTTGAAGGAAGATTAAGATTTTTTTGGTTTTCACTGTAAGTGAAGACTTTACCCTCTTTACTCCTCTGTGTGCCACAAACACAATTCCTATGAGAAGGCCTGTGACACTGAGTGAATATTGAGAGATTATTAGGGCAAAAAAAAAAAAAAAATTCAATTTCATCTGCTGAGTCACAGAATTGCTTCCATCTTACAGGCTTTAGATTTTACAGAGCTACGTTGTAGTGTGTGGAGCAAAACGTTACAACCACACCGCTGATGCAGCTTAATTGAATGTTCTTTCACTTGGCACTAAACAATAGCGGTCATCCAAAGAGAAAATGACGGCTTTATATTTCTAAATTGACATCAGACGCACGCGCTGCCTTCTGCTGTGTTTGTTTCCTGGTTTTACTGTGTTTGTAACCTGGTTCTAACAGCATCAAAACCACAGCGTGCAATATACGTTGCATTTAGACTATACAGAGGAAATTAATCCATCTGGGTTGTAGTGGGTTTTTTTCATTGGCCACACTGTCAATACGCTGAGCAAAATGGGCAAACGTCAAGACTGGTCTTATTAAGATAATGAAATGAAAACATGACATTGTCCAGATGATGTGTTTAGCAACGGTTGCCAAGGTTACAGACATTTCTCAGCTAGCGCATGACGTCCAGAATATACGTATAACTGCATAACAGCGGATGGTGTGCTGGATCATACCAAATGCCTCTGACAAGGTTAGATGGTCCAATATCAAATTGAGTTTGGAAAAGCATAATTACACGAGAGCTACAGTAAACACAGCTCAACGTATACCGACACACACTTTCATCCTGGACTGTCAAAGTATGGATCATGGCCTCCTTTATTTGGATTACATTTCTCGGTTAAGATGTCTCTGTCTTCATCTGTCTCCCTCCTCACGCTACTGCTGTGGATGAGCTCATCGCTGTCCCCCGGCTGACTCATCCTGGTCGTTTTCAGAGACAGACGATCTGACTGACAGCTCGCCACTCTGCATGTAAAACACAGAGGATTGTTCTATCTCTGTGGCGTGCAGTACGGACTCATTGAAAACACTGCACTGTGCAAGGAATGTTACTGTCTGGCATTTTGTACGTACTGTACAAGAGGATGGGACCGAATGTCACTAATAAGAAACAATAACAAATGAATTGCATGTAGAGTCCAGTTTGATATATTGTGTGTTTACAACAGCATGCGATGTCACGCTTTCACACTTTGCTTTCATGTATCTAACATGGCTCTCAAAGCTACAAAGATCATCCGTGGGATCAGATATTATGGACGGGCAGTGACTAGCAGCTTTGTGGATGGTAATGTCACTTAATGTCATTATACTTTGTTTTAACACATGTTGCATTGTTGAAATTCTGTATGCAGAAGATGAACTTTAATGAACTGGTGATCCTCTGACTTTTCCCTACAGCAACACTCATATTTCATTATTTACAGTTTGAATCAAGTGACAACTATTGGATGGCTTATCATATAATTTGGTGCAGGTACTAACTTTTCATCCAAGGCCGTCATCGGGTTAAAATTCTAACTTGCCTTTAACTTTAATTTATCAAACTAATTCTTCCGTCTTAAGCTATATTCAGACTTCGGATTTTTTTCTTATATTGTTACCACAGCAACCCATGCAGATGGGTTGGGGATGTGTGGAAATACCAAATCCGATTTGTTCGCTTGCAAATACGAGTGTGGACAGTCTGTCCTAAAGATCTGAACAAAGCTACACCGGTGACACGGTTATCCAACATGGAAGCTGCTAGCCGTCAGCAGACAGTTAAAAGTTCGGCTTCTGTCCACAGACTGTCAAACTTGACATTTTCTGATTGCGCTATGCTTGTGATAGTGTAGCTTCTTCTCACTCTCACTCTATTTACTGTCTCTCTGCAGACAACGTTGTCACCGCGTATTGCACTGAAAATGTTAGAAATCCAATCTTCCTGTTCAGCACCATTAACAAATGTTATGCAAACATACATCTATGCTTGAGAGAGCTGAAAAAAAGGTTTAAACCGTAAAGTTATTAACTCATTAATTTTTTTTGGTTGTGTTGAGAAAATGTGATAAATGCAAAGGAAATCATTTAAATAGATCAACGAATGGACATTTTTTACTGATCCTCTGTGCGCACATTATAAATATAAATGTTCAGCACACTACTTGTGTTCCCAAAACAGTGACACTAAAAGTAGCATGCCTGATGTGGGAGTCTCCTCCATGGCAACACGCCTTTACCAGGCCTCAATTAGCTGAGTGGCAGGACACCTGGGAAACCCTCACCTATCGAGACGGGGCTCCTGGGACCAGAGCAAAGGGGGAGTGAGTGCAGAGGACTGGTTCTGTACCTTAAAGCCCATTGTTGTTGGTGTCAGGTGTAACAAATATCCACAGTGCCTTTTCCCTGAGAGGACACGTGGAGACAAATATTATGAAGGATGGAATTAGACGCCGTGTGCTCCTTCAGTCTCGTCGCAGCTCCCTGGGCTCTTCAGCTATAAAAGCCAGTGTCATGTTGTGCGGGAGCTCATAACTGTACGCTTTCATCTTTAAAGCTGTAGTTAGTCGTTGAATCAAAATTTGCAAAAACATCTACTTCATGACAAAAAGCGCCAACCTTCAACTCATACAATATAAGATACTCCACAGAATTAATTCTACCGGGCAAACGTTTTTTTTTTTTTTTTAAATGGACGGATAG